>NW_004444065.1:2417816-2428976 GCF_000243295.1 Trichechus manatus latirostris
ACTCCGTTTGGTGTTCGGCTGAGTTCTTTATCTCTTCATTTGATGTTCTAGGGTTTCAGGATTGTTGATTCTCTGTTTGGCTTAGTTTTTCGGATCTGGTGTTGTGGAGGGACGGCGTGGTGCTTCTGCCTAGACCGCCATCTTGCCGGAGTCTCCAGTTGTGAAGATTTTTGTTTTCTTTATGTCGATGTGTAATCCATACTGAAGGCTGTGGTATTTGATCTTCATCAGTAAGTGCTTCAACCCCTGTTCACTTTCAACAAGAAAGATTGTGTCATCAGCATAATGCTGACTGTTAATGAGTCTTCCTGATGCCCTGTTCTTCTTCATACAGTCTAGTTTCTCAGATTATTTGTTCAGCGTACAGAATGAAAGGATACAACCCCGCTGCAAACCTTTCCTGATTTTAAACTATGCAATATCCCATTTTTCTGTTCGAACAACTGCCTTTTTGTCTAAGTACAGGTTCCTCATGAACACAATTAAGTGTTATGGAATTCCCATTTTTCTCAATGTTATCTACAATTTGTTATGATCCACATAGCTGAGTGTCTTTGCATAGTCAATAAAACACAGGTAAACATCTTTCTGGTATTCTGTGCTTTCAGCCAAGATCCATCTGACATCAGCAATGATATCCCTCATTACATGACCTCTTCTAAATCTGGCTTGAACTTCTGGCAGTTCTCTGTCAATGTACTGCTGCAACCACTGTTGAGTGGTCTTCAGCAAAATTTCACTTGCATGTGATATTAATGATATTGTTGATAATTTCCAAACTCTGTTGGATCACTTTCTTTGGAATGGGCACAAATATGGATCTCTTCCAGTCAGTTCACCAAGTAGCTCTCTTCCAAATTTCTTGGCATAGATGAGTGGGTGCTTCCAGCACTGCATCTGTTTGTTGAAACATCTCAATTGTTATTTCGTCAGTTCCTGGATTTTCGTTTTTCACAAATGCTTTCAGTGCAGCTGGGGCCTCTTCCTTCAGTACCGTCAGTTCTTGATCATATGCTACCTCCTGAAATGGTTGAACCCCGACCAACTCTTTTTGGTACAGTGACTTGGTGTATTCCTTCCATCTTCCTTTGATGCCTCCTGTGTAGTTTAATATTTTCCCCATAGAATCCTTTAAATCTGCAACTCAAGGCTTGAATTTTTTCTTCAGTTCCTTCAGCTTCAGAAATGCTGAGCATGTTCTTCCCTTTAGATTTTCTATCTCCAGGTCTTTTGCACATTTTATTATAATATTTTCCTTTGTCGTCTTGAGCCACCCTTTGAAATCTTCTTTTAAGCTCTTTTACTTCATCATTTCTTCTTTTCACTTTAGCTATTCTATGGTCAAGCACATGAATTTTTATAATAGTGGCTGTCATGGATTGAATTGTGTCCCCCCAAAATATCTGTCAACTTGGCTGGGCCATGATTCCCAGTATTGTGTGATTGTCCACTATTTTGTCATCTGATGTGATTTCCCTATGTGTTGTAAATCTTATCTCTCTGAATTTGATGAGATAGGATTAGCAACAGTTATGTTAATAAGGCAGGACTCAATCTACAAGATTGGGGTGTGTCTTGAGCCAATCTCTTTTGATATATAAAAGACGTGAGCAGAGAGACAGGGGGACCTCATACTATCAAGAAATGAGAACCAGGAGAATATTGTGTTCTTTGGATCCAGGGTTCCTGTGCTGAGAATCTCCTCTACCAGGGAAGATTGATGACAAGGATCTTCCCCCAGAGTGGACAGAAAGAGAATGCCTTCCCCTGGAGTTAGTACTCTGAATTCAGACTTCTAGCCTTCTAGACTGTGAAAGAGTAAATTTCTCTCTGTTAAAGTCATCCACTTGTGGTATTTCTGTTATAGTGCACTGCATAACTAAGACTGTGGTCTCATACAGTTTATGTCCTTTTGTGATTGACTTATTTCACTCAGCATGATGCCCTCTGGATTCCTCCATGTAGTGAGATGTTTCCAGATTCATCATTTTTCTTTATTGTTGTGTAGTATTTCATCGTGTGTATGTACCATAGTTTTTTTATCCATCCGTTGATGAAAACTTAGGTTGTTTCCATCGTTTCGCTATTGTGAATAATGCTGCAATGAACATGGGTGTGCATATGTCTATTCATATGACAGCTCTTATTTCTCCAGGATATATTCCTAGGAGTGGGATTGCTGAATAGTATGATATTTCTATTTCTAGCTTTTTAAGGAAGTGCCATATCATTTTCCAAAATGGTTGTATCATTTTGCATTCCCACCAGCAATGCTTAAGAGTTCCAATCTCCCTGCAGCCTCTCCATTTGTTATTTTCTATTTTTTTGATTCGTGCCCGTAGTGTTGGGGTGAAACAGTATCTCATTGTAGTTTTGATTTGCATTTCTCTAATGGCTAGTGATCACAAGCATTTTCTCATGTTTCTGTTAGCCACCTGAATGTTCTTTGGTGAAGTGTCTGTTCCTATCCTTTGCACATTTTTTAATTGGATTATTTGTCTTCTTGTTGTAAAGTTGTTAGATTTTCCTACAGATTTTAGAGACTGACCTTTGTTGGATTTGTCACAGCCAAAATGTTTTTCCAGTCTGTAGGCTCCCTTTTTACTCTTTTGTTGAAGACTTTCAATGAGCACAAGTGTTTATTTTTTAGAAGATCCCAGTTATATAGCTTATCTTCTGGTGTTTATATATTGTTAGTTATGGTTTGTATCCTATTTATACCATTTATTAGGGCCTTTCACTTTAACTTTACATTTTTTGGTTTTATATTTAGGTCTTTGATTCATTTTGAATTAGTTTTTGTGTATGGGCCCTGTTTTATTTTTTTTACAGATGGACATCTAGTTTTCCCAGCACCATTTGTTAAAAAAGACTGTCTTTTCCCTATTTAAAGGACTTTGGGCCTTTTTCAACATCAGGTGACCAAAGGTGGATGGATTTATATATGAGTTCTTCATTCCCTTCCATTGATCAATGTGCTGTCATTGTACTAGTACCAGGCTGTTTTGACTACCATAGCTGTATAGTAGGTTATGAGGTCAGGTAGTGCTAGGCCTCCTCCTTTCTTCTTTTTCTTCAGTAGTGCTTTACTTATCTGGGGCCTGTTTCCTTCACATATAAAGTTAATGATTAGTTTTTCCATCTTGTTAAAGAATGCTGTGGGTATTTGGATGGAGATTGCATTGTATTTGTAGATTGTTTTGGCTAGAATTGACATTTTCACAATGTTGTGTCTACCTATCCATGAGCATAGGATATTTTTCCATTTATGTAGGACTCATTTGGTTTCTTGCAGTAGCGTTTTGTAGTTTTCTTTGTATAGGTCTTTTATGTCCCTGGTTAGAGTTATTCTTACATATTTTATTTCTTTAGGGGCTATTATAAATAGTTTTGCTTCCATGATTTCCTTTTTGTAGTTCTCTTTTTTTGGTGTATAATAATTCAACTGATTTTTCTATGTTTATCTTGTATCCTGCTACTCTGCTGAATTTTTCTATCAGTTCCAGTAGTTTTCTTGTGGAGTATTTTCGATTCTCTATGTATAATATCATATTATCTGTGAATATATTATCTGTGAATAGGGATAGTTTTACTTCTTTCTTACTAATCTGGATGCCTTTTATTTCTTTTTCTTGCTTTATTGCTCTAGCTAGGACTTCCTGAACAATGTTAAATAGGAGTCGTATAAAAGGAATCCTTGTTTTGTTCCTGTTCTCTAGGAGAATGTTTTCAGCCTCTCTCCATTGAGAATGATATTAGCTGTTAGTTTTGAATAAATACCCTTTATTGTGTTGAGGAATTTCCCTTATATTCCTATTTTACTGAAATTTTTTGTCAGGATTGAGTGTTGGACTTTGTCGAATGCCTTCTATGTGTCAATTGAGGTGATCTTGTGATTATTTTATTTTGTTTTATTTGTGTGGTAGATTACATTGATTGATTTTCTAATGTTGGTTCATCCTTGCATACCTGGTATGAATCCCACTTGGTTGGGGTGTATTATTCTTTTAAATCTTATGCTGAATTCTATTGACAAGAATTTGTTGAGTATTTTTGTATCTACTTTCATGAGAGATAGTGGTCTCTAATTTTCTTTTTTTGTGTTGTCTTTGCCTGGTTTTGGGTTCAGGGTTATTCTAGCTTCATAGAATGAATTTGGAAGTATCTCTTCCTTTTCTATGATCTATAATAGTTTGAGTAGTGCCAGTGTTAGCTTTTCTCTGAATGTTTGGTAGAATTCTCCAGTGAAGCCATCTGGGTCTGAACATTTATTGTTGGAAATTTTTTTTATTACCTTTTCAATCTCTTCTCTTGTTATGAGTCTGTTCAGATTTTCAACCTCAGTTTGTGTTAGTTTATGTAGGTAGTGGGTTTCTAGAAATTTGTCCATTTCCTCAAGTTTTTCATATTTGTTGGACTATAGTTTTTCATAGTACTCTCTTCTGATCCTTTGTATTTCAGCTAGGTCCATGTAATGTCTCCCATTTCATTTCTTATTTAGATTATTTGCTTCCTCTTCCATTTCTGTTTTGTCAGTTTGGCCAGTGGTTTGTCAATTTTGTTGATCTTTTCAAAGAACTTATTTTTAGTTTAGTTAATTCTTTCTGTTGTTTTTCTCTTCTCTATTTCATTTTTATCTGCTCTGATCTTTATTATTTCTTTTCTTCTCATGGCTGTGGGCTTCTTTTGCTGTTTCCTTTCTATTTGTTCGAGTTGTATTTTGATCTTGTCCCTTTCTTCTTTTTTGATATGTGCATCTGTTGCTATAAATTGACCTCTGAAGACTGCCTTTGCTGAGTCCCAAAGATTTTGATATGGTATGTTTTCATTCTTGTTTGATTCTAGGAATTTTTTTATTCCATCTTTGATTTCTTCTTTTGCCCAGTGGTTTTAAGCAAGATTTTATTCATTTTCCATGTATTTGATTTTTTTTCCTTGCTCTTTCTGTTATTAAATTTTAATTTTATGGTGTTGTGATAGAGAAGATGCTTTGTATTGTCTCAATATTTTGAATTTTGTTGAGGGTTGTTTCGTGGCCTAAAATGTGGTCTATTCTGGAGAATGTTCCATGTGTGTTGGAAAAAGAGTGTATACTTTGCTGCTGTTGGATAGAATATTCTGTATATGTCTATGAGGTCAAATTGGTTGATTGTGGTCTTTAGATCTTCTGTTTCTTTGTTTAGTTTCTTTCTAGATGTTCTGTCCTTTACTGATTGTGGTGTGTTGAAGTCTCCTACTATTATCGTGTACCTGTCAATTTCTCTTTTCATTGCTTTTAGAGTTTGTTTTATGTATTTCGGGGCCCTTTCATTGGATGCATAGATATTTATTATGGTTATGGCCCTTTAGTCATTATATAATATCCTTTCATGTCTTTTATGGTGGATATATTTTAAAGTCTATCTGAAATTAGTATTGCCACTTCTGCTTTTCTTTGGCTGTTGTTTGCTTGATATATTTTTTTCCATCCTTTGATTTTTAATAAATTTATGTCTTTGTTTATAAGACATGTCTCTTGCAGACAGCGTATTGATGGGTCCTGTTTTTTTTTTTTATCCATTTTGTCGCTCTCTGTCTCTTTGTAGGTTTATTTAAACCATTTAGGTTCAGTGTAATTATTGATAAGTGTTTGAGTTTATTCCTTTTTTTTTGTGATGTTGACATTTTCTTTGTTCTTCTTAGTCTCCTGTGCTGAGTTCCTGTGGTTTGTGGATTTTCATTTCTTTCATTTTCATAGATTTTGAGTTTACTGAGACTTTATGTTTTTCTTCTTTATTTTGATGAGTAGCTTTGTTAACTTTCTTTGTGGTTACCTAGAACTTTACCCCTATCTTCCTAAGTTTAAACCAGTCTTTTATTACTTGATATCAACTTGACTTCCTCTCCATTTGAAAGATCTACACCTACACCTTATATTCCTTCTTTTATTGTTCTGACATTGTTGTCGTTTACAGATTGACGTCTTTGGTTCCCTGTTGTAAATCTTTTAGTTTTGTTTTATGCTTGAGGGTTCATTGTCTAGTTTGGTGTCTCACTGATGCTGTCCTGTATCCTAGATTCAGGCTGTTGCCTGTTGTTGTTGGTTCTGTAACCAAACGGCTCCGTTTTTGGTGAGTGTGATTATGATATGTCTTGATGACTTTCTTTTGGGGTCTAACCTGTATCAGGATTGTTGATCTTCTCAGATGGTCAGATTTTCATCTTTCATGATTTTAAGGAAGTTTTCTGTCAGCAAATCTTCAGTGATCCTCTCTATGTTTTCCATTTTCTCCCCCTGTTCTGGAACTCTGATCATGTGCAATTTTTTGCTTTTGATTGTATCCCACATGGTTCTCGTGTTTTCTTCATTTTTCTTCAGACTTTTCTCTGATTTTTCTTCAAACAAAGTGGTATGCAAGGATTTATCTTCAATTTTGCTAATCTGGTCTTCCATTGTCTCAAAGTTGCTCCTAAAACTTTCTATTGCACTGTCGTTTTCTGAAATTTTGTTTTTCATCTTTTGGATGTCTAATTGCTATTTTTTGTGTGATTTCTAGTTATTAATTTATTTTGACATTTTGTTCCTGTATTATTTTCCTCAATTCTTCTATGGCTTTTTCTGTGTTTTCCTGTATTTTCCATGAGTTTATCTATTTTTCCCTTATTTTTTTCTGTGTTTTCCTTTATTTCTTTCCTAATCTCTTGGAGAGTCCTGAATATTATACTTTTGAATTTCTTATCAGATAGTTACAGTGCCTTTTCTTCTATCAGATGGTCATCTTGTGTTTTATTTTGTTCCACTACTCTGGAACATCTTGTCCTGTTTTTTTATATATGTTTTGATATTGTCAGCTGTCTCCAGAACATTCAGGAATTATTTTCTTTGTTTATTGATTGTAGATTTGCTTGTTTTATCCTGGTTTTTGTTTTTATTTGTTTTCGTTTGGGCAGCAATGTTTTGTTGCTTGTTCATCTGTGAGTGTGATATTTCTCACCAACTTTTCCAGGTGGGCAGGGTCAGTTGGTCAGCTATAGTGCAGCAGGGTAAGTCCAGCAGGGTATGTCCAGCAGGGAGGGAGGGGTGGAGCTTGGTCATCTGTGGCACGAACTGTAGCAGGCAGGGTGGGGCCAGGGGGCAGTACAGGGTGGTGTCTAGGGTCTGCGCCGCTGCTGCTCAGGAGTATGGCACTTGGAATGTGGTGCAGATAGGCAGAAGTGAAGGGAGTGGCTCTGATGTGTGGAGCTAAGTGGGTGACAGAAAGAAGAGAAAAACAAGAAAGAAGAGAGAAACAGGGGTAAAAAACACACCAAAAAAGAAGAAAATGAAGAGGAAAAGAAAACAAAGGTAAATAAAATGACAGTGTAGTGGGATTGGACAGAAGTGACAGGGCAGACCCAGGGATGTCATGTGCCCATGGCTCTCAAGCCAAGCAGTGCAGCTAGGCATCTTGAGAAGGGGTGTATATGGTGCACAAGGTTAGGTAGGTGGGAGAAAGGAAAGGAAAGAAGGGAAAGAGAGAAAAGAAACAAAAAACAAAACAAAACAGCAGTAACAACAAAGAAAAAATGTGGTGCTTTGGGAGCCAGCCTTAGGGGGTCAGGCAGATTGGGTTTGCAGCAAGCTGATATCTCTCTCACTGGGCAGTGCAGCACGTCCCCTCAAGAAGGGGTGGAGGCAGCGCAGGGCTTAGGTGGGAGGGAGAAGGAAAATGGACAAGAGGAAAGATAAAGAAAAATAAAAAATATAGCACTGAGACAGCTGGCCTGTTGGGGCAACACAAACCTGGGGAGGCAGTATGCCAGTGACTCTCTAGCCAAGCAGTGTAGTACGACCCTTCAAGAAGGTAGGGGAAGGTGCATGAGACTAGGTGGGTAAGAGAAAGGAAATTAAGGAAGGGAATGAGAGAGAAGAAACAACAACAACAACCACAACAAAAAATGGCAGTGAGGGAGCCAGTTGGTGATGGCAGCGAAGACCCAGGGAGGCCAAGTGTCAGTGTCTCTCTTGTTGGGCAGTACAGCATGATCCTTCAAGAATGGCTGTAGGCAGCACACAGGGCTAGGTGAGTGAGAGAAAGGAAAGGAAAGGAAGAATGGGAGAGAAAGAAGAAACAGAAAAAAGAAGCAAACAAACTAAAAAAAATGCGGAGCCAGCTGTCGGGGGCAGTGCAGACCCAGGGCATATGGCTTATGTACCAGTGCCTCTCTAGCCAAGTGGTTTGGCATGGCCCTTTGAGAAGGGGTGGGGATGACATGCAGGGGTAGGTGGATGGGAGACAGGAAAGGAAAGAAGGGAGAGAGAGAAGAAACAAACAAAAAAATATGGTTCTGAGGAAGCCAACCAGTGGGAGCGGCATGCACCCAGGGAGGCTGTATGCCGGTAGGACTCTAACCAAGTGGTGCAGTACAGCCCTCAAGAGGGGAAGGGGATGAAACATGGAGCTAAGTGGGTGGGAGAAAGAAAAGGAAGGAAGGAATAGAGACAGGAAACAAAAACAAAACAAAACAAATAAAAATAATAATAATATGGCACTAAAGGAGCCAGCCTGCGGGGGCAGCACAGACTTAGAAAGGCCATGTTCCAGTGGCTGCCTAGCTGAGTGGTGCAACACACTCATCAAGAAGGGGCAGCGGGTAGTTCCGGCAAAATGGCGCTCTAGGCAGAAGCACCACGTCATCCCTCAACAGCAAAGATCTGAAAAACTAGGCCGAACGGAGAATACAACAATCCTGAAACCCTAGAACATCAAGTGAGGAGATGGAGAGCTCAGCTGGGCACCAAGTGGGGTGGCAGGGCTGGCGGAGAACAGAGAGCAAGGAGAGATTCATGCAGAGGTCCCCTACCAGCAAACGCAGTCCGAATCCACCATCTTGGACTCCTATCGTAGACCAGCAAACAGGGGGTACAAGAAAGCAGCCTCATGGAGCATCCAGCGGGAGACAAAACAACCGGTAATTTGCGGTGTGCACTTTCCCACCCCCCACACCTCTTCACCCCAGCTCGGGCTCTTCTGCTTCCCGCAGCCATGGTCTCTTGACCGGGTGGCGCCGGCTGCTTGGATTCCACACACTGGAGAAGGTGGCTCTCTGGGTGCCATTTGTTGGCTGCTGGTGTTGCTTTTTTCCGCTTCTTTTGATTTCTTCCTTGCCTCTCGCCATCTCCCCCTCCTTTCACTTGAGTGCCTCGCTCTGTGTGTCATCTTTGCTTCTTCCTGAGGGGCTGCAGAGCACCGGTGGTTTGTGATATACTCTTTCCCACTCTCTACCCTTCTTCACCCATGCTCGGCCCCCTCCGCTTCCGGAGGACAGAGTCTCTTGTCCAGAAACACCAGCCAGCGCTAGCTGGCTCTCTAGCTGCCATTTGTTGGCTGCTAGTGTTGCTTTTTTTTTTCTGCTTCTTTTGATTTCTTGCTTGTCTCTCGCTGCCTCCCCCTCCTTTTGCTCGAGTGCTTGGCTCCGTGCGCCGTCTTTGCTTCTCCCTGAGGGGCTGCAGAGCACCAGCAATTTGTGGTATACACTTTCCCACTCTCTACCCTTCTTCACCCACACTCAGCCCCCTCTGCTTCCCACGGACAGAGTCTCTTGTCCAGAAACACCAGGAAGCACTAGCTGGCTCTCTAGGTGCCATTTGTTGGCTGCTAGTGTTGCTTTTTTTCTTTTTTCTGCTTCTTTTGATCTCTTACTTGTCTCTCGCTGCCTCCCCCTCTTTTCGCTCGAGTGCCTGGCTCCATGCACCATCTTTGCTTCTTCCTGAGAGGCTGTGGAGCTCCATTCGAGTGTGGAGCTGCTTCCCGGTCTGGGCTACCATGCTGGTGGGATCCCGGGGCTTGTGTTCATTTGTTTGTTTTGAATTGTTTATTTGTTTTCTTTTCGTTTCCTTGAGTTGGGAGCCCTTTCTGGCCAGGCGGAGCTGTGTGGAAAGGACTCCCCTCTGGCTTCCACAGACGTGCAGAGGGATCCCTGAGGGCATTTCTTTTATTTTTTTCTATTTTTTTTTTTTTGGGGGGGGTCTCTCTTGTTCTTTTTTTTTTAATTTGTTTTGTTTTCTTTTCCCTATTTTTCCCTTTTTGTCTTTTTTCATTGCTCAGCTTCTCGTCTCTCTAGATCTTCCTTCTTTCAGATCCCTGAATACCAGGTGTTGTATGCCTCTACGCCTTCTAGCCAGGCTGTACTGCAACACCTGAGAGCGACTTCCCCAGATCTCATAGCTGCACCGGTGGGATACCTAGGAACATTGCAGTTTTTTAACCATTCTGATTTTTATTTATTCATTCTTGTCTTCTCTCCCTCTTCCCTTTTCTGTTTTTCTCCATTTCATAGTCTCTCATCTCTCCACTCCAACGGCAAGCTCCCTAGCATTCTTTCTAGTATCTTTGTATGTTTTTGGTTCCTGTTCCGCTCTCCTCTCTCCCATATCCATCTTAGCTCCACACATAACAATCTCCCCGTTGCATCCTGCCTAACTGCACCGTGTGCTTGACATCACACCACCAAGCAGCACAGGCACGGCCTACTGGAACCTGCCCTGTACTTATTACTGACCCTTTCTGGTGGCTGTAGTAAGTGCCACAAACAACCCGTCCCAGTAACTCCTCTTCAGCTAGACCTGCCCTGCTGTAACATATCTGAGTGACTGACCCTGCAAGTGGGAGAAGGAGGCAAAAAGTATTTAACACACACACGAGCAAACAACAAAGAACACACAGTCAGCCGGCTCAGATGTAGTCAAATTTTTTTTAAAAAAAAGGGATGAAACAAACAAATCTACAATCAATAAATGAGAAAAATAACTACTGAATGTCCTGAAAACAGCAGACAATATCAAAACATTTATAAAAACTGGACAGGATGGTTCCAGTAGGCATACAAAATAAAACCCAGATGACCCTCCTGTGGAAGAAAATGCACTAGAACTACCTGGTAGGGAATTCAAATCTCTAATACTCAGAATTCTCCAAGAACTGAAGCAAAAAGCTGATAAACATGAGGAAAAAATAGAAAAATTCATGGAAAATACACACAAAAAATTCGAAGAATACAGGAAGATAATGCAGGAACAAAATGCCAAAATAAATTCACAACTAGAAATTATACAAAGACAACAATTAAAAATCCAAAAGATAAACAACAAGATTTCAGAAATGGACGACGTCATAGAAGGGCTGAGAAGCAGATTTGAAA
>NW_004444065.1:2434817-2438934 GCF_000243295.1 Trichechus manatus latirostris
TGAAATGGTGTATCTTTGGCTATGTTTATTTTCACCAAAAATAAAAAGGATGAGAAGTTAGAAGGTTAATATATTGTGGGGTTGTTGACCAATGTCATAAAACAACATGTGTACTACTGTTTCATGAGAAACTATTTGTTCTGTAAGCGTTCACCTAAGGTACAATAAAAAAAAATAAGAAGGGGCAGGGGCAATGTACAGGGCTAGGTAGGTGGGAGAAAGGAAAGGAAGGAAGGGAGAGGGAGAGGAGAAAAAAACAAAACCAAAAATAATAAAAAATAAAATAATATGATGCTGAAGGATCTGGCTGGGGAGGTGTGGCACAGACCTGGGGAGGCTGTGTGCCAATGGCGCTGTATCCAAGTGGTGCAACACAGCCCATCAAGTTGGGATGGGGGTAGCACATGGGGCTAGCTGGGTGGGAGAAAGGAAAGGAAAAAAAAAAGAGAGAGATAATTAAAAAAAAGCCAAAAAACAGTAACAAAAAAATTCAAGAAATAGCACTAGGGGAACCAGCCATTGGGGGTGGGGTGGACCTGGGTGACAATGGGCTGCTGTCTGTCCACCTCAGCAGTTGTGGCATGTTGGAAAGTAGCAGACGCCTCGTACAGGGCAGAAGGGTGTGGAGTGGGAAAGTGTGTATCCCTGGTAACTGGGTGCTTTGTCTACTGTTGGGAGCTCCATGAAGTCGCCTTTCCGTACTCCCTGATCACAGTCCTTGATGGCTGAGGTCCAAGATGGCAAATTCGTGCCTTGTTAGCTGGTAGAGGACCTCCACTCTGTAGCTCACCTCATTCTCTGTTCTCTGTCAGTTTCTTATTCCATTCGGTGCTTGATCAAGTTCTTTATCCCTTCATTTGACACTTAGGGTTCCAGGATTGACGTTTATATCTGTTTTACTCAGTTTTTCAGTCTTTGCTGCAGAAGGAAAGTATGATGCTTCTGTCTATAGTGCCATATTGGCTCCACCTTCAGGTTGAATCTATTCTTGAGGTGGTCTCTAAATTCAGGTGAGATATACTCAAGGTTGTACTTTGGATCTCATGGACTTGTTCTAATATTCTTCAGCTGTAACTTGAACCTGCATAAGAGCAATTGATAATCTGTTCCTTAGTTGTCCTTTCGCCTTGTTCTGACTGATGATGTTAAGCTTCTCCAGCATCTCTTTCCTCAGATGTAGTCAAATTGATTCCTGTGTATTTCATCCAGTGAGGTCTATGTGTATAGTCACCATTTATGTTGTTGAAAAAAGGCATTTCCAATGAATAGGTCATTGATCTTGCAAAATTCTATCACCAAGGCCATATTTTCAAACTACCGATCCTTCTTTTTTCCCAACTTCTGCATTCCAATCACCAGTAATTATCAATACATCTTGATTGCATATTTGATCAATTTCAGACTGCAAAAGTTGGTAAAAAATCTTCAATTTCCTCATTTTTGGCATTAGTGGTTGGGGTGTAAATTTGAATAATAGTTTTATTAACTGGTCTTCCTCATAGGCATATAGATATTATCCTAATACTGACAGTGCTGTACTTCAGGATAGATCTTAAAATGTTCTTTTTGATGATGAATGTGATGCCATTCCTCTTCAATTTGTCATTCCCAGCATAGTAGACCATATGATTGATTCAAAATAGTCAATACCAGCCCATTTCAGCTAACTAATGCCTAGGATATCGATATTTGTTTTCCATTTCATTTTTGATGACTTCCAATTTTCCTAGATTCATAATTTGTGCATTGGATGTTCTGATTATTAATGGATGTTTGCAGCTGTTTCTTCTTATTTTGAGTCATGCCACATTAGCAAATGAAGGTTAATATAATTTATTGATTAATTCAAAATGTGTTGAGTTAATTACCTACTATTTGTCCGGCAATATACCCGTTTAGGGACTTTGATGGCGTAGTTGTTAAGAGCTCAGCTACTAACCAAAATGTCAGAAGTTTGAATCTACCAGCCACTCCTTGGAAACCCTATGCGGCAGTTCCACTTTGTCCTGTAGGGTCACTATGAATCAAAATCGACTTGACGGCACCAGGGTTGGTTTTTTGGTTATACTCCCTAATTGGGAGCATTGGTGACACAGTGGTTAAGAGCTCAGCTGCTAACCAAAAGGTCAGTAGTTCAAATCCACCAGCCCCTCCTTGGAAACCCTATAGGGCAGCTCTACTCTGTCCTATAGGGTTGCTTTGAACCAGTATACTTGACATCAATGGGTTTGATTTTTTTGGGGGGTACCCCTATTGATAATGAAATAAGACTCAAGATTCTACACTCCTGTCCTCAAAGATATTGTGGATTATAGTTTCTTGCCAGACAAGAACTATGGTTCAGACTGATCCCACTTTTTATACTCTTTTGGTCACTTTAATCAGTCTAGGATTGGCTGGTGAGATATCTGTACTTATATTACTAGTATAAGGAAATTATATGTTCAGTCTTAACGCAGTGCCTTTAATAGAGTAGAACTGCCCCATACAGTTTCCAAGGAGCAGTTGGTGGATTCAAACTGCTGACCTTTTGGTTAACAGCTGAGCTCTTAACCACTGCATCATAGGGCTCCTGATAAATGGTAGTTATTATTATTCATATTAATTTATATTACCTAATTTCTCATTTAATATTTAATTACATCCCAGTCCTGGCTTAATTTATTGTTTAAAATTCCAATTATGATCACAGAAGTTGCTGTTGTTCCGCTTTTTTAATTTTTTTTTGCTTTTACTCACAATTATCTTTCTTTACCACCTTCGCTGCCATCAGTTTTACTAGCCATATTCACTCATTCATTTACTCACTAATTCATTCATTCTCTATACTTTATGTTTTCCATTGACCATAGGACTCTAGAGCTGGCTACAATAAAGTGGCCTCACTTTGGTCAGTGAATCCTTCATTCACTTTCTCTCTCCCTTCCCAGTCTTCTCAGTTTTTCAGAAACCCTCCTCACCATTGCATAATGCCAGCAACATCCATCATATCTCAGTCCAGACCCAAATTATCTCATCCTTTTGATGATTTCATCAAAGTCAGATGTACACAGATGTTTACATACACTGTGTATTGGTAAGACCCCACTTTTATTTATGAGAGGTCTTTTATTTTTAGGAGTCCCTTGGAGCTGAAGGCACCTGAAGACAAGCCCAACACCATCATTTTACAAAACTCAGGCTGGAAAGAGTGAGTGAGTAACTTGCCAAAGTCTACTCAGTTTGTATACATTTTGGGGATTTTCTGATACGTATTAAACATTCAAGGCCAATTTTCATATTGTCATTTAAATCTCCATCCACAAGGAAAGCTCCAAAGGTCACAAGAATTTTCAAAAAGAAGATCTTTCTATGCCAACTTAAGCACTTTTCTGTTTAAAAGTTGCTGGTATCACACCTGATATGGAACCAGGATTAGACTTTGTATTTTTAAACTCCACATTTGGTCACACAGAGATTGTTATGGATTTAATTGTGTCCCCCAAAAATGTATGTCAACTTCACTAGGCCAAGATTCCCAGTTTTGTGTGGTTGTCCATCATTTTGTGATCTGATCTTATGTGTTGTAAATCCTAACCTCTATGATATTAATGAAGCAGGATTAGAGGCAGTTTTGTTAATAAAGTAGGACATAATCTACAAGACTATGTGTAGCAGTTTTTGGGCGGTGAAATGAACAAAAAAGACAGACACACACAAAGACAAACAAGACTGCAGCCCCGAGGACTTGCAGTAGTTTATTTTTAAGGTCTCCGCCTGCGCATAATTCCAAATATCTGGTAAGTTGTTTTTCTCCTTCAAAGCACATCAAGACTTTTGTAAATATCCGAACTTATCTTTTAAGGCT
This sequence comes from Trichechus manatus latirostris, assembly GCF_000243295.1. Taxonomy (NCBI): domain Eukaryota; kingdom Metazoa; phylum Chordata; class Mammalia; order Sirenia; family Trichechidae; genus Trichechus; species Trichechus manatus. The sequence goes on from NW_004444065.1 coordinate 2,438,665, forward strand.
CACAGATCAGCAAGTTCTCAGAGACTCGGTGCTCCCTCCCGTTTGCAGGTGGGAACTGCACGTCTGTGTGCAGAACGTGCAGTCCGAACCCCGGAGACCTTGACATCAGCTCGGGAGTGTCCGCATGCAGATCATTCCCAGGCTGATTATTTCCCACATCTCCCCCTTTTTTGTTTTCTTGATGTACTCTGACGTGTCGTAACACAGATAAAATTTCTTTCTCGGATTTTTTTACTGTTCTGTTTTGGAACCATCGGCGGATGACTATAA
>NW_004444065.1:2440737-2456490 GCF_000243295.1 Trichechus manatus latirostris
AACTTATCTTTTAAGGCTCACAGATCAGCAAGTTCTCAGAGACTCGGTGCTCCCTCCCGTTTGCACGTGGGAACGGCACGTCTGTGTGCAGAACGTGCAGTCCGAATCCCGGAGACCTTGAAATCAGCTCGGGAGTGTCCGCATGCAGATCATTCCCAGGCTGATTATTTCCCACACTATGTTGTATGGTGAGTCATTCTCTTTTGAGATATAAAAGAGAGAAGGAGGCAGACGGGAGAGGGACCTTCTACCACCAAGAGAAAACCAGGAGTGGAGCACATCCTTTGGACATGGGGCCCATGAGCTCAGAAACTCCTAAACCCAGAGGAAGATTGATACCAAGCCTTCCCCTAGAGCCAACAGAGAGAGAAAGCCTTCCCCTGGAGCTGTTGTTGTTGTTAGGTGCTGTCAAGTTGGTTCCAAATATAGCGACCCTAAGTACCACAAAATGAAACACTGCCTGGTCCTGCAGCATCTTCATGATTATTGGTATGCTTGAGTACATTGTTATAGCCACTGTGTCAGTTTGTCTCGTTGAGGGTCTTCCTACTTTTCCAAGCATGATATCCTTCTCCAGGGACTGGTCCCTCCTGATAACATGTCCAAAGCATGTGAGATGAAGTCTTGCCACTCTTGCTTCTAAGGAGCATTCTGGCTGTACTTCTTCCAAGACAGACTGGTTCATTCTTTTGGCAGTCCGTGGTAAATTCAATATTCTTCACCAACACCATAATTCAAAGGTGTTAATTCTTCTCCGGTCTTCCTTATTTATTGTCCAGCTTGCACATGCATATGAGGCAATTGAAAACACCATGGCTTGGATCAGGTGGCTCTTAGTCCTTAAAGTGACATCTTTACTTTTTAACACTTTAAAGAGGTCTTTTGCAGCAGTTTTGCCCGATGAAGCATGTCATTTGATTACTTGACTGCTGCTTCTGTGGATGTTGGTTGTGGATTCAAGTAAAATGAAATCCTTGATAACTTCAGTCTTTTCTCTGTTTTTCATAATGTTGCTTATTGGTCCAGTTGTGAGGATTTTTGTTTTCTTTTATGTTATGGTGTAATTCATACTGAAGGCTGTAGTCTTTGATCTTCGTCAATAAGTGCTTCAAGTCCTCTTTGCTTTCAGCAAGCAAAGTTGTGTCACCTGCATAGTGAAGCTTGATAATAAGTCTTCCTCCAATTCTAATGCCACATTATTCTTCATATAGTCCAGTTTCTCCGATTATTTGCTCAGCATACAGATTGAACTAAGTAAGGTGTAAGGATACAACCCTGATGCACACCTTTCTTGATTTTAAATCACATAGAATTCCCTTGTTCTGTTCGAATGACTGCCTCTTGGTCTAGGTACAGGTTCCTCATAAGCACAATTAAGTGTTCTGGAATTCCCATCCTTTGCAATGTTATCCGTAATTTGTTATGATCCATACGGTCGAATACCTTTGCATAGTCAATAAAACATAGGTAAACATCTTTCTGGTATTCTCTGCTTTCAGCCAGGATCCATCTGACATCAGCAATGATATCCCTCATTGCCATCGTCTTCTGTATCCAACTTGAATTGCTGGCAGTTCTCTATCAATGTACTGCTGCAGCCAATTTCAAATGACTTTCAGCAAAATTTTACTTGCATGTGGTATTAATGATATTGTTTGATGATTTCCGCATTCGATTGGATCACCTTTCTTTGGAATAGACGTAAATATGGATCTCTTCCAGTCAGTTGGCCACGTAGCTGTCTTCCAAATTTTTGGCAGAGATGAGTGAGCACTTCCAGCACTGCATCCGTTTGTTGAAGCATTTCAATTGGCATTCCATCCATTCCTAGAGCCTTGTTTTTTGCCAATGTCTTCAGTGTGGCGGACTTCTTCCTTCAGTACCATCAGTTCTTGATCATATGCTACTTCCTGAAATGATTGAACATTGACCAATCTTTTTGGTACAGTGCCTCTGTGTATTCTTTTCATCTTCTTTTGATGTTTCCAGCACCTTTCAATATTTTGCCTATAGAATCCTTCAAAATAGAAACTCAAGGCTTGAATTTTTTTTTTTTTTTTTCAGTTCTTTCAGCTTGAGAAATGCAGAATATGTTCTTCCCTTTTGGTCTTCTATCACCAGTCTTTGCACATCATTATATACTGTACTTTGTCTTCTTGTGCTGCCCTTTGAAATCTTCTGTTTAGCTCTTTTACTTCATCATTTCTTCTGTTCGCTTTAGCTACTTGATGTTCAAAAGCAAGTTTCATAGTCTCCTCTGATATCCATTTTGACATTTTCTTTCTTTCCCCTCTTTTTAATGACCTCTTGCTTTCTTCACGGATGATGTCCTTGATGTCATTCCACAACTCATCCGGTCTTCTTTCATTTGTTTTCAATGCATCAAACCTATTTTGAGATGGTCTCTAAATTCAGGTGGGATATATCAAAGGTCATACTTCGACTCTCGTGGACTTATTCTAATTTTCTTCAGTTTCAACTTGAACTTACATATGAGCAATTGATGGTCTGTTTTGCAGTTGACCCCTGGCCTTGTTCTGACTGACGATATTGAGCTTTCCCATCATCTCTTTTCACAGATGTAGTTGACTTGATCCCTGTGTATTCCATCCGGCAAAGTCCATGTGTATAGTCATCATCTATGTTGTTGAAAAAAGGGTATTTTCAATGAAGTCATTGGTCTTGCAAAATTCAATCATGCAATCTCCAGCATCTTTTCTATCACCTGGAACTGGTGCCCTGAATTCAGATTTCTAGTCTCCTAAACTGTGAGATAATAAATTTCTGTTTGTTAAAGCCCTCCACTTGTGGTTTTTCTGATATAGCAGTACTAGAAAACTAAGACCAAGACTAATTTCTCCTCCGCACATGACTGGAGAGTATCTAGTACCCACTCACATTACACATACTCACAGACACACACTCACAATCAAACAAAGAAAATAATGGAGAGATATGTATTTCATATAAAGACAAGTGCTAATGATACATAAACAGCTTAGATAGCTAGAGTAATAGTGTACATAAAAAATATGTTTGTAAAGAGTTACCACAGAAGAAGGTGCTTTATAAGTTATATATAAATATGTATATCTATATACATATTTATATATATCGACAGGAGAAAGATGTGGCAGTCTGTTTCTGTAAAGATTTACAGCCTTGGATATTCTATGAGCACTTCTCTGTCCTGTAGGGTTGATATGAGTTGAAATTGACTCAACAGCAGTATATATATATACTTGTATATATATATATATATACTTGTAACATTGTGAAGAATGAGAATTGCAGAACATGCAATCATGCTCATGAAGAACCTGTACACAGATCAAGAGGAAGTGGTTCGAAAAGAACAAGGGGATGCTGCATAGTTTAAAGTCAAGAAAGTTGTGCATAAGGGCTATATCCTTTCACCATACCTATTCAATCTGTATGCTGAGCAAACGATCTGAGAAGCTGTACTATATGAAGGAGAATGCAGCGTCAGGATTGGAGGAAGATTCATTACCAACCTGCGCTATGAGTTGGAATTGACTCAACGGCAACGGGTTTTTTTTTTTTTTTTTTTGGTGGGGGGTTATGCAGATGTTACAATCTTGCTTGCTGAAAGTGAAGAGGACATGAAGCATGTACTGATGAAGATCAAAGACTGCAGCCTTCAGTATAGATTACACCTCAACATGAAGAAAACAAAAATCTTCACAACTGGACCAAAGAGCAAAATCATGATAAACAGAGAAAAGACTGAAGTTGTCAAGGGTTTCATTTACTTGGATTTCCAATCAACACCCACGGAAGCAGCAATCAAGAAATCAAATGACATATTGCATTGGGCAAATCTCCTGCAAAAGACCTCTTTAAAGTGTTACAAAGATGTCACCTTGAGGACAAAGGTGAGCCTGACCATGGTATTTTCAATAGGCTCATATTCATGTGAAAGCTAGTTGATGAATAAGGAAGACCAAAGAATAATTGATGCCTTTGAATCATGGTGTTGCAAAGAATATTGAATATAGCATGGACTGCCAAAAGAACAAACCAATTTGTCTTGGAAGAAGCACAACCAGAATGTTACTTAGAAGCAAGGATGGTGAGACTATGTCTCACATACTTTGGACATGTTATTGGGAGGGATCAGTCGCTGGAGAAAGACATCATGCCTGGTAAAGTAGAGAATCAGTGAAAAAGAGGAAGACCGTCAACGAGATGGATTGACACAGTGGCTGCAACAATGGGCTTAAGCTTAACAACTATTGTGAAGATGGCGCAAGACTGGGCAGCGTTTCATTCTGTTGTACATAGGGTTGCTGTGAGTCAGAACCAACTTGACAGCACCTAACAACAACATATATATACATATATATATATACCACATATATACCTCCTAATACCCCATATATATATATATATATGTATGCACTATATATGTGTGTGTGTATATACGTATTTATATTTATGTGTGTGTGTATATATATATACCACAGGAATTCCACACACACACCCACCCTACACACTTGCACACACATGCTCACAGGTACAGGACAAAGGAAGTAAATACTGTTGACGTGAAAATTTCTCATCATTGCTTGTCTTAAGTTTCTGTTTGTAATTGTGTGATTTTAAATAAATCACCCTTTCATTATTCTGTTTTTGTCCTTTTTATCTCTACCCCGAAGATAATTATATATTGAGTTAATCTTTATTTCCTTTAATGTTACCATTTTAACTGGATGGATAATCTCACAGTAAATACTTTCAAAGTAAATGTTTTGGCACAAAAATGATTGATATGTAGCAATCACTCTAAAATTATTTGCTGTTATCACATGACTTCTAATACCCCACCGCCAACTAACTTGGGTCTTAAAATGATTTTCCGGCTGATATGATTGTAAAGAAGTTTCTTTTGAAACATCCCACTCAGCACATTTGCATAACAAGCACCTCTAAAGAAATTTATAAATATTTCAATCCTTTCTTTTCTAACATTATTATAAATGATTTCATGACAAGTGCAAATTTTCCTCCTTGTTCTTTGGGAAGTACCAATCAGACCGGATTTGAGTGACATCTCTTTTAAGGAAGAACAAAGGAGACCAGCAGCTCAAATAATCATAAAACCTTGACTTGTTACTGTCACAGTGATTGCCTGAGATTTAAAAAAGAAACAGGCCGCTAATGGTACAATGTAAATAATTGTGTAGGCTCTGAGATGATTAGTTAGCAAGGTGGAGGAATTATCTTGTCAAAAATAAGGTATTTTTAAATATCTGAAAAAGATTTCTAAAATATCAATCCTAAGAGTGAAAACCATGACATCCAACACTACTATGCCCCACATAATGATGACTAGATAGAATTTTCTATTTTTCAACAAAAATGTTTATGAAGAAAATACTGAAGTTGTTCTCTAAGTCTATTAATCTTCAGTTTGCTATACAATGCCTTTCTAGCAGTTGAGCTGTTTCAAAATTAAAATTCCACATCTGGAATGCTAGGTGTTTCTGCTAAAACAAGTCCCATTTTGTTTTAAAGGTACCACTTCCATCATCATCATTATCATCACTGGTAAAACTCTTGATTATTTATTTTCTATGAACCACTGTTCTGTGTGTTTTACATTTTTATCTCACTTATTTCTCACGATAATGCTGTATAATAATAATAATAACTGTTATTATTATTATAATACCCAATCATGGATGTGAAAAACTACAGTTGGGGAAATAATTCTTGATTATTTATTTTGTATGAACCACTGTTCTGTGTGTTTTACATTTTATCTCACTTCTCACAATAATTCCGTATAATAATAATAATTATTATTATTATAATACCCAATTATTATTATTATATTTATTATTATTATTATTTATTATATTATATTATATTATTATACTATATTATTATTATTATTATAATACCCAATCATGGATGTGAAAAACTACAGTTTGGAAGATGTAAGTAACTTGGCCAAAATTACTCAATTGTGGTCTCCACTGCTTTCAAAAAAGTCTTAAAGATAGTCTTTCATTTTCCTATTTTATTATACAATGTTTGATAACATAAAATTCAATGATTACATTTCATTATTTCGACATACATTATTTTTCTCAATCAGTCTGATGTTTACCTTAGATAGTGTTGCTATAAGCAGTATTACTGGTGGAAATAAACTAACTTTTAAAAAAGTTTTGATAAATATTGCCAAGTTGCTTTTCACAAATTTATAATTCTACCAGAAGTATGTGAGAGTACTTTATTTTTACATCTAGTCATTAATGAGTATTTTTAAACATCATTTATTTGACAGGCTACAATAATTCTATTTTCTTTTTGCCTGTTCTTTTAAAACAGAATATTATATATGAATAACAAAAATGAAAATATTAATCTTGGATTGTTGACAATTAAAAAATGCTTATGAGTTCTTTCAATATATATTCAATGAACTAATCCTATTTATCAGAAACTCTGGGATGTTCTGAAGTTCAAGATAAATAAGGCCCAATTTGGTCCTTGGTAAATCTTGGGAGGAAGCAACACGATAGCACTAGGAATATTGTGTGATAAATACTAGGAGTAAAAAGAGATAATTGGATCCTGACCAGAAAAAGCTATTTATTCTGTCCATGTAGTCAGGAAAAGCTTCGTGAAGAAGGTGGCCTTTGTACTGTTTCTTGAAGGATGAATAGGAATTCTCAAAGTAGAGATAGGTAAAAGTATTTTGGGGGAGGCATAAAGCATAACCAAAATACAGAGTCATGAAAATAAATGTCAAATGCAAGAAATGGTAAGAAATTAAGTTTTAATTGGAGCAATCAATGAATGCTCTTAGAAACTATAGGAGATGGATCATGAAAGATTGCAGCAAGGCAATGAAGAGCCCTTTTGATTGTTAGAATGAAATGTTAATAAATGGAGTCACTATTTAATTGCAATAAACTATTTCGGCATTGGCAATTCACTTAAAAACTATGTTCATAATTAGAAATTCAAGATCTAGTTATTTCTTTTAATGACTCTAATTTCGTAGCAAATTATTTTAAAATATCCTTGTAGTCATAACTGGTACCTCCACAGAGTGATTTAAAATCTTCAGTTTAATAGCCGCACTTGGTTTCCTCCAATTTTATCTGTCATAACTTTTCAAAAATGGCCAACCATTGCCTAAATAGAGCATTTCCTTATTGTCTGTAACATCACACTGGTGTCAGTTTCAACCATTTCACTTATTTTTTTTTTCTCTTTTGAAATGCTGTTGCTCTGTTCTCATATCCATTCCTCATATTTTACTTATCCATCAAGAGTAAGCTTAACTACTCACCTCTCACATAAGTCTTCAGCTCATACTGGAAAAAATTCCTAAATTTCTGCAGCACTGATATTTTTACCTCAAATTTGACATTCTATGCATTATTTTTTTTCTTCTGTCATGTTATTGTTCATAAAACTGAGCTTTCAGGGATTTATACTTTATATACTGCAGACAAAAAATAGATTACATAACTGCCTAAAGGTCATTCATACTAACAGCTGTTTTGTACGTTTGTTCATTTATTCATTTTTCAAGTACTTATGTTCCTGGAGCCCTGGTGGTTCAGTGGTTTAGAGCTTGGCTGCAGTTTGAATTCACCAGCTGTTCCTTGGAAACCCTATGGGGCAGTTCTACTCTGTCCTATAGGGTCACTATGAGTCAGAATCTACTCAATGGGCAATGGGTTTGGTTTTTGGATTTATTATGTTCCTAGTACATACAAAGACACTTACTTATAGGTGCTGACGATCATAAGGTGAGCATGGTTCATGTCCTTCAGAAGGAATTTAGAATCTAATAGGGAGCTAGATATTTGCACACATTTTTTAGTTATTATATAATATAAAGGTGGCACAAGGGAAATTATCTCATTCAGTGTATCTGGACATAGATTTGGGGTGTGTGAAATTCAGTGAACTTTTTATAGAAGAGGAAGAATTTTTTATTGATTTGTGAAGAATGGAGTGTTTAACACGCAAATAAAGGTGTTAGAGATTGCTAACAGAGGAAGTAACATTATACTCACAAGGAAAGAACACAAGTCAGGGAACTTTAGGTGCTGTGGTATGGTTGAATTATGGGATTAGTAATGGGTAACAGCACAAGACGAGGCTAATAAGGTAGACAATGACTTATTTTGGGGGTTTAGCTTCAAGTTGAAAAGGACATTCTTGAAGGATTTAATCAGTAAAGTGCCACAATCACGTTGTGTATTCAAAATATTACCCTTGTAGAAGAGGGGAGCCTTGGCATGAAATGGTTAATATGTTCAATATGAGTGGAAAATCAATCTGATGGCATCTAAGAACAGTAAAAGTGGAGAACTGATTGAAGATAAATAAAAGGCAGAGGATAAAATTAAAGATATATTTTAGTGAGGCTGCTGATAAATGTCAAGGGCCCTCAGATTGTAGAGGGGTAGTAGAGAAGGATACTTATCATGAAGATATTTTTTGGATACAAGAGATATGATTTTGTGACTGATTAGACATAGCAAATGAGAGAAGAGAGGACTCAAAAGATGATACTTAAGAGTTTTCTGATAAGATAACCAGGTGATGCATTAGCAAAGACAAGATAGGATAAGAAGCTATTTGATTTGGATGATGGACGTAATAAATTCTATTTTATTTAGAGGCTGTTGTTAAGGAGCCCTGGTTGCATAGTGGTTAAGCAGTTAAGCTACTGAGAGGTTGGCAGTTCAAACCCACCAGTGGTTCTGTGGGAGAAAGATGTGGCAGTCTGTTTCCATAAACATTACAGCCTTGAAAATCCTATGAGGCAGTTCTACTCTGTCCTATAGGGTGGCTATGAGTCAGAATTGATTGCAATGGTCTTGGTTCTGGTTTTGGATAAGGCTAGGAAAGTTCCTGGGTGGTACAAACAATTAAAGCTTTTGGTTGCTAACTGAAAGGTTGGCAGTTCAAGTCCACTCAGAGATGCCTAGGAAGAAAAGTCTGGTGGTCTACTTCTGAAAAATCAGCCAGAGAAAACTGTATGGTGCACAATTCTGCTCCTCAGCAGCTAATTTTCATGGGGCTAGAAAATAGTCATGTAAAGTCAGCTATTGGATATATACTTCTTGGTCTTAGAACAAAGGTCTGGTCTGTGTATGCACATTTGTAAGTCATCAGCAAGGAAATGAGTAAAAATTACTCAGAAAGATGGTCAAGAATGAAAAGCAAAGGAGCCAAGCATACAATCCTGAGGGACACAGGGACCTAAAGACTTATATCACTTGTCATATGTTAATCAATAAAAATCTCTGTGCTTACCTTTGAAATGCAAAGCTGTTACCGGGGGACACATGTTCAATAAATCAGAGACAGGTTGAGATCTATAATGGTGCTGATGGGACAGAGATTCCAGGAGCCTTTGCATATTCCACAGGAATATCCTTGAGACACAGCAGTGCACAGAGTTCAAAACAAGATTAAGAGCAACTCATTTTGGATTGACTGATTTAATGCAGCCTATAACAGCAGCTAACAACAACAACAAGAAACATCCTTTCCTTGTTAGAATATCATGCGCTAATGATAAGCAGCTCCTATGGAACTTGGTTACATTTGCTATTTAATGTCTTACCTCACAGTCCTTTCTAGAAACACATTTCTAAAAAAATCCTTCTATTCATAAGAGTGAACCCTAACTGGGAACAAAAGTGGTAAAATAATGAAGACGAGCTATCAAAGGAAATCGAGAAAGGACAATACACGAAACACTGTCACGTTTCAATGAGCTCATATAAGTAATAAAAGAACTCATTTGTTTTCATTATTGTAGGAGCCCCAAATGCTGTGACTTGAGGATTGAATGTGAGATATAGAATTAGAGGAAGCTTACATAGACTTGCCACTACCCATCTATTAGTTTGCTGTACCGTGGTGGCTTTCATGTTGCTATGATGCTGGAAGCTATGCCACTGGTATTTCAAATGCCAGTGAAGTCACCCATTAAGGAAGGTTTTGATGGACCTTTCAGACTAAGACAGACTAGGAAGAAAGGCCTGGGGATCTATTTCTGAAAATTAGCCAATGAAAACCTATGGATCACAACAGAGAATTGTCAGATACAGTGCTGGAAGATGAGCCCCCAGGTTAGAAGGCGCTATATAACAGCTGCAGCAATGAACTCAAATATACCAATGATCATGAAGATGGTGCAGGACTGAGCCATATTGTGTTTTGTTGTACATAAGGTCTCCATGAGTCAGGACCAACTCAATGGCATCTAACAATAAGAACAACATACAGGCATACCTCAGAGATATTGCAGATTTAGTTCCAGAACACCTCAATAAAGTGAGTATAGCAATAAAGCAAGTCACATGAATTTTTTTGGTTTCCCGATGCATATAAAATTATGTTTACACTATAAAAAACAAAAACCACACCCATTGGTGTTGAGTCAATTCTGATTCATAGCAGCCCTATAGGACAGAGTAGAACTGCCCGTTAGTGTTTCCAAGGAGTAGCCGGTGTATTCAAACTGCTGAACAGCCGAGCTCTTAAGCACTGTGCCACCAAGGCTCCTGTTTACACTATACTGTAGTCTATTAAGTGTGCAATAGCATTATGTCTAAAAAAAAGTACATATCTTAATTAAAAATATTTTATTGTTAAAAATGCTAACTATCATCTGAGCCTTCAATGAGTTGTAATCTTTTTGCTGGTGGAGGGTCTTGCTTCGATGTTGATGGCTGATGACTGATCTGCATGGTGGTTGCTGAAGGATGGGGGGGCTGTGGCAATTTGAAATGTTGAAATATTGTGGGAATTACCAAAATGTGACACAGAGACTTGAAGCGAGCACAAGCTGTTGGAAAAATGTCACTAATAGACTTGCTCGGTGCAGGGTTGCCACAAACCTTCAATTCGTAAAAAAAAAAAAAAACAAAAACAAACAAACAAACAAAAAAAAACAGTATCTGGCAAGTGTAATAAAGCGAAGCGCAATAAAATGAGGTATGCCTGTATAGACTTGAGAAGGGAGGTGCAGGAAGGAGACAAAAATATCTTTTGTAGATTGTGTATTTTAGACTGTAGTTATGTAAACTAGTATTTTCACATTTTTCCTTATCATCTTTATATTTCTATTTCTGCCAAAGCTACTCAATGGAATAATCTGACACTTCCTCTGATCTCTTTCTCTTACTTCCCTCCCTCCCTCTTTCCCTGCCTTTTATCTTTCCTTCCTTCCTCCTTCTTTTCTTTCCTTCTTCCTTCACTGCCTCCTTCCCTTTCTTTCTTCTTTAGCCTTATAGTTTTTAGCGTTGGCCATAACATTACAATTAATTAATACTCATAAATTTGAATGAAATTCCTCTACTCCATTAGTGTTCTATGGCATATGAAAATTTTGGATAATTTTCAGAAACGAATTTGTGAAATTTTTGGTCCTTTATTGTATTTCCTCATATTTCATATTTAACTTTTATAACTTAATTACTACTATTCAAATTTTGTAACTTTTAAACACTAATGACATACTTACTTCTTACAAGCTATATGAAGAGTTTGAATTCCAAAAGCTTAAAGACTAATAACGGTCTGCTACAAAAAGAATGCTGAGCTGAAGAAAATTTGCTCAGTATGGTAGCTTGAACTTCTGCATGTTTGAAATTTATGGGAATTGGCAATCATTTGTCTTTATCCAGAGGCAATTCTTCAGGCACTTTTCCCCATTAGAAAAATAGAAATATTTTTATCTTAAAAGCACTTGTGCCCACATTTTGATTTTAGTTTTAGGATCTTCTTTAATGTGTGTACAGGTGCTAATTATTCAAATATCACAGCTTGTTAAGTGTTCAGAGAGTATTGTGTTTCTTCTTGACATATTACAGAAAGTTGAGACTAACTTTAGAAATGAAATAACTACCAATACTGTGTTCTAGCCCTTATTTTAAAATTGAGAAAAACATATAAATTTTGTACAAAAAAGCAAATGTTAGAATACTTTGCCTACTGAATTTGGAGAGAGACACAAAAAAAAAAAATTGGTTTCTATCAGGGTTTCATTACAACCAGATATATGACACATGTCTTAGTTTCCTATTGCTGTGTAACAAACTACCTCAAAACTTGGTGGCTTAAAACAACAACCATTTTATTTGCTGACGTTTGGATAGAACCTGGGTACATTGCTCTTCTGCCCCATGTGCCATCAATTTGTTAAGAGGTTGTAAGATGGAGCTGGAGCTGGAACATCTAATATGGCTTCAGTCACATGTTTGGTGCTTTGGCAAAGATGGCCAGAAGGCTAGGCCTGTCTCTCTCTTTTTGTATGGGTCTCTCTCCATGTGGCCTGCTTGGAGATCTTTACATGGTGACTGTGTCCCAGGAGCAAGCATTCCACGCAACAGAGACAAAAGCTTCGGATCTCTTCAGGCCCAAACTCAGAAGTTGCACAGCATCATTTTGGCTGCATTCTAATGGTCAAAACAAGTTATAGGATCATTCCAGGTCCAAAGGCAGAGGAAATAGATTCCACCTCTTGCTGGGCAACTGGCAAGGTCACATTGCAGATGAGCATGTGGGATAGGAGATATCTCTGTGACCATTGTTAGAAACACAATCTATTACAACCTGGTTCAGTCTCCTCATTTAATTGAGGTTAGGTTTCTTCATCTGTAAAATGAGGTGCTTCATGTATTCACGCAACACATAGTTACTAGACATTTATAACAGGCTGTTGAACAAAACAGAACTTTTACCTGACGGAGCTTTTCCCTGGAGTGGACTAGGTAAAGTTTTAGATTCCTTCTCGTTTCATATTGAAGATATTTTAAATGAAGTAAGGGTACAATCATAACGTCTTTAGGGTAACTTGCTGTGTCCTGAAGAACGTTTTATTGTCCTATGCAGAGTTTCCTTGTTTATTTTTTTCAATGCAGCCTAATTGTCCTGTACACTTCTACATTATACTGAAGTATCTAAAAAATTTATTTCTACCTTCATATGCACCGAATACAGAGGAAAAACCCGATCTTCACACAAAGAGTTAAATAAAATTTTTGTTGAATAAATAAGACACAGTACTTAAGTGATAGTTTTTCAGTTGTCTAAACTACTGACAGAATCAGGGGCAGTTATTTTTAATTCAATTTTCCCCTCATTTGCTAGGCAGATAGGTTAGACAATAAATGACACAGAATAAAAGTAAAATTTCTCACTAACTGAAGTTACCTAAAACACAAAACAAAATCGCCCACATTTTAGTAAGACGAAAATCTTAGAGACAAAATTATGAAGTCCAACCTGTCAACATTACCACATACAATGAAGTGAAATAGGCTGATCTTACATCACATATTTTCCCAAACCATTGTATTTAGCCTCTCAAAACCTCATGAGTATAGCTTCAAAACAGAGTCAATTTCTCAGACAAATGAAACTGATGAATTAACTAATTTGTATTCTCTCTGTTTTGATGAAACTCTGTAAACATGCTGTTAGTTCCGTTACTCTGCGCTTTGAATAGTTTACTGTTGTTGATGATAAAATCACAACAGGGAATACTTTAACATATGTCAGATTTAAACTGAGTGAGATATGACAGTTTATAATCTGTGAAACAGAAGATTGATCTTTAAAAAAATATTTGCATATAAAGTACCTGCTCCGGCACCATAATTCTAAGAACTCACTGAAACCCAGTGCTATCATTTAACATGTTGTATAAATGATAAACAGAGTGTGTCTTTCCTTGTTTGTACATAAAAATATCTTTCTCTTCTGGGACTCTTTTTGTAGGTAACAATATAATTAATAATATAAATAGCCACCAAAAATTGCAAATGCTTTGCTTGAGAGAATGAAATATTATATTAATTTTTTTCTGAAAATAATAATTGTTGTTGTGTGCCATCAAGTTGATTCCCACTGACAGTGACCCTCTACGACAGAGTTGAACTGCCCTATAGGGTTTTCTAGGCTGTAACCTTTACAGGAGCAGATCATCAAGTCTTTTCTCCCATGGAACTGCTGGGTGGGTTTGAACCACTGACCTTTTGGTTGGCAGCCTAGCGCTTAGCTATTATGCTACTAGGGTTCCTTGAAAATAATAATACATACACTTTGTATATTTATATAAGCATAAAATAAAATTAAAGAACCTTCCACCTCTGTTCTTATTTGGGCCATTTTCCTTTCAAGACGGCTACAGGGGAGAGCAAAGAGATTTTAATTGTTGCTCAGGAAAATTCAGGGACCATGTTTCCTTTTTACTAATTCAATTTTTAAAATTACTATTCAGTAAAATTAATTTTTTTGGTATATAATTTTATGAATTTAATGTATGTATAGATGTACACAACTACCGCCACCTTCAGGATACTAAACAGTTATATCACTACCAAAAAACTGCCTTGTGCTACCCATTTGTAGTCACTCTTTCCTTCTACTCCTCATCCCTGAAAACCACTGATCTGCATTTAATCACTATAATCTTATCCTTTGAACAATATTTTGGAAATGTTATCATGCAGTACGTAACCTTTTGAGACTCTCTTCTTTCACTCATCAAAATGCATTTGAAATTTGTCTAAATTGCTGTATATGTCAATAGTTCATTCCTTTTTAATGTTAAGTAATATCCCCTTGTATGGATGTATCAGTGTGTTTATCCATTCACCCTTTGAAGGGAAGTTGTGTGATTACTGTTTTCAGTGTTTATTAATTATTGTTGTTAGTTGCTATCAAGTCAATTTGTGTATTTATTAATAGAGCTGCTAGAAGCATTCATATATAGGTTTTGCGTGAGTGTAAGCTTTCATTTCTCTAAGGCAAATACCCAGGAGTGAGATTGCTGGGTTATATGGTAGTTGTGTGTTTAAATTTATGACAAATGGCTAAACTTTTTTCCAGGGTGGCTGAATCATTTAGCATTCCCTCCAGAAAGGTTTTAGAGTTCTAGTTGTGCTGCATCGTTGCCAATACTTGATAATGGCAGTATTTTTTTATTTTAGCCATTCTAATAGGTAGGGAGACATATCTCATTTGCATTCCCTAATGGGTAATGATAATGAACATCTCTTCGTTTGCTTATTGTCCATCAGCATATCCTTTTTGGTGAAATGTCTGTCCAATTCTTTTTGGCCATTTTTGAAATGGGCTGTTCTTTTTCTAACTGTTGTGTTTTGAGAGTCCTTTATATATTCTAGATACATGTGCTTTGCTGGTTAAGTGATATGCATATGTTTTCTCCCAGTGTGCTGCATCTCATTTCATTCTTTTAACAGCGTCTTTTTAAGAGCAAAAGGAGGGTAATTTATCCTTTTTTCTTCTATGTAGTGTGGTTTTGGTGTCATGTCTTAGAATGCTTTGCCTAATCCCAGGATATAAAGATTTTCTTTTACGTTTTCTAAAAGTTTCAGAGTTTAACATTTTATATCTGTGCTAATTTTTGTATCTGGTGGGAGGAATGGATCGAAGTTCATTTTTTCCATATGAATATCAGTAGTTTCTGTACCTTTTGTTGAAAAGACAATTCTTTCTCCACTGAATTATTTTTATAACCTTTTGAAAATCAAATCTCTTTTTTTTACATTTTTTTTTTATTGTCCTTCAGGTGAAGGTTTACAGAACAAATAGTTTCTCATGAAACAGTAGTACACATATTGTTTTATGACACTAGCTAACAACCCCACAACATGTCAACCCTCTAACTTCTCAACCTTTTTTTTTGGTGAAAATACACATAGCCAAAGATAC
>NW_004444065.1:2457769-2458922 GCF_000243295.1 Trichechus manatus latirostris
TAGGAGTAGGATTGTTAGATCGAATGGTATGTCTATTTCTAGCTTTCTGAGGAAGCACCATATCATTTTCCAAAATGGATGTATCATTTTGCATTCCCACCAGCAATGCATAAGAGTTCTGATCTCCCCGCAGCCCCTCCAACATTTGTTATGTCCAGTGTTTTTGATTCGTGCCAGTAATGCTGGGGTGAGATGGTATCTCATTGTGGTTTTAATTTGCATTTCTCTAATGGCTAGTGATCATGAGCATTTCCTCATCTGTCTGTTGGCCACTTGAATGTCTTCTTTGGTGAAGTGTCTGTTCATTTCCTTTGCCTGTTATTTTAATTGGATTATTTATCTTTTTGTTGTAGAGGTGTTGGATTTTCTTGTAGATTATAGAGATTAGACCTTTGTCTGACTTGCAATGACCAAAAATTTATTCCTAGTCTGTAGGTTCTATTTTACACTTTTTGCGAAGTCTTTTGAAAAGCATAAGTGTTTGATTTTTAGAACATCCCAGTTATCTAGCTTATCTTCTGGAGTTTGTGTGTTGTTGCTTATGGTCTGTATCCTGTTAATGCCATGTATTAGGGCCTCTAGCGTTGATCCTATTTTTTCTTCTACGAACTTTATAGTTTTTGGCTGTATATTTAGGTCTTTGACCCATTTTGAAGTAGTTTTTGTATATGGTATAAGGTATGGGTCCTGTTTCATTTTTTTGCAGATGGACATCCAGTTTTGTCAGCACCATTCATTAAAAAGACTGTCTTTTCCCCATTTGATGGACTTTGGGCCCTTGTCGAAGATCAGATGACCGCAGGTGGATGGATTTACATCTGGGTTCTCAATTCTGTTCCATTGGTCAATGTATCTATTGTTATTCCAGCACCAGGCTGTTTTGTCTATGGTAGCTGTATAGTACGTTCTGAAGTCAGGTAGTGTGAGTCCTACAACTTTATTCTTCTTCTTCAGTAGTGCTTTATTTATTCGGGGCTTCTTCCCTTTCCATATAAAGTTAATGATTAGTTTTTCCATCTCTTTGAACAATGTTCTTGGTATTTCGATAGGGATTGTGTCGTATTTGTAAATTGCTTTGGGTAGAATTGCCATTTTCACAATGTTGAGTCTGCCTATCCATGAGCATGGTATGTTTTTCCATTTATGTAGATCC
>NW_004444065.1:2462146-2483625 GCF_000243295.1 Trichechus manatus latirostris
GTTTCTCCTCTGTATGTGACTTCTTGTTTTTCACGAGCTGCTCTTGGGATTCTTTGTTTGTCTTTGGTTTTGGCGAGTGTGATTATGATATGCCTTGGTGATTTTCTTTTGGGGTCTGTCCTATATGGGGTTCGTTGAGCTTCTTGGATCACCAGCTTTTCATCTTTTATGATGTTGGGGAAGTTTTCTGTCACAGTTCTTCAATGATCCTCTCTGTGTTTTCTGTTTTCTCCCCCTGTTCTGGAATTCCAATCACTCGAAAAATTTTGTTTTTAATTGTATCCCCCATAACTCTCAGGGTCTCTTCATTTTTCTTTGTTCCTTTTTCTGAGTTTTCCTGAAACAGAGTTGCATCTGAGTGTTTGTCTTCAATTCCACTGATACTGTCTTACACCGTTTCAAATCTGCTTCTCAACCCTTGTTTGACACCGTCCATTTCTGAAATCTTGTTGTTTATCTTTTGGATTTCTAGTTGTTGTCTTTGTATAATTTCTAGTTGTGAATTTATTTTGGCACTTTGTACCTGCATTATTTTCCTGAATTCTTCCAATTTTTTGTCTGTATTTTCCATCAATTTGTCTCTTTTTTCCTCATGTTTGTCAGCTTTTCGCCTCAGCTCTTGGAGAATTTTGAGTATTAGAGATTCGAATTCCCTTTCAGGTAGTTCTAGTGCATTTTCTTCAACTGGAAAGTCATCTGGTGTTTTATTTTGGATGCCTACTGGTACCATCCTGTCCTGTTTTTGTAAATGTTTTGATATTGTCTGCTGTTTTCGGGGCATTCAGTAGTTATTTTCTTGTTTGTTGATTGTAGATTTGTTTATTTATTCCCTTTTTTTTTTAAATTTGCCCAAGTCTGAGCAGGTGGACTGTGTGCTCTTTGCTGTCCACTCGTCCGCGGGCACAATACCTGTCACCTCCCTCTCCAATAGGCAGGATCAGTCACCCAGACAAGGTATGGCAGGGCAGGTCTAGGTGAAGAAGAGTCACTGGGACAGGTTGTCTGTGGCACCCACTACAGCCGCAAGGGTGGGTCTGCAATCAGTGCAGGGCCGGTTCCACCAAGCCGTGCCTGCACTGCTTGGTGGTGTGATGTCAAGCGCATGGTGCAGGTAGGCAGGATGTAGCGGGGAGACTGCTACGCGTGGAGCTAAGATGAATATGGGAGAGAGGAGAGAGGAACAGGAGCCAAAAACACATAAACAAACAAGAAAGAATGCTAGTGGAGCTTGCCGTTGGAGTGGAGAGATGAGAGACCATGAAATGGAGAAAAACAGAAAGGGGAAGAGGAAGAAAATAAAATAAAAGAATGAATAAATAAAAATCACAAAGGTTAAAGAACCACAAAGTTCCCAGGGATCCTACTGGTATAGCTATGAGGTCTGCGGAAGTCGCCCTCAGGTGTTGCAGCACAGCCCAGCCAGAAGGCGTACAGGTATACAACACCAGGCATTCAGGGAACAGAAAGAGAAGGAAGATGTATAGAGACGAGAAACTGAGTAATGAATAAAGACAAAAAAGGAAAAAGAGGGAAAAGAAAACAAAGCAAATTAAAAAAAATAGAATAAGAAAAGCCCCCAAAAAAACAGAAAAAGAAAAAGAAAGCCAATGAAAAAAGAAATGCCGTCAGGAATCCTCTGCACGTCTGTGCAAGCCGAGGGGTAGTCTCCTTGCCACGCAGCACTGCCTGGCCAGAAAGGGCTCCCAACTCAAGAAAAGGAAAAGAAAACAAACAAACAATTCAAAACAAACAAACGAACTAAAGCCCCGGGATCCCACCACCGTGGGAGCCTAGACCGGGAAGCAGATCCCCACTCGAATGGAGCTCCACAGCCCCTCAGGAAGAAGCATAGATGGCACACGGAGCCAGGCATTTGAGCAAAAGGAGGGGGAGGTGGTGAGAGGTAAGGAAGAAATCAAAAGAAGCAGAAAAAAGCAACACCAGCAGCCAACAAATGGCACTCGAAAAGCTGGCCTGTTTGGGTGTGTGGAATCCAAGCAGCCGGTGTTTCCCAGACAAGGGATTGTGGCCATGGGAAGCAGAGGAGGCCGAGTGGGGGTGAAGAAGGGTGGGGGGTGGGAAAGCGTATATTGCAAATTACTGGTTGTTTTGTCTCCCGCTGGAAGCTCCTTGAAGCTGCTTTCTCATACCCCCTGTTTGCTGGTCTCCAGTAGGAGTCCAAGATGGTGGATCCGCACTGCGTTAGCTGGTTGGGGACCTCTGCTTGGATCTCTCCTCGCTTTCCATTCTCTGTCAGTTTTCTCACTCCATTAGGTGCTTGGCTGAGTTCTTTATTTCTTCATTTGATGTTTTAGGGTTTCAGGATTGTTTTCTCTTTTCAGCTTAGTTTTTCAGATCTTTGCTGTGGAGGGACAGCGTGGTACTTCCGCCTAGAGTGCCATTTTGTCAGAAGTCCCTCAAATCTCTATCTTAATGTGAGTGTACTTCTGGGCCTTCTATTCTCTTCCATTGATTTATATGTCTTTATATATCCATTATATGTTTTGTATCTAATTTTATTTTAATTATAAAAATGCTTTCTGTAATTTGGAAAATATAATTAAGTACCAAAACACAAGAAAAATCACCTGTAATTCCATAATGATCGCTATTAACATTTTCATGCTTATTCTTTCTCTCCCTCTTTCTCTCTTCTTTTTTTGCACTCACAGTCACACACTCGAGATCTCTGAATTGCTAACTTTTTGAGGCAACAGTTGCATGACAAGCCATTAAAGTAAAGTATTTTATTTTTATTTAATAGAATAATTTTATATATTGGGCTTCATTTGTTAATATTAGTTTTATGCTATAAAAACACAAATATAGAGTATGAAAATAGAATAAAATATAATAATATACCATTTCAATTATTTTTGATTAAACATAGTATAAAGTACACTTTGAAAATAGTTTATTAGAAATTCTTTTTATCTACCAGGGACAGATTATGTGAAGCTTTTCTAAATTGAAATCTAAAGGGTTTTGGACTTTGGCAACTTAATTTTTAGATAAATATTTATGTACATAATGGGAGATTTCTTGAATAAGCTATGCTCCATCCAACTAATGAAATACTATGTAGTTATAAAAAAAGAATGTGTAAGATCTCAGTTGTCGGTGATCCTAGGGTTTCCTGTTACATGAAAAAAAGGTACGTGCAAAAGAGTATATGTAGTATAATAACGTGTGAGAAAGAAAGGAAATAAGAAAACGTATATCATTATCTACTTATATTTGCAAAAAACAAACATGTAAACATAGGGAAAAAACCCAGAAATTAATGAAATTAGTTACTTACAGGAGAAAGTGGGAGTGAGGGAAAGGGACAGGGAATAAATGAGACTTCTCTGAGTATAGGTTCTTACATAGTACTGACTTCATAAAATTGTTAATGAGTTACACATAAACAAGTAACTACAAACAACAAAAATGAAGAAATGAAAACTAACGATGCAAACAGAAGCAAACAAACATAAATATATATGAAATTGTTAACATCACTACAAGGAAGAAAAAATTAATCAAATAGGATGTTTTCAACAAACAAACAAATCTTAACCTTTACCAAATCTTTCTTGACTTCTTGATTACCACTGGGTTGATATAAGTCACAGTCTTTATGGTCTCAGAAATACAAATTTTTGTCATTATGTTTAAAGAGATTACAATTTTAAGTTAAATTTATATAATAATTGGGCACATGTGCATACACAGATATATGTTTAATACTGGGATCATCCTATACATAATAATTTGCAATTGTGTCATATGCTGTTTTCTTAGTTTATAACAGAGAGGACTCTTAATCTGAAATGCCATATTAGAACTTTCTTACAAAAATGTAGCTTTTCTTTAATAAGTTTTTTTATTTAAAATTTTAACAGTTTTATATATGTAATGAAAGTAAGTGATTGATTAAAATCTGGTTTTTACTTTACTGGTAAGCTTTTAGTTTACAACCCATGCCATCTTAAATTGAAATTATATAAATGAATGCATAACCAACCAAATTATCAATGAAATTAAATGAACAAAAAAACACTCCCAAATTTGGACTGTTGTGTAGACCTGGATTGAAATATTTGCAATAACTGTGTACTCATTTTCTAATGAAAATATCTGTTTCCATTTCCTTTCTAGAGGATGTTAATAGGTTACCCTTATCCCAAATTTTATACCTTATGTACAAGATCATTCTCTATAAAAATATGCTTTGCTTGCAGTACAAGCAATTGATGACAGTTGCCTATAAAGCCTATATATAAAGGTATTAAAACAAATTGTTTCCAGTATTTAATTATATACTATAATAGTTATGGTATCATCTGTGATGAACCAAAAATCCCAAACCCATTGCCATTGAGTCAATTCTGACACACAGTGACCCTATAGGACAGAGTAGAACTGCCCCATAGGGTTCCAAAGGCTGTAAATTTTTAGATGGGTTCAAAGTGCTGACATCTTGGTTAGCAGCTGAGTGCTTACCGATTGCACCACCAGGGCTTCTTATCATCCATGATACTGAGGTTATAGTTTAGGTTTTCTCAGAGCTTCATAGAATAAAAAATCATGCATAGCATGTTTTAAGCAACGCATTTTTGTTCATTTTATTTTGTGACTATGATATATGAAATGTATTCAATATGCAATTTACTATAAATTTTATCATAAAATAGGCACTCAGGTAAATTAAAATCAGTGGGTTAGAATTCTTCACAATATTAACTTTCAGAGATTCAAAATTATTTTAATTGTTTATGTGACCATCAATTTTGCCTCTGAATCTCACTTCCCAAAAGTGTAGTTGAGTAGCGAGAGGTGTTAGTGAAATAATGTGGCCTATGTGTGACTCAAAATTTTTTATTATTGAAACTTGAGTAGGTAAAAATGTAAGGAAAAGGAAAAGTTTGGCTTTAGAAATGGGATAGGACCTAAAAGTATTTCAAAATAATTAATGAATTTTTCTTTCATCTTTCATTATAAATAATTTTTGAAGGACATAACTTTTTGTATAACAATTGAAAGTGCAGACCATACCATTTTTTTCTAAAAATATTTCATTTTATATTACTTTCCAAAATTTTTCTGGCCTGTATCATATATTTCAACATATTTGGAATTTATTTTTGCCTTTTAGTTAATATAGCTTGCTCTTCATGAAAATATGGTATTTTTAGAGTTCTGTATCAATTTTTCTTTGTTGTCTATCTCTAATGTATTACCAGTTATCCATATGAGAACCATTGGATATTTTCTAGACTTCTCTCTTCTTACTTCCCACAGTAGATCATACTTGTTCTTTGTTTGATTCAATATCCTACTTATCATTTGAGATCATTCTTTCCCCTCCCCGCCCCTGTTTAGACTGAACATTTCGTTATCTCCCCATAGCACAATGATAACAGCCTAAAAGCCGATATCACTACTTTTGGTCTATTTCTCTTCCAACCAATCCTCTAACTTGATAACAACATTATCATTCTAAAATCTAATTATCACACCCTCATGCTTTGACACCTTATTACCACAGGGTAAAATTTAAGCCTCTTATTTGTCATTTAAGCATCTTTATTATTTTATCACCATCTCTAACTACTGCGGGCAATCCAGAATCCTCACTACTCTGAGTTAATCCCAAAATGATTCAAGTTTTCACATCTTTGTTGTTGATGTTTTTCTGCAGTAAATAACTCTTTGCTCTTCTCAATCTGGTGCAGATTCACTTAAATTCTTTCTCTGTAAAGTCTCACTGATTACTCGGAAGTGAGTTTCTTCCTCTTCGTCTCTCCCACGGTACTTTATCCTCTATGACAGGTCTTATCATATTAATATATCATGATGTTTGGTATCTCTGTCCTGGGCTCCAGTACTTTGAAAAGAATGGACTGTGTCATACTCATCTTTATTCCTGTAGCACATTTCCTGACACATAATATTCATTTCAATTCAGATGTGCTGAGTGATTGAATGATAGGATTTTACAGATTAGGAAACCGAAGTGTTCCTGGTTGAGTAATAAAAGTTAACAAACCAGCAGAGTTGTATTTAAAATAGAAATACAATGATGTACATAGTGGATTTAAAAAATATATATGTTTTATTATGTTTGAGGTGAAAATTTACACAGCAAATTAGGTTACCATTTAATTTTTTTTATAAAAATTGTTCCATGACATTGGTTCCAATTTTCACAAGGTATCAGCATTATCATTATTTCCATTTTGTGTGTCCTACTTCCATTGATCTACCCTCCCTTCCCCTCTGTCTGAGTTATCTAGTGCTGATATAACAGACATACCATAAGTGGATGGCTTTAACAAAGAGAAGTTTATTCTCTCACAGTCTAGGAGGCTAGAAGTCCAATTTCAGGGTGTCAGTTCCAAGGGAAGGCTTTCTTTCTCCTTTGGCTCTGAAGGAAAGTCCTTGTCATCAATATTCCCCTGATCTAGGAGCTTCTGAGCACAGGGACCCCGGGTCCACTCCTGGCACTTCTTGCTTGGTGGTATGAAGTCCCTCTCAACTCTGCTGAATTCTCTCTTTTATATCTTGAAAGAGATTGACTCAAGATACAACCTAATCCTGTAGATTGAGTCATGCCTCATTAACATAACTGCCTCTAATTCCACCTCATTAACATCATAGAGGTTAGAATTTACAGCACATAGGATAATCACATCAGATCACAAAATGGTGGACAACCGCACAATACTGGGAATCATGGCCCAGCCAAGCTGACATACATTTTTGGAGTACATGATTCAATCCATAAGCCTCTTCTTGCCTTTTCATCGTTACTTTTGAGTAAATGTTGACCTTTTGGTCTCATAGAGTTGATTGTTTAAGGGAACACACTACTCATGGGTGTTATAAGCCAATCTATTATTTGGCTGAAAGGTGACCTCCAGGAATAATTCCAGTTCCAAGTTGAAAGGGTTTCTTAGGGTGATAATCTTGGGGGTTTCTCTAGTCTCTACCAGTCCAGTAGGTCTGGCCTTTTTTAGGAATTTGAATTTTGTTCTATATTTTTCTCCCATTCCATCTGGAAACGTCTATTGTGTTCCTAGTCAGAATGGTTGGTAATGGTAGCCAGGCACCATCTAGTTCTTCTGGTCTCAGGTTAGAAGAGGCCGTGGTTCAAGTGGTCTATTACTCCTGCGGACTAGTTTCTTCTTTGAGTCTCTAATTTCCTTCAGTCTCTTTTGCTCCAGATGAGTAGAGACCAATATTTGTATCTTAGATGATCTCTTGCAAGCTTTTAAGACCCCAGAGGCAACTCACCAAAGTAGGATGTAGAACAATTATCTTTATGAACTGTTATGCCAATTGACTAAATTGTCCCACAAAACCTGGACATGGTGGATTTTTAGCGAAGCCCAAAGCATCTCACTAACGTAGAAATGTTAAGTTAAATATTGATCTGAGTGATTAAGTTAATGATAAACTTAGAAAAAAAGTTAAATTGACAATTGTCTTTTGGGAATTATAAGGAAATGGAGAAAAAAGTACAAAGTTTAGATTAGAAATAGGATAAAGCTGTGAGAAATGAATCTTTAACAATGATATAGTAGCCAATGAGGGATGCTTATCTCCATTTGCTTTTAGGCAAGTAAAACATGAAAAATCTTTATTTGCAACTATTTGGCTATTGTGAATTTATGAAGAATGTCAGTTAGTACCTGCCACTGAGAGAAAACAGCTCTGAGAGCAAAAGGCTTTGTTTGCAAACAGCTCAAATTGCAAGATCCTACGATGGAAAAGCTGAAAGCTCTCTGTCTATACAGCACAACTAGAGCAAGCAGCTCTAGCTGCGAAAGGCAGAGCAAGTAAACTTCATCCACTGAAAATGACCCTCATGTGTTAGTCAACAGCTATTGCTGCAAAGGTCTGAGAGACCCTGCGAGACAGCCAGAAGGGGGCAGGGGCCGCATGATATTGGTTTCCAAACATTTTGTGGTCTGGATTGTCCTTTCTATCATTTACTGGCTAAGGTGCATCCACTTTTATTTTGCTAGAGGTAACGATTGATGAATTAGAACACTGAAGCAACACAGGGTGAAAGACGGTAGAATGTTTTTCAGTCACTCTAGTTCAAAACCACTTATAAACATTGCCTCTCTGCCCTGTTACCCCATCCATCATCTGCTTGTGCAATTCATTGATCCTCTTTTGCTGGTGGTTAATGAGTTACCTTGTATTTATACTCCCCTGAGGTGTGAGTGCCAGAGACATCATGGGATCAGCTGGTGGATTTTTTCATGTTAATTCCCAAATGAGGGAGCTGGATTAATGAAAACACAAGAAACCAACCTTCTCTAGCTTAAAGGATGCTGTTTTAAATCTTAGAGAGGTAGAGGGGCTAGAAAGTAAGTATACCCTTATTTAAAAAAAAATAGATTCTCTAACATTGGAGACCTGTTTCCGTTGAAAATCACATTAATGTACATCTTTATTCCTCACAGAAAATTAAACAGAAATTTGTGGCCAAGTTACTTTCTCAGCGGAGACAAAAAGAATTGCATAAAAATCACTATTATTGATCTTAATATAAAAGAGGACACAGTTAGCAACCGTCAAATCATGAGAGATATTGGACTCCATTGGCTTTTTGTTTTCTTTCTAACCTGCTCTGAAAGTGCACCCAGCATAGCTGGAAGCCCTACCCCTCCATCCTAAAGATAAAGAATTTTAGACTCCTGCTGCCTTCTCATTCATTGTCTTTTTTTTTTTTTTCCTCCAGACTTGGTAAAGCAAGTGAGAGCTATAGCTATAGCAACATGACTGAATAAAAAGTGATGCCCAGATAGTGGGAAAAATATGTGCTAATTGAAGAAGAAATTTCATTTTCAATCCAAACTGGTCATCTAGGTTTTACTTATGCAGAGATTCAGGAGGACGTGACTCTGACATATCTCTCAGTGAAAAGCCCTTCTCTGTGAATTGGAGAACAACTTAAATTTTCTACCAGGGTCACTAAGGTTGAAGAATAAGATGAAGAACAAAGGGGGAATAGATAAGTTAAACCATGATCTTTGACACAAAATAGAGGGCTAAGGATAAGAAAAGGAGCCCTGGTTTTGCAGTGGTTAAGGACTTGGCTGCTAAATGAAAGGTCAGAGGTTCCAACTCAGCAGCCACTCCTTGGGAGAAAGATGTAGCAGTCTGCTTCCCTAAAGATTATAGCCTTGAAAAACTTATGGGGCAGTTCTACCCTGTTCTACAGGGTTGCTATGAGTCAGAATGACTCCATGACAATGGGTTTGGTTTTGGGTTTTTAAGGGTAAAAGTGGATTTGAGGTGATAAAAGCAAAAACAAACAAACACATAAAAGACTTTTACGTGTTCTTTGAAACTTTTATAATAGGAGACCTATCTTACTCTTTACTCATCCAGATATAATTACAAGAAAATTTCCAGAGCAATTTGGAGAAGCTATGAAATTCATCAGAAGTAGTTTGCTATGGTTATCAATCTTGTTTTTACAATTTATGACTTCTCTAAAAACTCTAAATACATAAATGGCTCCATAGACTATAGGAAAGGTAACTGAAAAAAATAAACATCATAATGCCTGTTTTCAATGAGAAAAAGAAATCCTAAGATAAAGCCCTGTTCCCCACCATCTTTAAATTTCGTAGTTACTTATTAAACACCTTCTATGTGAAATGCTTATAGCAGAGCCAAGCATGGAGATTTATAGTGTATAAGGTGTTTGGCTTCCAAGTTGCAGAGAAGCCAAATAAAGAACTGCCTTGCAAGGAGAAGGATGAAATGCCACAGAGTCTCCTGTGCCTCATAGCAGGTTCAGCCAAAGAACAGAAAATCTGTTTAGACAAGTTCTAGCTATTGAATCTGTCAAACTATGTGTTGACCCAGGAACTCAATTGAATGGACTCATATTTAAATCTCCACTCCACTAGTTGAATTTAAGTGAATATCCACACTTTTATTTTTTTCATTTGTCTATGGCAGGTAACAACAACAAAGCCATTCAGAGCTTAAGTATGTAATAGGAACACAATACATTGCTGAACTGAACTAAAATAGGGAGTGTCTGCTCTTTAATGGAGGCTTTGCATTTACATCTATTTTTCTATACTGTTCTTAATACTAGATTGGCTTACAGGTGATACTGAAATGTACAGTTCACAATTCTTTCTTTAGTTCTCTTACTGCCTTTTGATACTGTTTTTCTGAAAGTAAATAATTTTTACTGAAACCACAGCCTAGATGTTACAGTCATTGATAGGCAGTTTGATTTGTTTATTTTGTTTTTAAAATTATTCAGTAAAATTGACATTTTTCTTTTGGTGTACAATTCTTTGAGTTTTAACATCTGTATAAATTTGTGCAACTACAACTATAATCAGGATACAGAACACGTATAACAACCCCCCAAACGCCTTCAACCATCCCTTTATAGTCACACCCTTTTCCCATCTATAACCTCTGACAACCACTGATCTCCATCACAGTAGTTTTATCTTTTGGAAAAATAAACCAAACCTATTGCCGTCCAGTTGATTCTGACTCATAGCAACCTCGTAGGGTTTCCAAGGCTATAAATCTTTCCAAAAGTAGACCACCACATCTTTCTTCCACTGAGCCTCTGGTGGTTTTGAACCACCAACCTTTCAATTAGCAGTCCATCACTTGAAACACTGTGCCACCAAGGCTCCCTATCTTTTGGGAAATGTCATATAAATTGATTCATAGAGTATAAACCTTTTGAGATCATCTCTATTTTTTTTTTACTCAACATAATTTAATTAAAGTCCATTCAAGTTGTGTGTTTCTTTTTATTTCTGAGTAGTACTCCTTTTGCATGCATGCACTACGATATGTTTAACCTGACTCACCCTTTGAAGGACACTTGGATTATATCTAGTTTTTGTGGTTTATTAGTAGAACTACTATGAGCATTTACGTAAATGTTTTTGTCAAATATGAGTTTTCATTTGTCTTGAGTAAATACCCAGAAGTAGGATTGTTGCATCATTCAGTTAAATGTTTATTTAACTTTTTAAGAAGTTGTCTCATAACTTGTTTAACTTGTGCTTTGTATTCTTTAAAAATAACCTTCTGTGTTTCTTTTGGATGCAGGTAATGGGCTGGGCACAGTTGTTAAGCGTTCAACTGCTAAACAAAAGATCGGAAGTTTGAACCCACCAGCCATTACACAGGAGAAAGATATGGCAGTCTGCTTCCCTAAAGATTACAGCCTTGGAAACCCTGTGGGGCAGTTCTTCTGTGTCCTATAGAGTCACTATGAGTCAGAACTTACGTGATGGTAATGGGTTTTTGGTTTTTAATGGGCTAGTAATTTAGGTAGGTAAGTTTTGAAACTATATTTCCAGAGTTTTCTCAAGATATGATAGGCAAAAGTAACTCTCAGTTTATTAGACTTTGAGAAACTAACTGTGACCTAACGTTATTGTGGAAGACCTATTTCCAAAAGTTAAATGACCAAATTCCCTGTTCTGTATTAATCAAGTATTACATTTTACTAGCATTGTCCTCACCTGGAGGACCACAAGGCCTTACAAGTTCCTAATAGGCAACTCTGTCAGCTTTTATTGCGGCTAGAACCTTTTATCATAGTCTTCAGTGTCCATTGGGGCTAGACTGGGACACTAAGTTGAATAGCAAATCCTTTGATCTGATAAGAATTTCTTTCCCCTTCACCCCATAATTCCAAGGCTTTGTTTTTGACTCAAATTGATCACACCTGTTTGCATACTTCTTCAGGATAGTCGCTTCCCAGGATGATTCTCACTCTTCCTGCAAATAGAATTGTTACCGCAATAACACGGATTGGAACCACCTGCTGCAATAGCCAATTATGAGATGGGTGAGGTGAGCAACAAGAGTTTTATTATGTATTGATATATAGGAGACAGAGGGGAATAGATTCCTCCAAAAACCCATCTCCCCCATTGGAGATTGGCCAAAGCTTTATAGGAACAGGATTATGGGTCTTAGAAGTTTGTGTTAGTTCCGCCTTGAGGTGGTCACATCCCAGATGAGTTAATCTTTTACTAATATTCTTGGGCGTTATCTGGCATCATCCTGGTTTTCTTGTCACAAGATGGGTGCTTTGTTTGGTTTTTCATTCCTAGATAATTATCACTTGTTTTCCACCCTCCAAGGAGGAACATCGGTTAATCTTACACTTTTTGTAGATACTGGAACCAAAGGGAAAAACAAGATCATGAGACAATGTAGGGGTTAGCAATGGGGAGTAATAATAGTGAACCAGACCTATGCAGCCCCTTCCAGAATCTGTGGCCCAAGTTATAAGTTCACCAGACAAACCCAGAAACATATGAGTTCCATTAAAATACATACCTTAGGCACAAAATGGGAGTCTCTCATGTCATCCTGTCTCCTTCACTTTACTAGCCTTGAGTCTTGGGGCCAATGTTCTAATCTCTGACTCGTTTTCTTTGTCTATGAAATAGGTATGAGGCAATGCCTACTCATAAAATGGCTATGGGAAGTAACTGAGTCAATAAATGTTTTGAACAGTGTCTGGCAAATAGTGCTCAGTACATATCAATTTGTGTTATTATTATTACCATTTACGTTTATGAAAGCAAACTTGGGGTTGGAAGTGATGATTTTTGCAGCAACTCACTTCAAAGGCTCTAGAAGAGGAACTGCCTTCACCTTGAGATTTGTGGTTTAAGAAGCTCAAAGACAAATCTGTGACCACCTATACTTCCATTGGCTTGTGCTCTGCACTCCTTGTGACCAGTTTTTCAGCAGCATGTTTCTATTTGTGTCTTACGTTTGAAATTTCATTGAAAATAGTCCACTACATATACATAGCCACACCAAATATCAATGTGTTGGACTTAGGGTAGAATGATATTCATTTTTAAATTGGGTGGAAGAGGAGAATCTATTAGCATTAAATAGCAATAATTTAATAATTTTCCCCCAAAATTTCCAGCCCTCAAACCAGTTTTCCCCTGAGTGGATTTTTTTAAATTTTGTTGTTGTTTACCATTGAGTTAATTCTGACTCATAGAGACCCTTTGTAGTGATAGCAGTTTAGAATAAAATATAGCTATCTGAGAAAGTTTAATTTTTTAAAAATGAAGTCTTAATACTTTATGATAAACAGTTATGTAAGTGCTTACTGGTTTGTTTTATAGTTTTATTACTGCAGTAATGTGGATTGGAGCTGCTTGCCGCAATAGCCAATTCTGAGACAGGGGTGAGGTGAGCAGCAAGAGGTTTATTATGTGTCGATATATAGGAGACAGAGGGGAATAGATTCCTCCAAAAAACCCATCTCCCCTACTGGAGATCGGCTGAAGGCTTTTATAGGGACAGGATTATGGGTCTTAGAAGGTGGTCATGTCTCAGATGAGTTAATCTTCTACTGGTATTCTTGGGGGTTATCTGGCAACATCCTGGCTTTCTTGTCACAAGATGGGTGTTTGTTTGGTTTTTCATTCTTAGATCATTATCACTTGTTTTCCACCCTCCAAGAAGGAACATCGGTTAATCTTAAAACTTTTGTAGAAACTGGAACCAGAGGGAAAGACAAAATCATAAGACAATGTGGCAGTTAGCAATGGGGAGTAAATAATAGTGAGCAGGGCCTATGTGGCCTCTTCCAGTTTGTTTTCATAGTCTATACAGGCATTTAGATCTATAGGGAAGGAGATGAATTAGAAAAAAAAAAACAAAATCTATAATGACTCACCATAATGTATTAAAAGTGACTTTAAGGTATGCTAATAGTTTCTTTTAAAATAGAATTACTTTCATATAATGTTGGAAAAACAAAAATTAGCATGTTGACACTAATTTAAAATTAGTATTTCCCCATATTCTATCTATGGGTTACCATATTCTTGGAAAACAAAATAGATAATAAGAGGAATGGTATAAAAGAGTTTTGCAAACATTTTTCTTTAGCATTTAATCAGAATAGTAGGATTGATGACCGAAGCCCTTTTTATTGGTTAATTTTAAGAATTTTAAAAGAAGATTAAAAACACTACAACCATCAATTGTTTGTCAAAATGGAAAAATGTCTGCACTTATTTAGTCTTCCCTCTGAGGAGCATGATTTTTCAAGAATAATTAGTAAACTTTAATTCAACATGGCAACAAGAAATGGATTTTATTGCTCTGTGCATTTTGGATCATGAATTTAACTGAACTAAGTAGTCAAAGGATGTGTGAAAAATACTGCTGTAGTGGGCTGTTGACCACATTTTCTTCTGTATTTTACTAATGGTATTTTTCATTTTAGCCAAGTCAGCTTTTCATAGAGCTAACATCTATCCCCAAACACTTATATATCACCACAAAACAGTGAAATAATCAACTATTCTATTTACCTCAGCTCATTGAAAAATACTTTACTTGTACTGTGTGTGTGAAGCCTAATTCAGCAAAACTGAGAACCAGAATATTGATTCACTTTTAAAACATAAATCATAGTATAAAATGTTGAGAACCATGAAAGATATTGCAGGTAAAGTTAGTAGCTTAAGGGAGGAACACACTGTTTTATCTTTTCCATTTAGATTTTTTGACCAAATTCCTGTGTTTCTTAATGAGATGAATTGGGTGGTCTGACCACTTCAACCACAGCCCATTACTTTCTCTGTATAAACCTTTTTTTTTATTTCACAAAGGAGATGTGTTGACTGCTTATAGCTTCATTAATTCTAATACCCTTAAATTCAATAACAGTCTCAAAATGTGGAGCTAGAATTCCAAGGCTTAGCAAATGACAAAGCTGAAGGCACTTCTACTTTAGCTGTGGGTTGAAACATATTAATGCAGCAAGAAAACTTTATTCATGGATCACCAATCTTCCCATTTACAGCTTCTGTCCTTGAACCCTGCCTCATATTGTATGCGTATCCTGTCCTAGCAATATATCTTGTTTTGCATATTTATGAAGTAGAAGATCTTGTGCTCAGATTATTCAGTGGTCAATGGTAACTACTAGTGTCTCACTCACCTAAGGCAAACTCTAGGCCAAATCACTTGAGTATAGAAGCTCGTGTTTGATGTTACTCTACTACCCAATAATTCCTTGCTTCCTTTGCCTATCATATGCCCCATTTCACCTCTCTGGGCTAAAATGTTGATTGTAAATGCTGGTTTACTAACTAAAAAAACCTTAAGCCAGAAATAGCAAGTAGGTGGCAACAATTATCACTTAGCTGTGGTTTCTTGGAGTGCCTTGTTTACAAAAATGTCCAGATCACATTGGGCGAAGTTTGGCCACTCAATTTTGATGGGCAACTTTTGGAAAGAAAAGAAAGCCTTTAGAATCCCCAAGCACATAATTACAAAAGATAAAGTTAAGAGATTTCCTTTTTTTCTTTTCTTTTTTTTTTTTAAATGGAGTGGTAGATAACATTAGGCCTGTATGGTTGTATGGAGCCTGTGCAGAAGGAAACTTTACCTTTCCTCTCAAAACTGGTCACTGATAAACTCTCCCTTTTCCCTTTTTTATAGTTAAACATATCCCTAGAAGGCGTTTCCCTGTTCAGAAACCTTCCCTTCTGATGGCTACCACACAGGTGGTTGTGGATACATTCATTATTTTCAGCCCTATCAATTCAGAAATTGGAGTGTTGTGGTCCTACAGTTCTGGGACTGGTGTGGCAGGGACGGGAGGCGGGGAGTTATAAAAGCTAATACCAAAAAAAAAAAAAAAAAAAAACCTGTTGCATCAGTCATTCTGACTCATAGCTAATAAGTATGCACAAATTTAGAAAATTAAATAACTTATACTTTATAATTCTTTAAGGACTCTACCACCTTAATAGTCACATCTTGATTTCCGGGAGAATTTTCATCTCATACTTACTTTCTCTTGATGATATTTGTGATTTTAGTGGGCAACCTTTATAGAAAATTCTTTAAAAAGCCACATGAACTTATATGCTTTTCAAATAACGAACAGTTTACACTAGCATCAAAATGCCTCATGATAAAACACCCAGGGTTCTCTTTCAAAATCTGACATCAGAAGCATATTACTTTAATTTGACATAACTGGTTTTTATTCATCTATCTAAAGACCTCTTCTCTGTACTGTTGTTATTTTTTAAATCAAAGGCAATCAAAGTATAACATTAATGCACTGAGAATTTAACTGGTATATATTTAAGAGTTTTTAAAACATAGAAACTAAATTATATCTACCTGTTTGATTTAGCTCTAAGTAAATGTATAATGATTTTAATGTTTCACAAACTACTCATTTTTTTCAATATTTCAAAACTTAATCCTCATGTATTTTTTATTATGTATTTTTCTTTTTGTCTTAGTTTAAACGTATTTGTTAAAGTGTTGAAAACATTTCTTAAATGTCTTACAATTTATAGAAACATAAATCATTTAGAATTTTTTTCCACATTTAAAAAGGGAATTGTTAAGTGCAGTACTGTCTATAATACATTTATTATCTGCTTTGGGAAAGAAAAAAAATCTTATTGGTGTTACATGTTTTTGTCTAAGCTTCCTCAGACCCATGACATGAAGTCAGGGAGACAGCTCTAAGCAACATTTTAATTGTTCTAAAACTGAAAGAACTATAAAAAATTTTCTTTCTTTTTTTTTTATTTGTTTCTCATAGTGAAAGTGATTGTTTTATTTTTGCAGAAGTGAAAGTTTAGGCAGAGGAGAAAAAGGGGAAAAGCATTTGACTTTTTTAAAGCACTGGTGACTCTTAAATGAAATTGCATAGTGTATGAAAATATTCACATTCCAAATGACTCTATGTATGTATAATACTCCTCTCTCTTAAATTCTCTCTCTCTTTTTAGCATTCACCCAGTCAGGATAAGACTTTATGAAGGGGTAGAAAGAGGAAGGAGGAATAAACTTTTCCATAAAATGCTGTGTGTTTAAATCCCGTGAAAGTGCTATCAGGTAAGAAAACAACTTGTTTATTGTTTTACAACACACTATTGACAAATTCAAAGTATTTTTCTAATGCTTTCACCAGTTGCCTTGGATCAAACAACAATAAAATAATGTCTTTAAGGAAGATGCATTCTTCTAGTCATGTATCCATTCATTCATAAGATAAATGCTTATTGGGAATTTTCCATGAGAATTCCAGGTATTGTGGAACAGATGGACAAGATAGAACAAGGTGGACACAGACCTACCCCCAAATAGGGTACATGCTTATATATATACTTTAAAAATAGGAATACAAATATTGAACCAAACATACAAACCAGTAAATATTGTCATAAATGCTACAAAAGAGAAATACAGTGTTAGTAAATAAAAGGGGGGCATGACTGAGATTGCAAATGGGAGCTAGAAGTAAGATATATAGAGCTAATTTCATTACAAGTAATCCCATCAACCTCCACCAACTCTACTTATACAAAACCTACATACATATATGTTTATATATATATGTGTGTGTGTGTGTGTGTATACACACATATATGCATGTATATATATATTTAGTTTTAAATTTATCTTTAATCAACTTTAAGAATATAGACAGACTATATATATATGTGTATAAGTATCCTGATTAATCAGAGCACTCATTTACCAGTTAAATGATGTACTGCCCAACTTTAAAATTAAAGCTGTATATTAATGGTGTCTTGAGTTGTGTGTTTGTGTGTGTTTCACCATAGGTAGGTTCAGATCAAGTGGTCATATGATAGCTAAACAGATTCTAGAGTTTCTAATCAGAAATAGTTTTCTTTGTAAATTATTTTTCCTGTTTAAAATACACTTTTCCTTAGAAAAATACTAGATGTGTCTGAATAAATATGACTTAAGGAGGCAGCCAAGTTGTTAATGAAATCTTTAAAATGCCAGGAAAAATGAGAGACAGCTCAATTTGGAAGCATTATTTTTTAACAGAGTATCTGAAAAGCCACCTCCTTTCCCATTGACAAGGATGATGTTAGTAAACCAGAAGGAGAAAGAACAAAAATTTCAGAGGGGAAAAATATCTAATACACAAAGAAAGTGGTAAACAAAAGCAAGTCTGCAGTGTTTCTGTATGTGGGGGATCCTGAATGCTATGGCACATCAAATAAAGGACCCACAAATGTAAGATTTTGTATCAAAGTTGTCAGTTCAATCTAAATTGGAAAAGAAGTGTATTCTTGGATTCTCTCTGTGTCTGTCTCTTCTCTTGGTCTCATTAGTGTGTGTCTACATGCAGGCACAAACAAAGGTCAAAAAAATAAATTTATAGTATGGTAATTTTCCAACAGATGGAGCTATAATGTCTTGAGGAAATGGAACCATTTCTCTATTCACAGAAGGTTGCCAATTGGTCTAGTAGTGACATTACCACTTTGGTTCTGCAGGAGACTGAGATAATCGGTGGTGGTTTATTAAAATTCTTGAAACTTTCTTCTCCCCTGAAAACGTTCTCTGATTCTTAATCCTCTAGTCCTTTCCACAGTTTTGTAAGTAACTAATTCCTTGGGTTAAATACTTTCCAGAATGAAATGTCTATAATATTGTTACTATCTGACTGACAGTTGACTGACAAATATGTGTTGAGTATCTTTACATTCTTCGTTCATTTTAGTTGTTATTGCTTTGATTGCCATTATTACTATTTTTCCCATTGTCTTGTGTGTGGCCTGATGATATGTGATTTCACATGTTATACAATACCATCACAAATCTGTAGGATGGACATTACAGTCATTGTTTTTAAGGATGAGAAAACTATTGATCAAGGAGGTTAAATGCATTTCCAAAATCAACCGATAAGTGAAGAGTCAGGATTTGAGTCTGTATCAGTCAGATTTGAAATCCTTTATCCTTTCAATATAAAATAATATTTCTCTTATAAATGATTTCATACACAAAGGATAGTTTTTTTTTTCACTTAAATCTCATTGAGATTATTCTTAAGATTATTTTCCCAAGTGATACTGTTTATATAAATTTGTATTACTAATATTGAATGTTCTTTTAAATTCTTTTAGATAAATGTTCTATAGCCTGATCAAACCACTCATTTCCATTGTATATTAGCTGTGGTGATACTTCTACTAACAGTAGTACACAATTAACAGATCATTAATCTAACATATTGTGAGTTGAGCTATGGTGACAAGAGACAATAGCAAACTAATTAGCAGAATGAAATTGATTCTTGCTCAACAAATATGTAATAGGAAATAAAATTTAATTTTGAAAAAAACTGAAATGGGTTGATGCTCAGCTAAATTAAATATGAACACATATTAGAAGGTATGTATGGGGTGCTTTTTGGTATAGTTCAAATCCAATGCTTTCTCTTTTTTTTTTCTTCATTGTATAAACTAGCTTCTCATTAAACAGTTAGTACACATATAGTTGTATGACACTGGTTAACAACCCCATGACATGTCAATACTCTCCGTTCTCAAACTTGGGTTCCCTTTTACCAGCTTTCCTGCCCCCTCCTACGTTCTAGTCCTTGCCACTGGGCTGGTGTGCCCCTTTAGTCTCGTTTTGTTTTATATGCCTGTCTAATCTTTAGCTGAAGGGTGAACCTCAGGGTGACTTCATTGCTGAGCTAAAAGGTGTCTGGGGGCCATACTCTTGGGGTTTCTCCAGTCTCTGTCAGTCCAGTAAGTCTGATCTTTTTTTTTTTTATTTTATTGTGCTTCAGGTGAAGGCTTGCAGAACAAAATAGTTTCTCATTTAACAGTTGCTACAAATGTGGCCCTATGACAATGGTTAACAATCTCACAACACAGCAACAATATCCTTACTCAACCTTGGGTTCCCTATCACCAGCTTCCTTGTCCCCTTCTGCCTTCTGGCCCTTGTCACTGGACTCCTGTACCTCATTAGTCGCATTTGGTTTTAAGGGGCTGTCCACTCCCAGGCTGAACAGTGAACATCAGAGGTAGCTTCATCACTGAGCTAAAAGGGTATCTGGGGTCCATACTCTCGAGTTTTCTCCAGTCTCCTTTAGGCCACTAAATCTGGTCTTTTTTTTGTGAGTTAGAATTATGCTCTACATCCTTCTCCAGCTCTGTCCACAACCCTCTGTTCTGATCCTGGTCAGAGTAGTCAGTGGTGGTAGCCAGGCACCATCTAGCTGTACTGGACTCAGTCCGGTGAAGGCCTTGGTAGCTGTGCACCATTAGTCCCTTGGACTAATCTTTTCCTTGTATCCTGTTCTCTTCCTTCTCCCTTGCTCCCGAAGGGATGAGACCAGTGGAGTATCTTAGATGGCCTCTCACAGGCTTTTAAGACCCCAGGCACTACTCACCAAGGTAGAATGTAGACCATTGTTTTTATAAGCTGTGTCATGCCAATTGAGCTAGATGTTCCCTGAGACCATGCTCCCCAGAGCCCTCCGCCCAGCAATTCAGTCCCTCAAGGAGTTTGGATGTGTCTATGGGGCTTCCATGACCTTTCCTTGTACAGGTTGTGCTAGTTTCCCCTGTATTGTGTACTGTCTCACACTTCACCCGAGATACCACTTACCTATTGTCTATTTAATATTCCCCCCCACACACACGGCTCTCATCCCTGGTAACCAACAAAGATTGTTACATTTTGTGTGTGAACTTTTTCATCGGTTTTTACAATAGAGGTCTCATACAATATTTGTCCGTTTGTGATGGACCTTATTTCACTCAACATAATGTCCTCCAGTTTCATTCATGTTAGGAGATGCTTCACAGATTCATTGTTGTTCTTTCTCTTTGCATAGTACTCCATTGTGTGTATGTACCAAACTTTGTTTATCCATTCATCTGCTGATGGACATCTATGTTGTTTCCATCTTTTTGCTATTGTGAACAATGCTGCCATGAACATAGGCGTGCATATGTCTATTCAAGTGACTACTCTTATTTCTCTAGAATATATTCCTAGGAGTGGGATTGCTGGATCGAATGGTATGTCTATTTCCGGCTTTCTGAGGAAGCGCCATATCATTTTCCAAAATTGTTGTATCGTTTTGAATTCCCACCAGCAGTGCATAAGTGTTCCGATCTCCCCGCATCCCCTCCAACATTTGCTATTTCCAGTGTTTTTGATTCCTGCCAGTAATGTGGGGGTGAGATGGTATCTCATTGTGGTTTTAATTTGCATTTCTCTAATGGCTAGTGATCGCGAGCGTTTCCTCATGTGTCTGTTGGCCATTTGAATGTCTTCTTTGGTGAAGTGTCTGTCATTTTTTAATAGGATTATTTGTCTCTTAGTTGTGGAGGTATTGGATTTTCTTGTAGATTAGAGAGATTAGACTTTGTCTGAATTCTACTGTCCAAAATTTTTTTCCCAGTCTGTAGGTTCTCTTTTCACTCTTTTGGTTAAGTCTTTTGAAGAGCATACGTGTTTGATTTTTAGAAGATCCCAGTTATCTAGCTTATCTATTGGGGTTTGTGCATTCACGGTTATGGTTTGTATCCTGTTAATGCCATGTATTAAGGCCTGAAGTGTTGGTCCTATTTTTTCTTCTATGAACTTTATAGTTTTAGGCTTTATATTCA
>NW_004444065.1:2487893-2512602 GCF_000243295.1 Trichechus manatus latirostris
GGTCGGTAATCAGTGCAGGGCAGGTTTCAGTAGGCCGTGCCTGTGCTGCTTGGTGGTGTGATGTCAAGCGCACAGTGCAGGTAGGTAGGATGCAGTGGGGAGATTGTTATGTGTGGAGCTAAGATGGATATGGGAGAGAGGAGAGAGGAACAGGTGCGAAAAACATACAAACAAGAAAGAATGCTAGGGGAGCTTGCCATTGGAATGGAGAGATGAGAGACTATGAAATGGAGAAAAACAGAAAGGGGCAGAAGAAGAAAAGAAAAGAATGAATAAATAAAAATCAGAAAGGTTAAAGAACAGCAAAGTTCCCAGGGATCCCACTGATGCAGCTATGACGTCTGGGCAAGTCACTCTCAGGTGTTGCAGTACAGCCTGGCTAGAAGGTGTAGAGGTATACGCCTGCTCTTCAGAGATCGGAAAGAGAAGGAAGATATAGAGAGACGAGAGACTGAGCAATTTTAGAAAGACAAAAAGGGAAAAAGAGGGAAAAGAAAACCAAACAAATAAAAAAAAGAAGAAGAAGAAAGCCCCCCCAAAAAAAACAGAAAAAGAAAAAAGAAATAAGAAATGTCCTCAGGTATCCCTCTGCACGTCTGTGGAAGCTGAAGGGGAGTTCTTTGCCATGCAGTTCCACCTGGCCAGAAAGGGCTCCCAACTCAAGAAAAGGAAAAGAAAACAGGCAAACAATTCCCAATGAACAAACGAACAAAAGCCCCGGGATCCCACCAGCACGGTAGCCCAGACAGAGAAGCAGCTCCACACTTGAGTGGAGCACCACAGCCCCTCAGGAAGAAGCAAAGATAGCGCACAGAGCGAGGCAATTGAGCAAAAGAAGGGGGAGGCGGCGAGAGGCAAGCAAGAAATAAAAAGGAGCAGAAAATTAAAAAAAAAAAAGCAACCCTAGCAGCCAACAAATGGCACTCAGAGAGCCAGCTAGTGCAGGCTCGTGTTTTTGGACAAGAGACTCTGTCCGCTGGAAGCAGAGGAGGCCAAGTGTGGGTGAAGAAGGATAGAGAGTGGGAAAGCATATATCACAAATTGCCTGTGCTCTGCAGCCCCTCAGGAAGAAGCAAAGGTGGCGCATGGTGCCAGGCACTCAAGTGAAAGGAGGGGGAGGTGGCGAGAGGCAAGTGAGAAATCAAAAGAAGCAGAGAAAAAAAAGCAACACTAGCAGCCAACAAATGGCACCCAGAGAGCTGCTCTCTTGTGTGTGTGGAATCCGAGCAGCCAGCGCTTCCCGGTCAAGAGACCATGGCTGCAGGAAGCAGATCCAGCT
Organism: Trichechus manatus latirostris; assembly: GCF_000243295.1. NCBI lineage: Eukaryota > Metazoa > Chordata > Mammalia > Sirenia > Trichechidae > Trichechus > Trichechus manatus. Next base: position 2,489,173 of record NW_004444065.1, read on the forward strand.
GAGCCAGGGTGAAGAGGGGTTGGGGGTGGGAAAGCGCACACCGAAAATTACCGGTTGTTTTGTCTCCCGCTGGACGCTCCGTGAGGCTGCTTTCTCGTACCCTGGTTTGCTGGTCTCCGATAGGAGTCCAAGATGGTGGATCCGCGCTGTTAGCTGGTAGGGGGCCTCTGCATGAATCTCTCCTCGCTCTCCATTCTCTGTCAGTTTTCTCATTCCATTTGGTGCTTGGCTGAGTTCTTTATCTCTTCATTTGATGTTTTAGGGTTTTAGGATTGTTGTATTCTCTGTTCGGCTTAGTTTTTCGGATCTTTGCTGTGGAGGGACGGCGTGGTGCTTCTGCCTAGAGTGCCATTTTGCTGGAACTCAAATCTGATCTTTTTTTGGGAGTTAGAATTTTGTTCTACATTTTTCTCCAGCTCTGTCTGGGACTCTCTATTTCACTCCCTGTCAGAGCAGTCAGTGGTGGTAGCCAGGCACTATCTAGTTGTGCTGGACTCAGTCTGGTAGAGACCATGGTAGTTGTGGTCCATTAGTCCTTTGGACTAATCTTTTCCTTGTATCCTGTTCTCTTCATTCTCCCTTGCTCCCAAAGGGGTGAGACCAGAGGAGTATCTTAGATGACCACTCATAGGCTTTTAAGACCCCAGACACTACTCACCAAAGAAGAACGTAGAACATTTTCTTTATAAACTATGTTATGAAAATTGAGTTTGATGTTCCCCACAGCCCTCAGCCCAGTTATTTGGTCCCTCAGGGAGTTCAGATGTGTCTATGTAGCTTCCATGACCTTGCCTTGGACAAGTTGTGCTTGCTTTCCCAGTAATGTGTACTGTCTTACCCTTCGCCAAAGTTACCACTTATCTATTGTTTAGTGTTTTTCCATCCCCCCTCCCTCTTAACCATCAAAGACTGTTTCTTTTTGTGTGTCAACTTTTTCATGAGTTTGTATAGTATTGGTCTCATATGATATTTGTCCTTTTGACTTATTTCACTCAGTGTAATGCCCTCCAGATTCATCCATGTTGTGAGATGCTTCACAGATTCTTTATCGTTACATAATACTCCATTGTGTATATGTACCATAGTTTGTTTATCCATTCTTCTGTTAATGGACATCTAGGTTGTTTCCATCTTTTTCCTATATGAACAGTGCTGCAATGAACATGGGTGTGTATATGTGTATTCATGTGATGGCACTTATTTCTCTAGGGTATATTCCTAGGAGTGGGATTGCTGGATCATACTGTATTTCTATTTCTAGCTTTCTAAGGAAGCACCATGTCATTTTCCAAAATGGTTGTATCATTTTGCATTTCCACCAGCAGTGCATCAAGAGTTCCAGTCTCCCCGCAGCCTCTCCAACATTTGTTATTTTCTGTGTTTTTTTTTTTTTTTTTTTTTTGATTCATGCCCATAATTCCGGGGTGAGATGGTATCTCATTGTAGCTTAGATTTGCATTTCAATAATGGCTAGTAATCACGAGCATTTCTTCATGTGTTTGATAGCTGCTTGAATGTCTTCTATGGTGAAGTGTCTGTTCATTTTCTTTGCCCATTTTTTAATTGAGTTATTTGTCTTTTTTTTTGTAGAGGTGTTAGATTTTCCTGTAGATTTTAGAGATTATGCCTTTGTCGAAAATCCAGTGCTTTCTCTTTTGACAGTCACAAGAAGAGACGATTCTTTAAGTAAGGGACATGATGGACTTGAAGATTCTTTAAAGATTTATTAAACTCTTTAAAATTTTATTAGTCAGGATTCTTTTGGTAGCAAATGACAAAAAAAAAAAAAAAAAAAAAAAAAACCTCAAGAAAAAAGCTTTAACAAACAAATAATGAAGACTTATTAGATTCTGTATCTAGGAAGTCTAAAGGTGGTGGTATCATTAGCCATAGTTGAATACAAGGACTCATGCAATGTTTGTAGGGCTTTATGTTTCTCCATAGTTTGGTTTTACTTCTGATTGTGTTGCTGACTTCATTGTTCAAACAATTTCTCTGTGTGGTAGCAAAAATGTTTGCTGACTCCTTAGAATTACTTCTTTATTCTATTCACCTCCATCTGCCAGTTTATCTAGCAACAACAGTGCCAAAGGTCACTTGTTTTTCTACACATCCACATATCAACCCTGAGAAGGATACTGAATTCTTGCATGTGATTTTAAACAAATACATTTCTTTAACAAATATTTATATATCACAAACTATATTTTAGACCCTCATTGATGTGTTACAAATATTAACTTATTAATCCTCAAAACAACTCTAAGAGGGATGTATTAATACTATATCCCTTTTACAAATTACAGAGTAGTGACTCAGAGAGATTAAAGCCACACATCTAAAAAGTACCAGAGCCAGCATTGAAGCAGCATTCTGACTCCAGAGTCTGTGATCTTAACCAAATGCTATGCCGATTCTCCATGCAGTTTAAAAAAACTGTTACCAAGGCCACAAAATATTCTTATTAGGTCACCATTGGATAGAGCTTATACCTGAGATTGGGTGAAGGGACTACTGGGACTTCAAAAAAAAAAAAAAAAAAACAAGATGTAAAAGGTCCCCAAAGAATAGGGTTGATGGGCAGGAAAAAAAAATCAATAGATGTCCTATGTTCACTACAACAAAAGAAGATGGATTGGCATATGGCTGCAACAATGGGCTCAAGCATAGCAACAGTTGTGAGGACGGCGCAGAACTGGGCAGTGTTTCATTCTGTTGCACGTAAGTTCACTGTGAGTCAGAACCCACTCAATGGCACCTGACAACAACAACAACATAACAGAAAAGTGGTATTTTAAGGAAAATTGTATACATATACATATATATATATATAATATACATATATATACATATATATACATATATATACACATATATACACATTATATACATATATATATAAATTATATACATATATATACACTGAGTGCAGAAATGTGTATGTGTGTGTGTCTTCCTTGGTGGTGGAAATGGTTAACACACTCGGCTGCTAACCGAAAGGTTAGAGGTTTGAGTCCACACAGATGCACCTTGGAAAAAAGGCCTGGCAATCTACTTTAGAAGAATCAGTCATTGAAACCTCTATGGAGTACAGTTCTACTCTGACACACTTGGGATTGCCATGAGTTGGAATTGACTTGATGGAAACTGATACACACACACACACACACACACACACACACACACAGTGTTTCGTCTGAGAATCATATTAAGTGTTGTCATGTATAATGGACGCCAAGTATTGAATGCTAATAGCCAAAACATGTATATTAGTATGGTCCTGAGGTTAGAGTGAAAGATATCAAGTTGAGCCAGTATGATAATTTAATACGATTGTAATATCATATAAATTGAAAATTTAACCTGCAGAAAAAACTATGCTGTTTTTTAGTGATGTTCTTTCCTCTATGCGATCACAAATCTCATAATCTTTGAATTTCATTCTGAGCTAATATTAGAATAGAGCATAAACAAATAAGACATTTGACACCTTACTACATTCTGGTGAAGACTTTCCTGAACAATTCTAGAGGAAATGTTTTATTACTGTAATTCAATTAAACTTGAATTAAAAAAAAGAAATGGGCTGCCATGGTAAAATCATGCAATTTTTTAAAATTTCTGTAATTCAGTCTTTTCCTGAATTCTTTCTCGAATGTCTTCATCATCTCTCTGTACACATTTGCAGTGATGAAAGTGAATGGCTAAATCTATGGCCACTTCTTCACTGAATAGAAACAACGGTTATCTGTGCTCTCTGGGCATTTCTGTGCTGACTCTGCACGCACTCTTATGCGCAGCCAAAGGAGGGGCACATCCCCAAGTACTGCTCCCTGTCCTTTCAATTAACCTGCTGCTCCTGTTCATGCTGTACTCTGGGTCTCAATACTGAGTGCAGTAAATTAAGGTTACTTTTCATCCCTTTGCAAACTACTGCTGGATAGCATATGATAAAGATCATAATTATAATTTTCTACTCTCAGAGTTGTCAATATGTAGTTTAGCTGTCTGTTATATGGCTTCATATGAATACTTAAATTTTTTGTTTCATGTATCCATAAATATAAAATCATGTTTTATTTCCTTCTCGAGTTATTAAAAAAGCTTTCTTTGACTGAGTGGGTAACAGAGGAAATATTAAAATGTTAATAAAGGTGAAATATTATATTACAAGTAGAGTAATTAAAATTATTTTTATGAAATCAGAGAAATTAGTAGTATTTTACCAACGAATTGTCCCTAGTTAATATCTCAGATCTACCACTTGCTACCTTGGTCTCCTCATCTGTAAAGCAAGGGTAGTAATACCTATGCTGTCATATTTGAGGATTAAATACCTATCACATAACAAATAATAGTTACATAGTAACTGATCATTAAATAACAGTTATTTTTGCTTTCTTTGAAAACATGATTTACAACTTTAATGAGAAGTACTCCATATCCCTCTTCAGTCTTAACTCCCATCATGCACCCCATTAGCCTTTTCACATACACTTTCATTTTCACAAACTGGGCTATTCAGAGTTCTGTAAACACATCAGACTTTTCTCTACCTTATATTCAGTTATGTTCCAGGGTGGTGCAAAATTTTAAGTGCTTGATTACTAGTCAAAAGGTTGGTGGTTCAAACCCACCTACAGGATCCTCAGAAAACAGGTCTGGCAATCTCCTTCTGAAAGGACACAGCCTTAAAAATGTTAGTGAGTAATTCTACTCTGCACCCTTTGGGTTTCCAGAAGTAGAAATCAACTCTATGGCAACTAATAACAATAACATGTCTCAAAGAACCACTTTTCACCTTTCCTCAGTGGTCCAACTCAAAACTATCTCTTTAATAGAGTCTTTACCACTTCTCCTAGTTGGAACTGATATTTTACTTTCTCTGTATTCCGTTGTATTAACCTTGTAACAAAATCATAACTGAACTTAGTATGTGAATACTATATTCTACTTAATTGAGCACATTTTAACAACAACTTGTCATAGAAGATAATTCTCTCTGGTAAGCCCTTTTTAAAAAGGCTGGCTAGAAGATGCAGAAAACTTATTTTTTTTTTTTTTTTTTTTAATCAATACAGTGTCCAATATGGTGGTCAGTCCTCATATGGTGGTCAGTCCTCATTCATCAGCAGGAAAAATGGAAATCAAATAAAAAAATTCCAAAGGGGAATCGCTGCGGTATCTATGCTTGGATTATATTGCTGGAAACGGAGTAAAGTAAAAAAGAATATTATCATATATTATTAGTTCTTAGTGAATGTGGCATAAGTTGCCAAATTTTGCAACTCTCTAATTTGGTGTCTCCCCATACATGCTGGGGGAAAAAAAATTAGGATGAATAATTAAATGAAAAAATTTTATATAGCAGCAAGAATGCATGGAATTACCCAGATAATATAAGCTAAACATGTAAAATAGATCAAAGAAGAAATTATGTTTACGAACGAGAGCCAATAATAGTTTGTAAGAGGAAGTAAAGATAACTGTGCCCTTCTACTAAGTATCGCTTGACATCATTATTTAAAGTGAAGACACTTTTCAGTGGAATAGGGTAAGACTGGATTGAGTTTTTCATACTTTTATTTTTGACTGAAGAGTTCTTTGTTCAAATGAAATATTTGACAAATAGGTAAACAAAGTGGAAAAAGTAGAGCTGTCTTGTCATTTGGGATCCCTCATCTGCTGCTTTTTGGTGACCTTCAGGGACACTCCATGGAGAAATACTTTTTATCATTCTTCTAGTAATTTCTAAGCCCTTTTAAAGCTGAAAAATTTAAAAATGTGTCATAGCAGATTGATTAAAAGTAGAGTACTGGCCTCCGAGGAGTCCATTCATGCCCTGTCCTGAGTAAATCTGTTTTTGTCTCAGCAATTTTGTCTCACAATCACACTGTGGCCTTAGCAATGTGAACTAAAAGACTCAGAGACTAGAGTTAGCAACAAGAGTTTGATTGAAGAACCACGTAGTATGAGACAGTGATGTTGAACTACATAAAATGGAAAAAAGCAAAGCGTTTTCTAGTTAAAAAGTGAGGGGAGAATAGAAAAACACATTTGTACACAGATAGAGGTGAAAGAGACCGTGTGATCCCTCTCTGACGAGGGCAAAGTGCCCTCAGTTCCTGGTGAAGTTCCTGTTCTTGAAGTCCAGATTGAAGCAGGCCTGGCATTTTCTTACCTTGGAGTAAAAATACCTGCCCTTGTTCAGATAGCTAACCTTTGATTTCAATCAGATTCAGTGGGGTTTTGGTTCATGTAATCAAAAGATTTTGCACATTGGAGCAGACGTTTGAGCCATGGGTGTGCTTGCAAGCAACGGGACCTAGAAAAATTGAGAGACTAGTTAAGATATCATGGCTCGGGAGAGGCATTCAGAATTCTTCATCTAGGAAGAGAGCAATCGTTTCATGAATTTTTGATAGAAAAAAGAGTTAATACAAAGTTTTAGAACCCAGAACGTCTGCCTACTTAAGGAGAAGAACTGGGAAATTTAGTAGACAAATACCAGTTTAGTGATGTTTATACTGTTATTTTTTGGTTATTCCTTTCAACTCTAAGAACACCAAGAAAATAAGTTGCTGGCACTCGGAGACCATTGAGGGTCATGTACAAAAATTCAGTTTTCTGCTTGAGGCTGACTTCCCAAACATGCTGTGTTTTAGGATAAAGTCAACATTTTCACTTAAAGGGAATAAAATAAAAACCACCCTGATGATTTCAATAGGGTATCTGAAATGAGAAGGATTCCTTGTGTTGTTGGGAAAATTTCTTGGGGAGAATCTTGAAATGATCAGAGCATATGAGTGACCAGACTACAAAATAAATAATCCATATAGAATCCATCATCTGGGTAAAGTTGAGATTGTTAGTAAGTTCTAATCAGATATGTGCTCTGATACAGTAAGTAGCAGTAAAGAGTTTAAATTTTAACTCATGTAATCCCCTGGGTGGGCCAAATGGTTAGGTGCTCTAGTACTAGCCAACTTGGTTGTGGTTCAAATCCACCCAGATGCTCCTTGGAAGACGGGCCTGGTGATCTGCTTCTGAAAGGTCACAGCCTTGAAAACTCTATGGAACATTTCTACTCTGCATACATTCATAGCCATGAGTCCGAATAGAATTCATGGCAACTAACAACAACAACAATCCCTAAGAATAAAAATGATAAGCAAATTCTACAAGAGTTTTATCATCAGAGAACATTCTTGAACATGGACATGTGCCTGACTCAAAGCAGTATGAGACTGAGCCCTGAACTCTTATGTCATGCCAGGCACTGAATTCAGAGGCCAGGGATGCTGACACAGAATGTTGCAGCTATAGGATCTGAGACAGGGAATGATCTCTATTTCTTTTCTGGAGGCTGATCCTCAGGTATATTTGAAGAAATCCATTGTCCTGCCTCAGCTGAGAGAGGAAGATTCATCCAGAGTCTAGACTAAGTCCATCAGATTATCTATCATGGAAATATGTATAATATGAGTTTCAATTACTGTGGCCAGTTAACCAGTTAATGGCTAGTGTCTTAGGCTTGGTTCTCTAGAGAAGCAAAACCAGTACAGCATATATATACAGAGAGAGAGATTTATATCAAAGAAACAGCTCACACAATTGTAGAGGCTAGAACATCCCAAATCTGTGGATCAGGGTACAGGCCTCTCCCAAATTAACACAGATGCAGAAACTGGTGAGCTCAAGATGGGCAGGTCGCAGAGCAGGTCTCCCATTCACAGGCTGTGAAAGTTGATGAATTCCAAGATCAGCAGGCAAGACCACAAGGTTTCTCCTGACTCACATAGCTGCAGGGGCTGGCAAACTCAAGATCAGCAGGTCAGAGAGCAGGGCTCCACTCACAGGCTGTGAAGATCGATGAATCCCTAGTTCGGCAGATAAGCTGACAGCTCAAGTCCCAAGAAAGAGAGGTGAGATGACAGGAGGCAGCCACAGGATCCAGAGAGAGCAAACAGCCAGAAGTCTACTTATATTCTGATGCAGACCACACCCCCAAGGATATTCCCTTTCATCTGATTGGCTACTCACTGTATTTTCAATCATGGGAGTGATCACATTAAAACACTGCGAATCATGGCCCAGCCAAGTTGACACACAATCTTAACCACCACAGTCCACCCCTTGTCAATTTGGCACATGTACACATCTCCTTAAACCATACATAATCTCTGAATAAAGACAATTAGAAAGTCATATTTGCGCCTAACATGATACAATTAACACACGTACAATTGAAAACACCCTAGACTCATTTACATCTTATATTTTATAAGTGAAGAAAACAAAAATATTTGATGCACACATACAAAGCAGAAATACTCATAACAATTACAGTCCCTGTTTCTGCAACTGGTCATGTGGTCGTAACCAATATTTAGAACTACTTTCTTCCACCACCTATTCCTTATTCCCTTTGCCCTCAGCAAGCCCCTTAACTGGTTGCAGTTCTTTTTCTGGTAGGGTGAACCAAACCTTCATTCCTGAAGGGTCTGAGTCATTAGTAGTCATGTCAGAATTAGGTTGCTGTAGTTTTCCATTGACTTTAATCACAAGGCATGGTAGTACTAAGAGACACCCTAAGGAATCTCCTGCATTCCAGACATACTCTACCTCCATTATGTAATATCAATCCGATTTCCTCTTGGTAATCAGGATCAATCACACCAGCCAGTATGGTATCTCCTTTCTTTGCATGTTGATCCAGAGATATAAGGGCCCAAAGTGCCAGGTGGCATTCTTAACTTCCAGTTCAATGGAATCAGTGAGGTGTCTCCAGATGGGGGCTTTCCTCTCTTTGGAACTAAGACCTCTAGACCTGCAGAGCATAAGGTCGTGGGGACCTGAACAAAAAATCTTGCAAGTGGGTCACTAGGGGTAATAATGAGTGGTGCCACTCCCATTTCCACCCCTTGATTCCTGGACCCATGAATCCTGGCTATAGGAGAAACAACACCATATATTGGGCACTGGTTTATAGCGTATACAGCCTCCTGGAGAACATTGCCCCAACCCTGCAAGGTATTGCCACCTTACTGGCATCATAATTGTGTCTTTAGAAGGCCATTCCATAGTTCTATCAAGCCAGTTGCTTTAGGATGATGCGGAACATGCTAAGACCAGTGAATTCCATGAGCATGGGCTCACTGCCGCACTTCATTTGCTGTGAAGTGAGTCCCTTGATCTGAGGCAATACTGTGTGGGATACTATGACGGTGGAAAGGCATTCTGTAAGTCTATGGATGGTAGTTTTGGCAGAAACATTGCGTGCAAGGAAGGCAAATCTGTATCCAGAGTAAATGTCTATTCCAGTAAGAGCAAAATGCTGCCCTTTCCATGATAGAAGAGGTCCAATGTAATCAACTTGCCACCAGGTTGCTGACTGATCACCTCAAGGGATGATGCCATATAGGGGACAGAGTGTTGGTCTCTGCTGTTGGCAGAGTGGGTACTCAGCAGTGGCTCTAGCCAAGTCAGCCTTGGTGAGTGGAAGTCTATGCTGCTGGACCAATGCATAACCTCCATCCCTGCCACCATGGCCACTTTGTTCATGAGCCCATTGAGCAATGACGAAAGTAACTGCGGACAGAGGATGACTGGTTTCCACAGACCAAGTCATCCTATCCACTTGATTGTTAAAACCATTCTCTGCTGAGGTCACCCTTTGGTTAGCATTTACATGAAACACAAATATCTTCACTTCTTTGGCCCATTCAGAGAGGTCTATCCACATACCTCTTCCCCATAAATCCTTGTCTCCAATTTTCCAATCATGTTCTTTCCAAGTCCCTGACCATCCAGCCATTCATTGGCCACAGCCCATGAATCAGTATAAAATCGCACATCTGGCCATTTCTCCTTCCAAGCAAAGTGAACAACCAGGTGAACTGCTCAGAGTTCTGCCCATTGAGAGGATTTCCCTTCACCACTGTCCTACAGGGAAGGCCCAGAAAGGGGCTGTAGTGCTGCTGCTGTCAGCTTTCGAATGGTGCCTGCATATCGTGCAAAACCATCTGCAAACCAGGCAAAAGTTTCTCTTCTTCAGTCAAATGATCATAAGGAACTTCCCATGAGGCCATAGGTACAGACTGGGAGATGGAAGGTAATGTGACAGGAGTGGAGACCATGGGCATTTGGGCCACTTCCTCATGAAACTTACTTGTGCCTTTGGGTACTGTTTGGGCCCGATCTCGTATATACCACTTCCATTTAATGATGGAGTGCTGCTGTGCACGTCCAACTTTATGACTCTGTGGGTCAGAGAACACCCAGTTCGTGAAGGGCATCTCAGGCCACATGGAGACTTGCTGTCCCATGATTAAACATTCAGTCTCTACTAAGGCCCAGTAACAAGCCAAATGTTGTTTCCCAAAAGGAGAGTAGTTATCTGAAGAGGATGACAGAGTTTTACTCCAAAATCTTAAGGGTGGTCAGCACTGTGATTCACCAATAGGGGCCTGCCAAAGACTCCAAACAGCATCTCTATCTGCCACTGACAATTCAAGCACCCATTGGATCAGCTGGATCATATGGTCAAAGTGGCAGAGGGCTTGCACAGCAGCCTGAACCTGTTGCAGAGCCTTCTCTTGTTCTGGTACCCACTGAAAACTAGCAGCTTTTTGAGTCACTTGATAAATAGGGAAGAGTAGCACACCCAGATGAGGAATATGTTGCCGCCAAAAGCCAGAGGCCCACCAGACGTTGTGCCTCCTTTTTAGTTGTGGGAGCAACCAGATGCAATAACTTATCCTTCACTTTAGAAGGAATGTCTCAACATGCCCACACCATTGAAACCCTAGAAATTTTGCCGAAGTGGAAGGTGCCTGAATTTTTGTGGGATTAATTTCCCATCCTCTAGCACATAAATGTTTTACCAATAAGTCCAGAGTCATTGACATGTCTTCCTTACTGGGTCCAATCAGCATAATGTCATCAATGTAATGTACCAGTGTGATGTCTTGTGGAAGGGAAAGGCAATCAAGTTCCCTGTAGACTAAATTATGACATAGGGCTGGAGAGTTGATATAGCTCTGAGGTAGACAAGTGAAGGTGTATTGCTGGCCTTGCCAGCTGAAGGCAAACTGCCTCTGGTGGTTCTTTGAAACAGGTATGGAGACAAAGGCATTAGGCAGATCAATAGCTGCATACCAGGTACCAGGAGATGTATTAATTTGCTCAAGCAGTGGAACTACATCTGGAACAGCAGCTACAATTGAAGTCACCACCTGATTAAGTTTTTGATAATCTACTGTCATTCTCCAAGATCCATCTGTTTTTTGCACAGGCCAAATAGGCGAGTTGAATGGGGATGTGGTGGGAATCACCACCCCCGCATCCTTCAAGTCCTTGATGGTGGCAGTATTCTCTGCAATCCCTCCTGGAATGCGGTATTGCTTTTGGTTTACTATTTTCCTAGGTAGAAGCTGTTCTAATGGCTTCCACTTGGCTTTTCCTACCATAATAGCCCTTACTCTATTTGTCGGGGATCCAAAGTGCGGATTCTGCCAGTTGCTGAGTATATCTGTTCCAATCATGCATTCTGGAACTAGGGAAATCACTACAGGATGGGTTTCAGGGATCACTGGATCTACTGTGAGACAGACATGAGCCAAGACTCCCTTAATAACCTGACCTCCATATGCTCCCACTCTGACTGGTAGACCACAGTGACGTTTTGGGTCTGCTGGAATTAGTGTCAGTTCAGAGCCACTATCCAGTAATCTCTGAAAACTCTGATTATTTTCTTTTCCCCAATGAACTGTCACTCTTGTAAAAGCTGTACATCCCTTTGGGGAAGACTGGGAGAAAGATTAATGGTAAAAATTTTTGACAGTGTATTGGAGTCCTTCTTCAAGGGGACCCAGCCTCCCCTTCATTCAGGGGGTTGTGGGTCTTTAAACTAGCTCAAATCTGGGAATTGATTGAGGGACCGTGACTCTCTATTCTGGTGATTCAAGTTAGGCTGCTGTTCACCTGACCTAGAATTCATCTGTTTGTATAGATCAAATAAATATTTAGCAGATTTCCTATCTATTTCACTCCTAGGGACACCATGACTAAGTAGCCAACACCATAAGTGCATATGAATCACACTATTCTGATTACTGCTTTGACTCCTCTGTCCATTACTGTAACCACACCCACCTTGTTTTTGTCAATTGAGTGCAACCACTTGGCCCCTACTACCATGAGATCCAATCCGCACCATTGTACTTAGGTGTCTTAACTCAGTTAAGGCAGTTCCCACTGTCAAATTTAACTTACATAAAATAACAATCACAGCAGGCTTCAAGGATGCTACAGCTCCCTTCACAAATTTATTCCTCATTGTTGTGGTAGAATGTGTGTCCTCTAGGCACTCCCTGTGTGGGTCTGTGGGTCTAACTTGATCAATCCACTCTAGCAAGCCAATTTCCCTAAGCCTTTGAATATTGTCTTCTACAGTATACCAACACAGGTCTGGTACTTCAACCTGATTTAGTGTAGGCCACCTCGTAATCCATGCTTCAGCAACCCAACCAAATAAATCATTAGATACTTTCCTATTCCTAACTTTTATAGCTGAAACACTGAATGAACAATCTGTGCTTAGTGGACTCATATCAATAAACCCAGACTGATCTATCTTTCTGTTCCTTGCCCCATTATCCCACTCCCTTAATAGCCATTCCCACACATATTCCCCAGGTTTCTATTTGTACATATTTGTCAACTAGTTCTTTGGGAGTGTAGCGTACCTCCTCCTGGGTCACACTTTGTACTTCATCTTTTGGGGTTTGCTGGGACTTAAGCCTAGTTTTAGGTCTAAAAGCCAGAATTGGTGGTGTGGAATTGTTTTGAAAACATTCAGCATTGTGTTGTAAAGCATCTGCCTTAGGCAATGTCCCAGGCAATGACTCAGGCAAGGCCCTTCAGTGGCAGCTGGGCTAGGGCTAGTCTCATTAGATGCGAGTGGAGGGGCTGTTTTTCTGGGCATGGTGGTTTAGCTGATACACATGAAGTAACCTCTTCAGATGGGACTGGTTCTGCTGGTAGGAGTGATTCAACGGAATTTATGGGCTCATTGTCCCCAGCTTCCTGACTATCTGTCCATATGGCCCCATTCCAAGTTTCAGAATCCCATTTCTTCCCAATCAATGCTGTTACTTTAACTTCAGACACCTATCAAGGTTGGCAATTGAGCTGGTGTTGTAATTCAGCCACACTTACAATAAGATTCTGGGTCTGGTCTTCAACAATTTCAGCTCTGTTACTACAAGAAATTAGGCTTTCTTTCAAAGCACAAGTGGAAGCCTTAAGGTCATGTATGCGACACTTGAGCTTTGACTCTGAAGCTCTGAGTGCATCTCGTTCTTTCACCAGTTTGTCTAGCAAAAGTAGGACAAACCAACCATCTTCCTTATACTTCTCATTCTGACAAAGCTGTAGAAAGATATCACACGTGTGTTCACCCTGAACCTTGCCTTTCACCCATACCTGATCTACTGGTGTTGATATTTTGCATATTTGTATCGCCACCTCACGCCATGGACTAGCAGTGCCCTCTGTACTGCTGGAAGCAGAGTCATCAACATCTTTAAGACAAACTAGACTTGAGAACCAATTTAGAAAACTCATTCTTACAATTTTGTTTTTCTAGAACCACTCTTGGTACGAAATGTCTTAGGTTGGGTTCTCCAGAGAAACAAAACCAGTAAAGCATATAAATATATAGAGAGAGAGGTTTATATCAAGGAAACATCTCAGACATATAGATACTCAAACATCTCAAATGTGTGGATCAGGGTAGAGGCCTCTCCCAATTCACACAGCCGCAGAAGCTGTCTAGCCCAAGATTGGCAGGTAGGAGAGCAGGGCTCCCGGTCGCAGGCTGTGAAGGTTGACAAATTCCAAGATCGGCAGGCAAGACCACAAGGTTTCTCCTCATTCATGTAGCTACAGGGGCCGGCAAACCCAAGACCGGAAGGTCAGAGAGCAGGACTCTGCTCACAGGCTCTGAAGATTGATGAATCCCAAGTTTGGCAGATAAGCTGACAGCTCAAGTCCCAAAAATCAGAGGTGAGATGACAGGAGGCAGCCACAGGATCCAAGGAGAGGAAACAGCCAGATGTCTGCTTATATTCAGATGCAAGCCACACCCCCAAGAATGCTCTCTTTCATCTGATTGGCTAACTCACAGTATATTCAATCATGGGAGTGATCACATATAAACACTGAGAATCATGACTCATCCAACTTGACACACAATCTTAACCATCACAGCTAGTATTCTCCCAAAAGGAGTCCTTGTGGTGCAAACAGTTAAGCTCTGGGATACTAGCTGAAAGACTGGTGGCTTGAATCCACCGAGTGACACCTCAGAAGAAAGTCCTGATGATCTGCTTCTGAAAGATCACTGCTATTGAAAATCCCGTGTCACATAGTTTCACTTTGACACATGTAAGTCAGAATCAACTCTGTAACAACAGCTTTTTTTTTTTTCTTCCGATTGTCTCAAAAGGACTTGGAGATTTGGGACTCAAATGGAAATGCTGAAATACATGGGAGCTGGATTGATGAAGAAGCTCTCAAAGAGAGAGTGGGGAACGGAGCAGACTTGCTGATAGAATCAGAGCAGGACAATCACTGTGGTCTCTGAGGGAAGGACACATCCAAGAGCGCTTGGTCTATGTCAGAGTTCCTTTTCCGGATCCCAGGAGGCCTGCCTCTATTTGGATTCCATGACGTCTCTAGCCATACCCTAAAACCTCCTTTACAGGTAAGCTCATTTGAAAAGGCTTCTATTCCTTACATTTGAAAGAGACCTGGCCAGAACAGTTGGAAGATTCATAATTACTTTATTATCTTTTGACAAACTTGTGGTCATTCCACCACAGGTACTGCTGCTTCTCCTCTCTAAAGCCTGTTCTTTTTATGGGAACTTTTTAGAGCCAAACCAAATGCAGTAGGTTGTAGACTACGGCCCACAGATTGCCAAAGGACATTCATCTCGCTGGTCCAGAGCTTTTGTGTATAAAACCCTAAATTACTTCAGCTCCTATGGATCATGATATACTATTTCAAGCACATTTTGACATTTCAGATATTTCCTTAGTTCTCTCTGACATTTTAAAAACAACTGGCCAATGATTTTTTTCATTAGTTATGTCCCTCAACCCCATTTGACAATCAGTGCCTGATCCACACACCCTATATTAAAATATAACAGCTGACAAGTTGCAAGGGTGGGTCTTGACCACCCGACTTTCTGTCATTCCCTGCCATGATGCAGTAAACATTATCCTGCCACTAAGCTTGAGAAGCTTCTTGTATCATGACACCTACTGAGAATGCAGTTTGAAACTGCCACCATGGTGAACAGCAGAAGTACACTCTGGTGAATAGGGGCTATTTACTAATGATAGCTTAACAGAGGGTAATGGCAGGTATTCATGCAGTATAATGAGTATTTATTATGTGCTGTTTCTAACTAAAGGCACTTGTTATCATCATTTATGTGAAAATCATCTTTGGAAAAGCAATCAAAGCAATAAAATAGCTTACGTATAACAAAGTGGTAAACTCAGATGTGAAAAGCCTATTATTAAGATAGTAATTTAATATTTATGCAGTATAATGAAAATACTCTAGTGAACTAACATTGCTTTGTAACATATGTACAGTTCCAGGCTTCTATAATTTAAAGTGCACTTTGAAACTACAAATCATTTCCTGTAAGATAATCTTTTAAGAGATGTTAAAACTTAGATGAACACAAATGGCTGGAAAGAACAGAGCAGGGCAGCTTCATTTTAGACACATCATGCCACTGTTTGAAGAAAAGGTTGCTAGTTGGTCTGTTTCCTGATCAAGACATTTGATCTCATGAAAAATTAAAATTTTCTATTCAAACCAGCTCAGTTGCCTATGTTAGCCAACTCCGTTTATTTCTATACCCTAAAATATGGAATAAGGGAAAGAAGAACAAACAGAAAATTTTAAATAACTCAATCTGTGGGGAAAGGCCAGGATCAAGAAGAAGAAACCCATCAGTCTATGGGGGCCATGGACTACATGAACTTGGTGGGTCTTGGACATTCAAAACCATTTCATGTCTATTCCTCCAGAGAATAATAATGCCTCTTGTCCCCTCAGTATCTTTTCACTTCTTGTTTTTGGTCAAAAAAATGTTTCAAATTTGATTTGAAAGTCATTGACCAGAAGAGTTTTTTTTTGTATGTCTGTTTTTCCAAAAACAATTTACATAGAGAAAACAAGGAATAGATGGTGGGTGGGAAGGATCAGTAAAGGGATACCCTATTTGCATGGGCATATTAAAGCTTTTGCTTCATTTTATGACTGGTACTCAAACCCTGAGAAGTAAAAAATATTTAATAAGCCAGGTGTAATATATATATTATATATAACATATATATTATATACAATATAAAATTTATACACAAGTAGAAACTAATCAGCCAAGTGTGATATATGTGTATAATACATATATGCATATATAATACATATGATGTATATATATATAAATCACACTTGGCTGATTAAATAGTTTCTACTTGTGTAAAAATTTTAATGCTATCAAAAGGTATATGATTATGAAAAGAGTATTTCTGGACCCTTTCAAATGTTAATTACATATAGAACAAAATATTTCT
This sequence comes from Trichechus manatus latirostris, assembly GCF_000243295.1. Lineage (NCBI taxonomy): Eukaryota > Metazoa > Chordata > Mammalia > Sirenia > Trichechidae > Trichechus > Trichechus manatus. Next base: position 2,505,837 of record NW_004444065.1, read on the forward strand.
TTTAGCTTTCAGTAGTGTAGCAAACTATAGAAAATTGACTTGTTTTATACCTGTGGTGCTAACTTATATAATAGGAAGCCATTAAAATGTTTGAGCCATAACTCTTCACAAAATTATATCTTTATTTAAGAAATTGAATACAATGTATAGAATGTCATAGAACTGTTGTCATGTTAGTAAGTTCCAGAATATATTTATTTGAATATATTTTTTAAAAAGTTGGCAATACAGTATCTTTTACTGAATATAGCTGTAGATAACAAAGAAGTGATTGTTAGCATGCAGATATTGTGCAGGATTTTTAAATCTGATAATGCACGTTTTAAATAGCTATACTAGGCAAGTGTCCCTGCAAGCATTTCTGCCCGCAGAAAATGTCTTTGGTATATGAATAGTTAATGATGCAATTTTTTTCTATGAGATAAATTTCAAGGAGATGTAAAAATGTACATTTAAATATATAATATGATTTATAAAATAGCTTGTATTTGTCTCTGTTTCTGAATTTAAAGGTAAAAAAAATAATAATAATATAATGAACCATATAAACAATACCATTGTGGTCTTCTGAAAAAACTTCAAAATACATATCTTGCCTATGCTATAGAAATTCCTCACCTCCGGACAGAAGCTGCCCATTTAGTCTCATGTATCTACTTGAGCTAAGAAGCACACTGTTCACAAGTATCATTTTATGTCCCAAAGTCCATTCCAGTCTTTGCCTGAAGAGTTGGCCTCGGGAATTGTTTTAATTCTGGATTAACAGACAGGCCAGGGGCTGTGCTTTCCAGGGTCTCTCCAGTCTGTCAGACCATTACTCTGGTCTTTTTACTAGAATTTGAGTTCTGCACCCCACCTTTCTGCTGCTCCACCAGGGACTCTCTGTTGTGTTCCCTGTCAGGGTGGTCATTGGTGGTAGCTGGGCACCATCTAGTTCTTCTGGTCTCAGGCTGATGAAGTCTCTGGTCTATGTGGCCCCCTCTGTCTCTTGGGCCAATACTTTCCCTGTGTCTTTGGTATTCTTCATTCTCCTTTACACCAGGTGGTTGGGACCAATTGATGCATCTTAGATGGTCACTTGCTAGCTTTTAAGACCCCACACACCACTCACCAACGTAGGATGCAGAAAATTTTCTTAATAAACTTTGTTACGCCAATTGACCTAGATGTGCCCTGAAAGCATGGTCCCCAGACCTCTGCCCCGGCTACTCTGTCCCACGAAGTGTTTGAATGTATTCAGGAAACTTCTTAGCTTTGGTTTAGTCCAGTTGTGCTGACTTCCCCTGTAGTGTGTGCTGTCCTTCCCTTCATCTAAGATAATTCTTGTCTACTATCTAGTTAGGGAATAACCCTCACCCTCCCTCCCCACCCTCGTAGCCATCAAAGAATATTTTCTTCTCTGAAACCCACATTTTAATGGTAGCATTACCCACCTATATGACTAACCTGCAGAGAGGAACCATGAAATATTCAAGAATGTAGTAGCTTCCCTCATTAATAAATTTCTCAAATTTCGGAACTAGTTGGAAGATTGGTGGGTGGATTGCACATAATACAATTATGTACTCCAATATTTCTATCTTCTGAAGTCTTTGGATATTTATTTCCTCTATATTATAATCCAGAGGAGTGGCAGTTGAATGGTAGAATTCTTACCTTCTCTGAAGGAGAACTGGGTTTGATTCCTGGTCAATGAATCTCAAGCACAGACACCACTCATGTGTCAGTGGAGGCTTGTGTGCTGCTGTGATGCTGAGCAAGTTTCAACAGAGCTTCAGACTAAGATGGATTAAGAAGAAAGGCCCAGTGATCTACTTTCAAAAATAAGCCGAAGAAAACTCTATGGGTCACCATGGTCCAATTCTGTGTGTATGGGGTAACTATCAGTAGGAGGCCAACTTGACAGCAGGTAAAAACAACAGCAACATATTGTAATCAAGAAGTTCTGGTATCTCAAACTCATTGGAAGTAGGCCATTGTTGAGTCCAGGTACCAGCCAACCAAGCAAAAATGGTTAAAGCCACTCCTAACAGATGATGCGAACACAGTGAATCCGCAGAAGTTAATCATAGTGATAAGTTTGGTCATTTAATATAGGGAATGGATTACTAAAGCAGATAGCAGGAGGGGGGAAGAGATGATGTTATCCACAGCTCACAGTATTCTTGATACTGAGGCCCCTGGAGCTATGCTGCTGTTTGAACTGCTGTCTCTAACACAAAACAGGAAGTCAGGAACCCACAGTTCTTCTGACAGTGTTGGGTTTGCTGCTGATGCTACTGTGGCCTTCAGTCCCCTGTGGCCATTGCAGGCATCTTCTGCCACCACTGTCTTGGCCATCTGCACTGTTTTACGGATCTGCAGTTATCTTCAGTAGCGCACAGTTGATAGCCTCTCTCTTTGTCTTACCCTCCTTTATCCAGTTGGTGTCTCTTATCAGGCAAATCTCATTGGAACATTGGAGGCAAGGACATATGAGGAATTCCATTTAAAGGATTCCAGGACCTGGCTGTACAGAGGAGATAGTGAAAGAGTGAGTCTGTGAGCTGATACTTATCCCCTAGCCCACTTCTATGTATTTTCTTGCTTTTTTCCACAATTTACAGTAAAGCTTTTCAGATAAACTGCCAGAGGTAACACATAGTAACCAAAGGAACATACAAAATTTCCAAAAATGTAAAAAACTCAGATAATGTTAATTTATTCCTTTGTTTTATAGGCTCTTTGTTGGTTCTGGAAGTTTCATTTTCTTCTTACTGTGTTTTTTTTTAACCCGAGAATAGAATTTCCAGATTTTTTCCTCATTCTTCTAATAATTACATTCTTTCTACTTTACTTAGAAAAAAGAGAATATTTCATCATACTGTTGATAAGAAATGTAATACTTAATATTATTTATTTTCAAAAGAAATGCTGATACAATTAATCAATGTTTACTAAAGAAAACAAACACATTACAATAGGCTTGAACACTTTAAAATTTGTCTTTATCATCAGACGTCTCAAGTTTTATATCAAGTACCATTCTTATGTTATAAAAATCATAGATTCTGTTCTCCATCATTTTCTTAAATCATATAGTTATATATACAAGCATATTTCACAGCATGACAGGTTTACATTATTAAAAAAATAAAGAGCTTCTGGGCAACATGGTGCTCTAGGCAGAAGCACCAAGCCAACCCTCCACAACAAAGATCTGAAAAACTAAGCCAAACAGAGAGAACAGCAATCCTGAAACCCTGAGCATCAAATGAAGAGATAAAGAACACAGCCAAACACCAAAAGGAGTGAGAAACTGACACAGAACAAACAGCGAGTAGAGATTAATGCAGAGGTCCCCTATCAGCTAACACATCGTGAATCCACCATCTTGGACTCCTGTCAGAGACCAGTGAACAGTGGGTATGAGAAAGCAGCTTCACAGAGCTTCCAGCAGGAGACAGAACAACTGGTAAATGGTGATATACGCTTTCCCACCCCCCACGCTTCTTCACCCCTACTCGGCCTCCTCTGCTTCCCATGGCTGCATTCTCTTGGCTGGGAAGCACCAGCTGCTTGGATTCCACCTGCCTGCACCAGCCGACTCCGTGAGTGCCATTTGTTGGCTGCTGGTGTTGCTTTTTTCTGCTTCTTTTTATTTCTTCCTTACCTCTCACCACCTCCCCCTCCTTTCTCTCAAATATCTGACTCTCTGTGCCATCTTTGCTTCTTTCTGAAAGGCTGTGAAACTCCACTCAACTGTGAAACTGCTTCCCAGCCAGTGCTGGCACGCTGGTGGGATCCCAGGGCTTTTATTTAGTTTGTATGTTTTGAATTGTTTGTTTGTCTTCTTTTTCTTTTCTCAAATAGGAAGCCCATTCTACCTGGGCAGTACTGCGTGGCTTGGGACCTACCCCCTCAGTTTGCGCAAACACACAGAGGGATCCCTGAGGACATTTCTTTTTTATTGTTTTTTTTTTCAGTTTTTTGAGGATTTCTCTTGTTCTTTTTTTAAAAATTCCCTTTGTTTTCTTTTCCTTTTTCCCTTTTTGTCTTTCTTCATTACTCAGTTTCTTGTCTCTCTATACCTTCCTTCTCTTTCTGTCCACTGAATACCTGGTGCTGAGTGACACCTCTAGGCCTTCTAGTCAGGCTGTACTTCAATGCCTGGGAGAAACTTCCTCAGAACTTGTGGCTGCACCAGTGGGATCCCTGGGAGCTTTGGTTTTCCTTTTTCTTTCTAAGTTTTATTTATTCATTTTTTTCCTTCTTTTCTTTTTTTCTTTTTTATTTTTCTCCATTTCATAGTCGCTCATCTCTCCACTAAAACGGCAAGTTCCACTAGCACTCCTTTTTGTTTATGTGTATGTTTTTGGCCCCTGTTCCTCTCTCCTTTCTCCCATACCTATCTTAGCTCCACACATCACAATCTCCCATCTCCATCCTGCCTACCAGCACCGTGCACTTAAAATGACACCACCAAGCAGCACAGGCATGACCTACAGGAACCTGCCCTGCACTGATTACGGTCTGCCCTGATGCTGACTAAGTGTCACAAAAAAACCCATACAAGCATCTCCTCTTCAGCTAGACCCGCCCTGCTGTACATTATCTGAGCAACTGAACCTGCTAATTGGAGAAAGAGACAAAAAGTATTGTGCCCACAGACAAGCAAACAACAAAGAACACACAACCTGCCTGCTCAGACATCGCCAAATAAAACAAAAAAAGGACAAAACAAAGAAATCTACAATCAATAAATGAGGAAAATAACTACTGAATGCCCCAAAGACAGCAGACAATATCAAAACATGTACAAAAACAGGACAGCATGTACAAAAACAGGACAGCATGGTTCCTAATTTATCCAAAATAAAACACCAGGTGACTTTCCAGTAGAAGAAAATGCACTAGAACTACCTGATAGGGAATTCAAATCTCTAATACTCAGAATTATCCAAAGGTTGAAACAAAGAGCAGACAAAAACGAGGAAAAAGTAGACAAATGCATGGAAAAGACAGGCAAATTCATAGAGAATACAGACAAAAAAATCGAAGAATTCAGGAAAATAATGCGGGAACAAAATGTAAAAATAAATTCACAACTAGAAATCATACAAAAACAACAATTAGAAATCCAAAAGATAAACAACAGGATTTCAGAAGTGGACAATGTCATAGAAGGGCTGATGAGACGACTGGAAAAGATGGAAGACAGGATCAGCGAAATTGAAGACAAAAACTTGGATAAAACTCTGAGGAAAACTCAGAAAAAAGAACAAAGAAAAATGAAGACACCCTGAGAATTATGTGGGATACAATCAAAAGCAAATATTTACAAGTGATCGGAGTAACAGAACTGTGGGAGAAAACAGAAAACACAGAGAAGATCACTGAAGAACTGCTGACAGAAAACTTCCTCAATATCATGAAAGATGAAAAGCTGGTCATCCAAGAAGTTCAACAGACCACATATAGAATATACCCCAAAAGAAAATCACCAAGGCATATCATAATCACATTCGCCAAAACCAAGACAAAGAATCCTAAGAGCAGCTCAAGAAAAACAAAAACTCACATACAGAGGAGAAACAGTAAGACTGAGCTCAGATTATCCCGCAGAAAACATGCAGGCAAGAAGGCAATGGGATGACATATATAAAACCTTGAAAGAAAATAATTGCCAGCAGCCAATAATAGTATATCCTGCAAAACTCTCGTTCAAATATGATGGTGAAATTAGGACATAACCAGATAAACAGAAATTAAAGGAATATGTAAAAACCAAACCAAACTTACAAGAATTATTAAAGGGAGTCTTTCAGTCTGAGGACAAACAACTTCAGCTCACACACTGAATCTAAGAAACAGAAACATACCAGCCAGATACCAATCTAGGAAATGAACTCTCAAGGACTATCAAAAACCAAAAGAAATACAACAGGGTATCAGAGTACTTAATCAGTAAATGACAACAACATCAGAACAATAAAAGAGGAGATAAACAGTGTAGGTATAGAACCTTCTAATGGAGAGGAAGGCAAGGTGATACCAAATAATAATAGACTGCTTCAAACTTAGAAAAATAAGGGTAAATCTCATGGTAACCACAAAGAAACTTAACAAACCTACTCTTAAAAATAAAGAGGAAAAACAAAGTCTCAGTAAAAACAAAACCTACAGAAACAAAAGAAATGGAAAAAAAGTCCACAAACAAAAGGAAGTCTGCACAAGAGAGTAAGAGAAACAAAGAAAACGTTGACACCACAAAAAAAAAGCTTTACAAACGACAGCAATAAACTCACATTTATCAATAATTACACTGAACATAAATGGACTCAATGTACCCATAAAGAAATGGAAACTGACAGAATGGATAAGAAAACAGGATCCATCAATATGTTTTCTACAAGAGACATACCTTAAAAACAAAGATGTAAACTTATTAAAAATCAAACGTTGGAAAAAAATAATTCAAGCAAACAACTACCAAGAAAGAGCAGGAGTGGCAATACTAATCTCAGATAAAATAGACTTTAAAACAAAACCCACCATAAAAGAAAAACAAGGACACTATATAATGATTAAGGGGACAATCCATCATGAAGACATAACCGTAATAAACACCTACCCACCCAATGACAGAGCTCCCAAATACATAAAACAAACTCTAACAGCACTGAACTAGAAATTGACAGCTCCACAATAATAGTAGGAGACTTCAACACACCACTCTCAGTAAAGGACAGAACATCTAAAAAGAAACTCAGCAAAGATACAGAAG
>NW_004444065.1:2513218-2518520 GCF_000243295.1 Trichechus manatus latirostris
CATGGGCCAGACTGACAAAAGAAAAACAGGAGAAGACACAAATAACCCAAATAAGAAATGAAATGGGTGACATTACGACAGACCTAACTAAAATAAAAAGTATCATAACAGAGTATTATTAAACACTATGCTCCAACAAATTTGAAAACCTAGAGGAAATGGATAAATTTTTAGAAACACACTATCTACTCAATCTATCACAAAGTGATGTTGAAAATCTGAACAGACTGATAACAAGAGATTGAAAAGGTAATGAAAAAAAAAATCCCTCCCCCAAAAAAAAACAAACAAAAAAAAAACCCAGCCCAGATGGATTCACTGGAGAATTCTACCTAACATTCAGAGAAGAGCTTGTACCGGTACTACTCAAACTATTTCAGAACATAGAAAAGGAAGTGACACTTCCAAATTCATTCTATGAAGCCAGCGTAACCCTGATACCAAAACCAGGCAAAGATGCCATAAAAAAAGAAAATTATAGACTAATATCTCTGATGAGTAAAGATGCAAAAATTCTCAAAAAAATTTTAGCCAATAGAATTTAGCATCATATCAAAAAAATAATACTCCACGACCAAGTAGAATTCATACCAGATATGTAAGGATGGTTCAACATTAGAAAATCAATCAATGTAATCCACCACATAAATAAAAAGAAAGAAAAGAATCACATGATCATCTCAATTGATGCAGAACAGGCATTCGACAAAGTCCAACACCCATTCCTGATAAAAACTCTCAATAAAATAGGTATAGAAGGGAAATTTCTCAGCATAATAAAGGACATCTATGCAAAACAAATGACCAACATCATTCTTAATGGGGAGAGGCTGAAAACATTCCCCTTGAGAACAGGAACAAGTTAAGGATGCCCTTTATCACCAGTCCTATTTAACATTGTGCAGGAAGTTCTAGTGGAGCAATAAGACAAGAAAAAGAAATAAAGAGCATCCAAATTAGCAATGAAGAAGTGAAACTGTCCCTGTTTGTGGATGATATGATACTATACATAGAAAACCTTAAAGATTCCACGAGAAATCTACTGGAACCAATAGAAACATTCAGCAGAGTAGGAGGGTACAAGATAAACATAAAAATCAGTTGGATTCCTATCCAACAATAAAGAGAATGATGAAAAGCAAATCAGGATAAAAATACCATTCATAACAGTCCATTAAAAAATAAAATACATAGGAATAAATCTAACCAGGGATGTAAAAGATGTAGACAAAGAAAACTACAAACCACTACTGCAAGAAACCCAAAAGGATCTCCATAAATGGAAAAACATACCGTGCTCATTGATAGATAGACTCAACATTGTGAAAATGACAATTCTACCAAAAGAAATTTACACATACAATGCAATCCTGATCCAAATACCAACACCATTCTTCAAAGAGATGGAAAAACTAATCTTTAACTTCATATGGAAAGGGGAGAAGCCCCCATAAGTAAAGCACTATTGAAGAAGAAGAATAAAGTAGGAGGACTCACACTACTTGACCTTAGAAACTACTATATAGCTACGGTAGTCAAAACTTCCTGCTACTTGTACAAGGACATAAACATTGACAAATGGAGCAGAATTGAGAACCCAGATGTGAATCCATCCACCTGAGGTCACCTGATCTTTGAGAAGGGCCCAAAGTCCATCCAATGGGGAAAAGACAGTCTTTTTAACAAATGGTGCTTACAAAACTGGATATCCATCTGCAAAAAAATGAAACAGGACCCATACCTCACACCCTATACAAAAACTAATTCAAAGTGGATCAAAGACCTAAATATAAAGTCAAAAACTATAAAGTTCATTGAAGAAAAAATAAGACCAACGCTACAGGCCCTAATACGCGGCATTAACAGGATACAAACCATAACCATCAACACACAAACTCCAGAAGATAAGCTAGATAACTAGGATCTTCTAAAAATCAAACACCTATGCTCTTCAAAAGACTTTACCAAAAGAGAATCTACAGACTGGGAAGAAAAATTTCGGACAGTACAAGTCAGACAATGGTCTAATCTCCATAATCTATAAGAAAATCCAACACCTCTACAAGAAAAAGTCAAATAATCCTATTAAAAAATGGGCAAAGGAAATGAACAGACACTTCACCAAAGTAGACATTCAAATGACTAACAGACACATGAGGAAATGCTCGTGATCACTAGCCATTAGAGAAATGCAAATTAAAACCACAATGAGATACCATCTCACCCCGGTTTTACTGGCACAAATCAAAAACTCTGGAAATGACAAATGTTGGAGAGGCTGCGGGGAGACTGGAACTCTTATGCACTGCTGGTGGGAATGCATAATGATACAACCATTCTGGAAAATGATATGGTGCTTCCTTAGAAATCTAGAAATACCATTCAATCCAGCAATCCCCCTCCTAGAAATATATCCTAGAGAAATAAGAGCTATCACACGAATAGACATATGCACACCTATGTTCATGGCAGCATTGTTCACAATAGCAAAAAGATGGAAACAGCCTAGATGCCCATCAACAGATGAATGGATAAAAAACTATGGTACATACACACAATGGAGTATTACGCAATGAGAAAGAACAATGATGAATCTGTGAAGCATCTCATAACATGGATGAAACCGAAGGACATTATGCTGAGTGAAATAAGTCAATCACAAAAGGACAAATATCCTATGAGACCTCTACTGCAAAAACTCAAGAAAAAGTTTACACACAAAAGGAAACAATCTTTGTTGGTTACAAGGGATAGGAGGAGTCGGGGGGGAATACTAAATAGACACTAGATAAGTGGTAACTTTGGTGAAGGGTAAGACAGTACACAATACTGTGGTAACCAGCACAACTTGTACAAGGAAAGGTCATGGAAGCTCCCTAGACACATCCAAACTCCCTGAGGGACTGAATTGCTGGGTGGAGAGTTGTGGGGACCATGGTCTCAGGGAACATCTAGCTCAATTGGCATAACAGTTTATAAAGACAATGTTCTACATTCTACCTTGGTGAGTAGCGTCTGGGGTCTTAAAAGCCTGTGAGCAGTCATCTAATATACTCCACTGGTCTCACCCTTCGGGAGCAAGGGAGAATGAAGAGAACAAGATACAAAGAAAAGATTAGTCCAAAGGACTAAAGGACCACAGCTACCAAGGCCTCCAGCAGACTGAGTCCAGTATAGCTAGATGTTGCCCAACTACCACCACTGACTACTGTGACCAGGATCGCAGCAGCGGGGTCTGGACAGAGCTTGAGAAGGACGTGGAATGAAATTCTAACACACACAAAAAAAGACCAGATTTACTGGCCTGAAAGAGACTGGAGAAACCCCAAGAGTATGGCTCCTGGACAACCTTTTAGCTCAGTGGTGAAGTCACTCCCAGGGTTCACCGTTCAGCCAGGGTTTGGACAGCCTTATAATGCAAAACGGGACTTATGAGGCACAGCAGTCCAGGGACAGAGACGGGAGGGCAGAGGGGGACAGGAAAGCTGGTGACAGGGAACACAATTTTCAGTAAGGACAGTGTTGACATGTAGTGGGATTCTTAACCATTGTCATGGGGCAACATGTGTACTAACTGTTTAATGAGAAACTGTTTTGTAAACCTTCATCTAAGGTGAGAACAGCAGCACAACTAGAAGAGCGTGGTCGACGTCACTGAATTGTACATGTGGAAATTTTTGAAATGGTGTACCTTTGGCTATGTATATTTTCACCAAAAAAAAAGGGTCCTCCAGGGTCGAGAATGGAGCATGTTGACAAGTCGTGGGGTTGTTGACCAATGTCATGGAACAATATGTGTACTGACTGTTTAATGAGAAAATATTCTGTAACTTTCACCTAAAGTACAATAAAAGAAAAATTTTTTAAAAAATGAAGACAAAGTCATATGGGCTTTCTCATTTTGGGGAACACCTTTAAATAAATAGAACCCTATTTCTTAGGGTGGGAACAACATTCCAATTAGTTTACATCAACAGTAAAATGTAACGGCGTGATTTGTTCTCCCTGTGCACACTTTCAAGTAATCAAAAAATTTTGTGACAGCTAAACAGTTATTTTAAAGCTGTCAGTATTGTTGCTTGACTATTTAGATTTATCAGTTTTATGAAGTCTGTGTACAATAGACTTTCTTCTATTTTTAAGGTTTGTTTGGTCACTTTCCCAGTAATTAGTACAGAAGCTACAGCTCCACATGAAATTCCTCTGCCATAGAGGATACTGCCAATCATTCCTGAGGGAGTGGTCACTGCACTCTAGTACACCTTAGTGATGAGTTTACAAGATTTCTCCAGTTCCACATATTCACACCAATTTCTACCGCCCTGATAAGACCAAGAATATTAGGATTACCCTCATAACTGATTTTCCTTGGGATTTCCTCACTTTGTGGTCTTATTTGGACAGAAATAGCACTCATGTGGGTTTTGGTTATCTGATTAAGGTTAGTCTGTTTCACCACTCTGTAAATTAAATGAGGGCAGGACTAGCGTCTGTTCTGGATTACCCCTGAATCTCTAGAACCTAACATAGTTCACCATGCTTGGCATTCAAAAACAATTTTTTTGCATAAAAACATCAGGAGAAAATAGTATTTGGGGTGTTAGAGCTAACTTCAAAGAATGTGTAAGATTTTTGTAGGCAAAAAAGAAGGGACACATATGGAATTCAGAGTACAATATATTTTCATATAATGTCAAATAATAATACAATCCAGGAAATCCAGATGTCAGTTGGGTTGAGAGTGGCAGGAGGTAAGTAATGGCTGTGAACCCCCAAACCAAGGTGTTTGACATGAATAAGAAGTCTGCCCTAAATCTAAATTAAACTTCATTTTTAACTAAACTGCAGCTTGGCCAAAGTCTCTGCCCTTGCTGTCCTGAAGAGACAATCCAGGTTCTTGTAAAAGTTTAACTAATTGTAACTCATAGAAGGAGCGAAGGTCAAAAATTTAACTTGTATGAGGAATTATCTGTTAAAAGATACTTGTCAAAGGATGCCCTTTATAACCACTCCTATTTAACGTTGTGGTGGAAGTTCTACCTAGATCAATAAGACAAGAAAAAATAAAATAAAATAAAGGGCATCCAAATTGGTAATGAAGAAGTTAAAGTTTCCCTGTTTGCAGATGATATGATACTATACATAGAAAACCCTAAAGACTCCACGAGAAATCCACTGGAACTAATAGAAAGATACAGCAGGGTAGCAGGATACAAGATAAACATACAAAAATCAGTTGGATTCCTATACACCAATAAGGAGAACAATGAAAAGGAAATCAGGTAAACAATACCATTTATAA
>NW_004444065.1:2530077-2568827 GCF_000243295.1 Trichechus manatus latirostris
TTTGTTCTGTAAGACTTCACCTGAAGTACAATAAAATATTAAATAAAAGAAAAGAATGTTTACACTGCTTAATTCAAGATAAACGTCTTGGTCACCTGCTGCAGGAGGTTAGAAAATAGAATTAATCATGCTAAGAAAGTTTGTTAAGAAAAGGTTGTCAATGACGAATCTGTGAAGCATCTCATAACATGGATGAAACTGGAGGACATTATGCTGAGTGAAGTAAGTCAATCATAAAAGGACAAATATTGTATGAGTCCTCTAGTGTAAAAACACAAGAAAAAGTTTACACAAAAAAGAAACAATCTTTGTTGATTATGAGAGATAGGAGTAGTGGGGGGTAATACTAAACAGACAATAGATCAGTGGTAACTTTCGTGAAGGGTAAGACAGTACACAATACTGGGGTATGCAGCACAACTTGTACAAGGAAAGTCATGGAAGCTCCATAGACACATCCAAATTCCCTGAGGGACTGAATTGCTGAGCATAGGGCTGTGGGAACCATGGTCTCGGGGAACATCTAGCTCAATTGGCATAATACAATTTATAAAGCCAATGTTCTACATTCTACCTTGGTGAGTAGCATCTGGGATCTTAAAACCCTGTGAGCAGCTATCTAAGATACTCCAATGGTCTAACCCCTTCGGGAGCAATGGAGAATGAGGAGAACAAGATACAAGGAAAAGATTAGTCCAAAGGACTAATGGACCGCAGCTACCAAGGCCTCCCCTTGACTGAGTCCAGTACAGCTAGATGGTGCCCAGCTACCACCACTGACTGCTCTGACCAGGATCACAACAGAATGTCCTGGACAGAGCTGGAGAAAAATGTAGAAGAAAATTCTAACTCAGAAAAAAAGACCAGACTGGCCTGACAGAAACTGGAGAAACCCCGAGAATATGGTCCCTGGACACCCTTTTAGTTCAGTAATGAAGTCACTAGATGGGACAGTGTTGACATGTTGTGGGGTTGTTAACCATTGTCATAAAACCATATATGCACTGTTTAATGAGAAGCTATTTGTTCTGTAAACCTTCATCTAATGTACAATTAAAAATAAAAAAAAAAAAAAAAAAGAAAAGAAAAAGCTGTAGTTTAACGACTGCTTTTAACTTTTTGCCATGTACTCCTCCTACCCCATGCCTGTAAGCATGTAGCCCTTTGCTCCGCCTGATAAAAACCTCACTGTTCTCCATGCAATTGGAACACTGTGATATTCTGCCTGGATGTTAGATTGTCTTCCGAGTCACGAATCTCCATTCCACAATGAAACTTTCTGCTTTCACTTCTGACAGAGTGTAAGTCTGATGCTTTCCTACTACATTTCTTGGTGACAAAGAAGGGACCTAAAGGCAAATTTGCCTCTGCAACTTCCAAAGCACTGGGGACTTGGGCTAACATTACCGTGCTGAGCCATTTTGGAGCCCTTCATCTTCACAGTGGTTTCAGGAGTTACAGTAAGATAAATACCTCTTGAGTCTGAGCCTCCACTTTCTTTTGTGTAGAAACTCCTTGAGTTTATTGTGAGATTTTCCTTTCTCTTTCTTTTCTGTTTTTCTAAAGTGGAACATAAATTCCTTTCTTTTTGGGTTCCATACTGTCATTGTTTAGGGATCTTGAAACCTTAGCCGATTCTGAGAGGCTGAAAGCTCTGACCTTTTGTTTGAAAAGCTTCTGAAGCTAACTTTCAACTGTCTTTGGGAGCATGAGAAATGTCAACTCTAGGAGTGATAATGAACCTCCTTCTGAGACTCTCACTCTCACTCATTACATGAACACTCATTTTTGTTCTGCGACATGTTTGTTCTTATCTGCTTGGCATGACCTAACTAAAGGCTGCCTAGATCAGTGGGTACTTTGGGGAAACTTTGATATTTCTAAGTTAATTTTTCTGTGCAGTAAAATAGAACAGAAAGGGTCCTGGATTAAGAAATTGCAATGGGGCATCTTTTTTATTTGGTATGTTGAGACCTCTCAAAGACATCAAAATAGCAAAAGACACCTCTTCAAGATACTGTTTCTAAATTGACTAAACAGTGTCACACTGGCGACAGTTGTCGGGGCGGCGAAGACAGTAGCCAAACACAACTCTTACAGAGAAGTGGGGCCAGGAGGGTCACTCTGAGGAGTCGACCCCGGCTTCAGTGCCAGGAGTTTATTTATAGTCAATACAGCAAGCAGTGAAGCAAATAACAGAACAATGGGCTTTGGGTGAGTAACAATAAGTTTCAGGCAAAGGAGAAGGAATTCAGGTAAACAAGCCAATCAGTAACAGGACAATAGGTTTGGGAAAACAAGTCGTGCCTAATCTCAACATGTTGGGGACAAGTCAAAACGTCGTATACAGCATAGAGGCCTGTGGGGGCTGCCGTTGTCAATAGTGCAGCCATGTTTAAATGGCATATATCCCCACAAAACAGAATAAAGAGTTGCAGACTATAGTTTCTGAAGTAACTAAACAAATAAGGAATTACAAAGTCACAGTTCTGCTATACTTATATCCCCCCCTGCAGTTCCCTCTCCTCCTCTGCTGGTAGCCACTTTTCTGTACCCTCCTATATCTACTTACACATCTGGAAACATTCTACCTTAACTTCCTTTCTTCTATGAAGAATTTGCTAAATATTCAAAGCCAGAGAGTCCAAAAGCAGAGTGTCCAAAGCCAATTCCATAAATGCCTTTTAAGATTCACCCTGTAGAATCTGTCTGGAGTGGGCACTAGAGAAAATTCAAAGAACACTATTATTTCTTTTTTTCCCTGGACTCATACAGAACTACATAGCATTGCTAAATATTTTCCAAATTTATGTGAGGATCCTTATAGCAATGTTTATCAGCCCAGCTTGTCCTATTTTTATCAATTAATCCATATGTTAGTTGGTCCTGGGGAAGCCACATTGTGGTTAGAATATGCTGAGTGGAAAGATTCCCAAGATAGTTTAGTCCTGGATACAAACAAAACTGCTGAAAACCTTCTTGCAGAGGCCCCAGCAAGGGGCAAAAAGTTACGCGAAGCAATCCTTATGACCTTTCCACCAATAACTGATTGGACAAAAGTTTGTTCTTTCAAACAAAATAGAGATGAAAGTATATATGATTATCAGGCCTGATTATTCCAGAAGTTCTGGGAACATTCTGGTTTAGATCCTTCAGATGAAGGAACTAATGAAGCCTTTAATGCAGTATTAATTGGGCTCAAGCCTGAAATTTCAACCTTAGTTAAATGGCATCATTTAGATGGAAGGCTGCTTCCACTGCTGAACTGACTAATTCCGCTCATGAGCTTGCCCAAACTTTAGAAACAAAGCAGGCTGCTAAGGCTAACAAGTTAATGGTCTTTCTATTACAGCACCTACAAGGAGTTACCCAGAAAAGAAAGTTTAAACCCTCCAACGGACCTAAAACTGTTCTCTGCCACTATTGTAAAAAACCTGGCCATTGGAAAACGAATGCTTTAAATTTAAGAATAAACAGAAGGTTTCCATTCCAAGTGCCCATTCACCCCCTGATTCAGAATGAAAGGGCTTGGGAACAGTAAAGGAACTTTTCCCATGGTGGATTTAAATCCTCAAGGAGAAACAATTATGTACATTAATGGAGAACCTTGCCAATTTTTAACTGATACAGGAGTTACCCTTTCTGCTATACATCCGACATGTTTACAAAAGCCTCTGCTCTGAAGTACAAAACCCTCAAAAGTAGTGGGAGCTACTAATAAAAAATAAACATTAGTCCACTCTCAACCTGTACAATTACCTTTCAGCCCTATGGAAGATTTTTACCATTTTCTCCTTAGCCCTGACATTTCTTTTAATTTGATAGGAAGAGATATTTTATCTAAATGAAATTGCCATTTACAATTAAATAAAAAGAGGGAAATATTATTAATTCTGCCTGAGAATCAGAATTTAGGGATGGATAACATTTAAAAAGAAGAGGCTCTTTACCATATGCAAGACCTTACACTGCTCCTTCTGAATTTTGCTTGTTCAGGCTCTTCCCCCTGAAGTTATTTCTCAGATTCCTGAAACCCTGTGGGCCACAACATCTACAGACATTGGGCGAGTTCTGTCTGCAGAAAGTATTAAAACTCAAGTGAACACACCTAAACCCTTACCCAAGAATCCCCAATATCCTTTAAAATAAGAAGCAAAGGAAGAACTAACTGCCATTATACAGTAATTTCTAAAGGAAAGTGTTCCTTACACTAGTCCGTGCAACATTCCTGTCCTTCCAGTTAAGAAGTCAAATGGTCACCGTTGTAGATTTGTTCAGGATCTACATTCAAATAACTGCATTGTCATTCCTAGATTCCCGGTTGTCCCTAATCTACATTTGTTGCTTTCCAAGTGACATATTTTACTGTAATAGATCTTTGTAGTACATTTTTAATATTCCTGTCAATGCTGAAATCCGGTATCTGTTTACTTGCACGTGGGACAACCAATAATTTACCTGAACTGTCATGCCCCAACGTTTCACCAAATCCCCTACCTACTTTTCTCAGATTTTGCATGAAGACTTTCACCTTTTGCAATTTCCAAATGAATCTACCTTGTTACAATGTGTCTATTATTTACTCATCTGCTCCACCTCCTGGCAAGCTTGCCTGGATGATAGCATAATTTGGTAAAACGTTTAGCTAATGGAGGACATAAAGTTTCTAGAGAAAAGTTACAATAAGCTCAGCCTTCTGTTATTTAAGTCACTTGATTTCTGCAGAAGGTATTTCTATTGACTCCAAGAGAAAAAAAGTTATTGCAGCCTTTCCTTTACCTAAAACAAAGAAGCAATTAAGGGAATTTCTAGGGCTTTGTGGCTATTGTTGAGCCTGGATTCATAATGTTTCTCTCATGGCTCAACCCTTATACAAATATTTAAAAACCTCTGAGCCTGATCCATTTTATCCTATCCCAGAAGATCAAGGGGTGATAACTAAATTGAAAGAGGCTTTGACTAACATGCTTTCTTTAGGGTTCCCTAACTATCATTTGGACTTTTCTTTATTTGTACATGAAGTTTCTGGTAATGCATTAGGTGTTCTTACACAGAAACATGAATGACAAAATAGATCTGTAGGTTATTACAGCCTGCAGCTGGATCCTTTGGTTATGGCCTGTCCCCTTTGCCTCAGGGCTGTAGCTGCTACTGCAAAATTAGTAGAAACTACTACAAGTATACTTTTAGGAATCTTTCTAGATGCATATGTACCTCATGCTCTGTCCACTCAATTTTGTTTAACCCAACATTTATCTGCCAGCAGACTCACCTTCTGTGAGGTCTTGCTTCCGGCATGTTCAAATATTAGACTACATACAGTGGCTACTACGAACCCAGTCACTCTTCTCCCTGTAACTGATGAAAACCATTTTCCTTCCTACAATTGTTTAGATCTAACTGAGCAACTTTTGACTCCTTGTAGTGACTTGAAGGAGACTCCTTTGACAAACTATGATATGGTACTATTTTTAGATGGCTCATATTTGAAACAAACTTCTCTCATTAATAATTAATATTAATATTAATTAATATGCTGTTACCACTTCTGCTGAAGTCGTTGAAAGCCAACAACTTCCCAAAGTTATTTCAGCCCAACAAGCTGAACTTATTGCTCTTACTAGAGCCTGAAAATTGCTAAAGGGAAGTCTGTGAATATTTTAAGTATTCAAAATATGTATTTGGAGTTATTCATAAATTTGGAATGTTATGGAAACAAAAAAGGTTTTTAACCTCTTCTGGTAGTACTATTAAAAACGGGACTTTAGTAGCAGACTTCATAAATGCCTTGTTGCTCCCTTCTGAAATTGCTATAAATAAAATACAGGTACACCAACTGATGGAACTTCAGCCCCAAACTGAAGAAATTAGAGGAAATAACCTTGCTGATTTGGATGCTAAACAGGCTGCTTCTCAGATTATTGTTGCCTTTGTAATAGGAAAGGGGTTTACAGAGGGATCTCTAAAAGAGTTTATATAGAATTGTTATCAAGAATCAACCAGTATTTTTGTACCCACCAAAGAAAAGCTTTTGAAACATCAGCAACTGGCTCAATTTGATGAAATTGAGACATAGAAGAAGTAAGGTTGTTCCCAAGACCCTGACAGTAAATTATGGTTACAGCCTGATGCTACAATTGTTATCCCTAAACTTTTGCAAGTTCCTATGATGATAACTCTACATGAGAACATTTATCTAGGGGAAGATAAAATGATTGAAATTTTAAAGAAATACTGGTGAGAAAATTTTTCTCAGGCAACGGAACATGTGACCTCCCATTGTTCTACTTGCCCTCATTAAAACCCTGGGAAACATCATAAGATTTTACCTGGGGAATATCCTTTGCCCTCTGGACCTATGCTTGAATAGCAGTAAGATTTTGTCCAGTTTCCACCTTTTAATGGTTGTAAATAATTCTTAGTGATGATCTGTAGATTTTCATATTAGGTAGAGGCTTTCCCCTGCCAATGTGTCACTGCTTCTTTTGTAGCAAAATTTCCTTGAAAACATAATACTCATTTGCAGAGCACTGAAAATTCTTTGCAGTGATTGGGGAATCCATTTTACTGGGCAAGTAATTCAAGAATTATGCCATTTCTTTCCCATATACCAGAGATTGCATTGCCCTTATTATACTTAGTCCTCTGGACTTGTAGAAGAAAACAATGGTATAACAAAAACACAACTTGCTAAGCTTTCTGAATCCTTAGATTTGCCCTGAACTAAAGTTTTCCCTTTAGTCCTTCTAAATTTAAGAAGAACTCCTTTTAGACCTCATAAACTCACCCCTTATGAAAGAGTTACTGGAAGGCCTATGATCCTTCCTTGCATTGCCTCTACTGACCCTAACTTAATACAACCTGAATTATTGAAATGTTGTCAATCTCTAATACAGTAACCTAAGAAACATTTTTCACAAATTAAAGATGCATTTGAGGAGCAGAAACCTGGCTCTCCTCCTCTACTTAATATTAATCCAAGAGAGTATGTTTCCTGGAAAAGACATCAAGTAAAAGATTGTTTAGAATCTCACTGGAAGGAAACTTTTCTAGTTCTCTTAAGTAACCCTTGCACAGTCAAGCTAGAAGGAATTAACTCTTAGATTCATTTATCACAGTTAAAGAAAGCTAAAACATCTATCTGGGCTTGTCAGCCAGCCAGAGATTTGAGACTCAGACTGAAACGCGCAGGTGACCAGAAGCTGGCAACTTCAGAAGCAGGTAGCTGATTCCAAGATCTTGGAACAAGATGACATGCAAGTTGCTGACACTTTTGGACTCTTTCCTAACTGTTGTTATTTTAATAGTTTTGACTGTTTTTGCATACCTGTGGAATTATTTACTAGTAGGTTTGACAATCATCAAATATCTTTAACTCTGATCTAGTGAGCTGAAACTTTTATTGAAATTGTTGCATGTTGTTTGATACTTACAGCTTTTAAAACAAGTTTTGTTTTACCAATTTAGGCCTATCTCCCAGTATATTATAATATCCTACTATCTCCAACTAACTTTTTCTCCATTATGAAATTTTTAATGAATACTCTATTTCTGTTTGTTATGACTATTAGTGATGCTTGGAATAGAAATGCTTTCATCAGATTAAATCAATCAGTAGCCAGCACCGGTAATTTGACTGAATATTGATTATATTGCTCCCCACCCCCCACCTCAGTCTATGCAAGATTATACCGATTCCCTCATTGTGCCAGTCTTGGATTATACGCTCACATCTATTTTTACTATTGATTTTAAGAGATCATTTAAATGAGGCATCTGAATCAAATTATGGGTACCTCCAGAATTATCCACTTATTCATCAACTCTCTATTTTAATCTTACTCATGCCTAGTTAGAATGTTTTATTCTTTCCACACCATGCAACTTTGTTGTTAATGATGCTCAATATTATTCCACCGTAGCAGATAGCTATTTAAAAAATGATCAAAATATCCCAGTTTGTGCCCAACTCTGGGATCCCCTAGAATTTGGAGAACTATCCATTTGTGAAGATTCACTTCAGACTGGCTTGAAAGGGCCAGTCAGTTTATTCCATTTCCTAATAGTCAAACCAGGACAGGTATGTTATGCACTCCATCTGGATATGTCTTTTTAAGTGGAGGATCAGCTTATTTCAGAAAGAAGTCCAATGATTCACCCTATACTTGGGCCTTGCCATGTTTAGATGGTTGGAATATGTTAGTCCAATACATCTTAGGTATCCTTGGAGCTCCTATGAGTATCCACTCATACAGTGATACTTACTATGGAACAATGACTTGAAATTAATATCCATACAGAAGAGAGAACTTGTCCTCTCAGATAATCCCATTGCAAATAGGCTTGGGTAAGGCTTCTCATTTATTTGAGCACTTATTTCCTTTTTTGCTGATCAAGTTGCTGATAGTGTTGCTGATGGAATGACAGCTCAACAAAAATCCTTACAATCCCTTGCTAAAGTTGTCTTAGACTACAGAATAGCTCTTGATTTTCTCTTATCTCAGCAAGGAGGAATTTGTGCTATAGCTAATACCTCTTGCAGTTCGTAGGTAAATACTTCTGGAGAAGTAGAACAAGATGTCTTTAAAATACACCAAAAAGCCTCCTGGTTACATATCTTTCCCTCCATGACCGTACCTTCCTTCTTTGACATTTTTAGCTGGTTATCCCAAAGCATCAGATTTGGGATACACTTCTTTCTACTAGCCTGCCTTCTCCTTTTAATCATTATAATTGTTATTATAGGGCTTTTTAAATGTTTCTCATTGCCACAGCCAACATTCAAGACATTTAGTTATGTGATAAATTATGTATTTAGAAGAAATTTATCTTTCAAAGGAGAATGAATTTTTGTTCTAGAATCAGACCCTTTTGGAAATGTCAAGTTCCTCTTCTAATGTGGCTTTTTCTTCAACACTTGCCCCAATCAGAACTAGCACACCCTGAAGAGGAGGCCCAAAGATACAGCAAGGTGAATAGGAGACCTGAAACTATAGCAAGGTAACACCAGATGGTGCCCAGCTTCTAATAACAGAGCAGCCATCCCCAAAATATTAAGTCTTAAAATTTCAACAGATCAACTCTTCCTGAGATGCTAAGTCCTTGCAGAAGATGGGTAACTCATTTATGGGTGATCTATTCCCCCAATGGTGGTTTGAACAAAACGGGGAAGTAATGTCTTAGAACCCCAAAACCAGGGTGTTTGACTCAAGTAAGATGGCTGTCCCAGATCTAAATTAGACTCCATTTTGAATTAAACTGTAGCTTGGCCAAAATTTCTGCCCTTGCTGTCCTAAAGAGACAATTCAGCATCTTGTAAAAGTTTAAATGCTTGTAACTCACAGAAGGAATCAGGGCCAAAACTTTAGCTTATATGAGGAATTGTCTGTTCAAAGATGTTTGTCAAGAATGTTTACGCAGCTTAATTCAAGAAGAATGCTTTGGTAAACATGCTCCAGGAAGTTAGAAAATATAATTAATCATGTTAAAAAATTTTGTTAAGAAAAGTTCTTAGCTTACTTTTGTGAGTAGCATCTTGGGTCTTAAAAGCCTGTGAGTGTCAATCTAAGATACTCCATGTGTCTCATCCCTTTAGGAGCAAGGGAAAATGAAGAAAACTAAAGACACAAGGGAAAAATTAGTCCAAAGGACTAATAGACCACAACTACTATGGCCTGTACCAGACTGAGTCCAGTACTACTAGACGGTGCCTGGCTACCACCACTGACTGCTCTGACAGGGATCACAATAGTGGTCACAGACAGAGCAGGAGAAAAATGAAGAACAAAATTCTAACTCAAAAAAAAAGACCAGATTTACTGGCCTTACAGAGACTGGAGAAACTCCAAGAGTATGGCCCCTGGACACCCTTTTAGCCCAGTAATGAACCACCCTGGAGGTTCTAATCTTTAGCCAAGATTGGACAGACCCATAAGACAAAAAGACACTAAAGGGGCACACCAGCCCAAGGGCAAGGACTAGAACGTAGGAGGGGACAGGAAAGCTGGTAATAGGGAACCCAAGTTCAAGAAGGGAGAGTACTGACATGCCATGGGGTTGTTAACAAATGACATAAAACAATATATGCACTAACTGTTTAATGAGAAGCTAGTTTCTTCTGTAAACCTTCATCTAAAGTTCAATTAAAAAAAAAAAGAACAAGAAAAGGAAAAAGTAGTAGTTTAATGACCTCTTTTTAACTTTATGCCATGCACCCCCTCCTCCGTGTCTGCAAGCACACAACCATTTGTTTGCTCGACCTGATAAAACCCTCATTGTTCTCCCTGCAATTTGGAACACTATGCCATTCTGCTTGGATGCTAAAGTGTCTCCCAATTCGTGAATCTCTATTCCACAATAAATTTTTTTTGCTTTCACTTCTAGCAGAATGTTAATCTGGATGCAGGAATTAATAAGACCTTCTGATTTTAAGCAGAGTTGAGACAAGAAAAGCAAATGGCACATCTAGAGACTTGGGAGGATTCAAGGGATAAGACTTGTGGGTGATTGGATTTGGGAGGCTATGCATGCTTGGGAGAGCTTGGTGCTATTTGTCAAATTGGTGAACAGAGAATGAAGAGACGATTTGGGAAGAAGATCGTCTGTTCGGCTTTGAAGGTATTCAGTTTGTGGTGTTGCTGGGATACTCAGTTGGTTGATAATTTATGTCTATCGAAGAGAAGGTGGGTTGGGATGTAACTGAATCAGACCCGACTTTGCATGTGGTTGTGTGAATTACAAAAAACTTCCTGAGGTTCTTTTGTTCTTATGTGTTAAATAAGAGAACTGCTTAGGGATTAAATGATATATAAGATCTCTTTTATTTTTATGTTTTGTCTTTCCAACCTTCTAGAATTCACTAGCATAAAACATACCCTTTTTAAAAAATTGAATTCTTATTTAACATCAGGAATTTACCAATTTCTGTACCATTTTTCTTCTATGTACTACATGCACTTACAAATATACTATCAGGAAAATTAGACTATATGTTCAAAGAGGTTACTTAGAATACTTTAAGTAGTGTATTTAAATACAAAAAAATTATTTAGTTCAAAGAACACTTTGTCATCTGAAATTATTGTATATCTAAAAAATAAGTATGATCTCAATATAGATTTAAATAATATTCTATATATTTCAAGAGAGGTCTTTTTTATGTCTAGGTGTAATACGTTATCAGAAGAAACATCTCTGAGAGAGTCCCTTTGGAACTGAAAGGATTCTAATCAAGCTCTAGAAAAATAAGTTATTGCAGTAGGACCAAAATAAATGCTTGATAGAAATTCCTCTATAAAAGTATAATTCTTCAGTGGTCTGACTCTTGCCTCTGTCAGACAGTGAATAAACAAAGTACACAAAAAGCATAACTTCTGTGGTTTATAGCTCACATATCAAAAATAT
The DNA here is from genome assembly GCF_000243295.1 of Trichechus manatus latirostris. Classification (NCBI taxonomy): domain Eukaryota; kingdom Metazoa; phylum Chordata; class Mammalia; order Sirenia; family Trichechidae; genus Trichechus; species Trichechus manatus. Next base: position 2,541,481 of record NW_004444065.1, read on the forward strand.
CTAGCATAAGCCCAAAGCCCATGTTTTACACACAGAAAATAAAAATGCATTTGACATTATCTCACATTGATCATTTTAACTAGTTTCCTGAATTCTTTTTAAGATTCATGCACATAACATTTTAAATCCATTAACTATAAATATAGTTATATGCTGAATATGCTCTGAAAATAATTTAACATAAATATTTTTCATATAAGTATTTTATGCAAGCAGACCTTAAAATTTATTTTTTTCAAATTCAATTGTATCTGTTGGTCATATATGACTGATCATCACAATTTTCATATCTTCTTGTCTCTGTTTAGGAACAATTGTTATGTGCAGTATGGTATGCGTGTGTGTTCAGGTAGTGGAAAAAAGAGCAGAGTTAGAAATGTGCACTTTCTAATAACTTACAATTTAAGTACAGAAAAAAGTAATTAAATATCAAATCAGTAATTATTATAATACATTATTTAAAGAGGTCCAGGAAATGGAATATTAATGTAAATAGAATAATATGGTTTGACTTACTGTGGGATATGAGCTAAACTTAGAAGAATGGGATAGATTTAGATATTGTTATCTTTCTGAGTTGTCCTGTTGGAAGAAAATTGCTTCCTGTTTTCACTGCCAAGTTATCTATCAATTTCCTCTAGCAACAGACCAGTATTTATTCATTCATTCATTTACCCAGTAGATATTTAGTGACTACTTCTCTAGATCTGGGATAAAGTGGTGAACACGATGTCAAAGATTCTACTTGTAAGAAGACTACATTCTCAAAAGGAGATCATAAATAAATAAACAAGAAAAATAGCTAACGATAAGTGTTTTGTAGCTGGTTAAAATGTGGCTAGTTAGGGTGGAGAGTCAGACCAGGCTTCTTAATGGAGGTGACATACAAGCTGAGATTAAGATACTAAAAGGAGTCAGCCATGTCAAGATCAAAGGAGAGCATTCTAGGCAGAGACCAACATAAAGCCTGAGGTAGGACAGAGTGTAGGCAGAGAGGAGAAAGAAGGTAAATATAGCTGAGAATAGTGATCAAGGAGAGAAATGGTATAAGCAGAGATTTCAGAGGTAGACAGGGGCCAAATTATGTATGCTAAAAACTTCTATCACTAGTTTGTCATTTAAGGCCATCCATAAACTTGCACAGTCTACTTTTCTGACAGAACATTCACTATGCTCCACTCTTTTACTTACAATTTCCTCCTGAACATACCTATGGCATTTCCATCCCTACCATTTTATAAGAGTATTTCACCCACTTAGAAATTTTTTTTGTCTTTTTCTACATGTTCAAATACCAATCACTCTTCAAAGCCCAGGTCTTTAGGAGCAGCAAAATTAATATTATTTTTACTATGAAATTCTGTGGAAAATATTTTTAGAACAATTAATTTTAAAATAATACACCATCTGTGGAATTTTGTTATATTGTCTATTTTGGCTTAATAATATAGTTTTTATTTCTTAAGAATTGCCTTTTCCTTATTAAAAATATAATACAGGCTCTTTGATAAAATTTTGAAACCACAGACATAAATATATAAAAAGAAAGAACAATAAAAAGTTATATCATTACTACTACCCAGAGATATTCACTGTTAAGATATTAGTCTATGCTTCTATCTATTTTAAACAATCTGTATGTAAATATCAGTACATCTTTGAAACCAACTCTTTTCAACTTAAAAATACTTTGAACATTTGCATGTGGTATATTTTCTTTACATTATCCTTTCATTCTGTGGAGATAACAAATATTTGATCAATTCTCTAATATTGGTCATTTAATTATATCCCAATTATTATCTAGGATAAGCAACACTCTTGTGAAAATCTTATTTGCTAAGTTTTTTTTTTTTTTTTTTTTTTTTTTAATAATACGTCTGTATTTTCAGGATAAACTGCAAGAAGTGGAATGACTGGGTCAAATGTTTTGCACCATTTTAAAAATTTTGATACTTATAGCTGATAAGTGGTTTGTTAGTAGGTTAAAATGTAGTGACATGATAGAGAATGTATGGCTAGTTAGGGTAGGTAGTCAGACCAGGCTGTACTGAATAAATAACAGTCATATAATTATTTTACTGTTATCTAATATTGCACACATTTGTAGTTTACACCTTGTACTAATTTCTTGAGGCGAAGATCATGACTTTAAACATATTTAATCATAATTTTGATTGCATGAAAGTGATGAGAATGACCTCGGGATATCTATGGGTTTCATGTCATGCTGATTTCTCTCACAACCAACTCTGTAGACAGATAACCTTGATATTACACTTTGGCTTAATGTGGCCATTAGACTTATAGGCAATTGTGATGGTTAAGATTGTGTGTCATCTTGGCTGGGTCATGATTCTCAGTGTTTTAATGTAATCACTCCCATGATTGAATATACTGTGAGTAACCAATCAGATGAAAGGGAGTCTCCTTGGGGGTGTGGCTCACATCTGTATATAAGCAGACTTTCTGGCTTTTTGCTCTCTCTGGATCCTGTGGCTGCTTCCTGTCATCTCATCTCCCGTTCTTGGGACTCGAGCTGTCAGCTTATCTGCCGAACCTGGGATTCATTGATCTGCACAGCCTGTGAGTGGGAGTCCTGCTCTCTGACCTGCTGATCTTGGACTTGCCAGCTTCTGCAGCTGTGAGACTTAGGAGAGGCCTCTACCCTAATCCACGGACTTGGGATGTTCTAGCCTGTACAATTGCGTGAGCTGTTTCCTTGATATAGTCTCTCTCTATAATGCTTCTCTAGAGAACCTAGCCTAAGACAGCAATGATCAATTCGGGGTTCACCAAAAAATTTTCCTAATAGAAAATTAACCAGACTACCCTATTTATACTATTAGTAATGCTAAATTATTTTGAGTCATAAAGGCAAAAATTCTTCTTTGCAATGTGTCTTGGTTTTCTAGTGCTGCTATAACAGAAATACCACAAGTCAATGGCTTTTACAAATTGAAGTTTATTCTCACAATTTAGTGGGCTAGAAGTCCAAATTCAGGGCATCAGCTTCAGGGGAAGGCTTTTTCTCTGTTGGCTCTGTGGGAAGGTCCTTGTCATCAATCTTTCCCAGTTGAGGAGAGTTTCAGCACAGGGACCCCGAGTTCAAAGGAAGTACTATTCTCCTGGCTCTTGTTTCTTGGTAGTAGGAGGTCCCCATGTCTCTCTGCTCGCTTCTCTCTTTTATGTCTCAAAAGAGATTGATTTAAGACACAACCTAATCTTATAGATTGAGTCCTGCTTCATTAACATAATTGCCGCTAATCTCATCTCGTTAACATCATAGAGGTAGGATTTACAACACATAGGAAAGTCACATCAGATGACAAAATGGTGGACAATCACACAATATTGGGAATCATAGCCTAGCCAAGTTGACAGGCATTTTAAGGGGACACAATTCAATCCATGTCATTCCACTCCTTGGCCCCCAGAAATTCATGTCCTTGCCACATGTAAAACATATTCACCCCATCATATCATACCAAAAGTCTTAATTCAAGTCCAAAATCCAAAACTTCCTCTTCATCTGTGAAATCTAGAATACAAGTTATCTGCTTCCAAAGTACAGTGGTGGAACAGGCACAAACTATACATTTCCATTATGAATGGAAGAAATTGGAGGGAAAGAAGGGATAAGAGGCACCAAGCAAGTCAGCAGAACACATTACATTAGCCCACAAGGCTTGAAAATAATCCTCTGTTCTCTGAGACCATTTAGACAATGGCCCTGCCCTCCAGACTCTAGGTATTGGCCATACTCTCTGGATCCTGAGTGGAGACCCCTTGGCCCTGGGCTTCAGCTCCAACTTCCAGGCACACTGGAACAGCAACTCTGCTCCCTCGGCTTTGGGTTGTCCCCTCCCACTGACAGTCGTGAACGGCAGCCCCACACTCTGGAACTGAGCAGGTGAAGATCTGATTCTTTGAACCTAGGAAGCTGTGGCCCCACTCTTTGAGGCCCCAGAGGCCATGGCTCCACCCTTTTACACTCTAGATGTCATTGCCCTACCCCTGGAGACTGACGCAGTTCTGCTTCCTGTGTTCCTTGTCTCTTCAGCTTCTGCTTACTGGTTCCTTGGCCTCTCAGTCTCTTGGATCTCGCTGCTGGCATCTGCCTTGCTTAAGCAAGTGTCCCAAAGCTCTGTAGCTCCACCGATAAGTGCCTGGAGGCACCCCACTCCACTAGCAAACTTCGGCCATAAGCACTCAGCTCTCTTACTCCATGGGCTGGCAAGCCTAGCTCCACTGACAAGTGCTCGAAGGGACCCCACTCCACCAGGAAGTCTCCTGTGCACAGGCCATCAGCTCTCTTGCTCCGTGGGTCAGCTACAGTGCTATCTTTTGCTGGTCCTCTTGTTCTGCTGCTACTGTTTCTCTGCTGCTGCCATCTCTCTGATGCTGCTTCTCACCATCTGTGTCATCTCCAGTGTAACAGCTTTCCACATTTCCTGGCACTATATCTTTTATATCTTTTGAGATATAAAACAGAGAAGGAGCAGAGAGACAGGTGGACCTCATACCACTGAGAAGGTAGTGCCAAAAGAAGAGCACGTCAGTTGGACCTGGGGTCCCTGCACTGAGACACTCCTAGTCCAGGGGAAGATTGATGACAAGGACCTTCCTCCAGATCTTACAGACAGAGAAAGACTTCCCCTGGAGCTGATGCCATGAATTTGGACTTCTAGCCTACTTGACTGTGAGAGAATAAACTTCTGTTTGTTGAAGCCATCCACTTGTGGTATTTCTGTTATAGCAGCACTAGATAACTAAGACACAATGGTAACAACACACAATTGGAAATGTTTCTATAGAATAACACTAATAACTTTTTCAAGCAGTATTTCCCAACTTGTGGTTTATACATTCTGAAGTTTGATATAAAATTGAGATAGACTAAGGAATGAATTAAGAAGTGTTTAGAAAAACCACCCTCTTTGTTTCCATTCAGCATTATCCTGTAAATGTAGCTAACATCTCTTCATATAGTAGCATCTTTAAATTTAAAACATTTCACATCCATTCAACCATTTAAATATCATTAGCTATCTATTTGAATAAGAAGCATTAAATAAAGATGCTAGGAATATTTCTGTAGCCAAGATAACAATGTACAGTTAATGAACAGTGAATATTAGAATTCCAGTGCTATTTTTTTTAGATCGTAGTATAAATAACATCAGCAGAATTAAAGTAGATATTAATTATTAAGAAAAGGAAAGGCTTTGATTTCTTTCTCATGCTGGGAAGGGCACTTTAGTTGATGATAATGCTATCTTACTGTATTCAAGTACATGTTCACCATACAGATCAGGCAAATATATAATAATATATTAAAACGAACACAGCAATATTCTAATTTACAAGCAATTTGGAATATCTGAAAGATTACCTGCTTCCTTTCTACAGATCTTTTTAGCATGAGACCGATCTCAAAAAACTGAAAACACATTTGCCAAGAAAATATTGCCTTTATATTTCTTACATACTGGTATTTTCAATTTAATTTTTTCCCTTTAGAATTAGAAAAAAAAATTGAAAATAGGAATAAAGAATAAATTTAACATGAAATATTTTCAATTTTCTGATATTACATATTTCAAATAAACTATGAAAAGTTTTAAAATCATCCTAAAAAGCTAGAGAATATGATTTATATGTGACCAGATAATGCAAAGCCCATTAGCATATGAATTTTGAACACTTTAATGGTATCACATAACGGTATAACTCTGTGGATCATCAAATCAATTCAACAACTGATCTGATGTTTATATATGGCACAGTCAAAGGAAGATTTGGACTGACTCATTGTCAAGAAAATTAGGACAAGTCCACAAAAGCCAAAGTATGACTTTGAGTATATCCCACCTAAATTTAGAGACCATCTCAGGAATAGATTTGACACATTTGAACACTAATGACTGAAGACCAGATAAGTTGTGGAATGATATCAAGGACATCATACATGAAGAAAGCAAGAGGTCATTAAAAAGACGGGAAAGAAAGAAAACACCAAAATGGATGAAGAAACTCTGAAACTGGCTCTTGAACATGGAGTAGCTAAAGCAAATGGAATAAATGATGAAGTAAAAGAGCTGAACAGAAAATTTCAAAGGGAGGCTCGAGAAAACAAAGTATTACAATGACACTTGCAAAGGCCTGGAGTTAGAAAACCAAAAGGGAAGATCACATTCAGCATTTCTCAAGCTGAAAGAACTGAAGAAAAATTCAAGGCTCGCGTAGCAATATTGAAGGATTCTATGGGGAAAATATTAAACTACACAGGAAGCATCAAAAGAAGATGGAAGGAACACACAGAGTCATTATACCAGAAAGAATTAGTTGACGTTCAACCATTTCGGGAGGTAGCATATAATCAGGAACTGATGGCACTGAAGGAAGAGGTTCAAGCTGCACTTAAGAGACTGGCAAAAAACAAGCCTCCAGAAATTGATGGAATAGCCATTGAGATGTTGCAACAAATGGATGCAGCACTGGAAGTGCTCACTCTTTAATGTCGAGAAATTTGGAAGAGAGCTACCTGGCCAGCTGATTGGAAGAGATCCATATTTATGCCTATTCCAAAGAAAGATGATCCTCACAATGTGAAAATTATTGAACAATATCATTAATATCACAGGAAGGTAAAATTTTGCTGAAGATCATTCAAAAGCAGCTGCAGCAGTATATTGACAGCAAACTGCCAGAAATTCAAGCTGGATTCAGAAGAAGATGTGGAACCCAGGGATATCATTGCTGATGTCAGAAGGATTCTGGCTGAAAACAGAGAACATCAGGAAGATGTTTATCTATGTTTTATTGACTATGCAAAGGCTTTCAACTGTGTGGATCATAACAAATCATGGATAAAATTGTGAAGACTGGGAATTCCAGAACACTGAATTGTGCTTATGAGGAACCTGTGCATAGATCAAGGGGCAGTCGTTCTAACAGAACAAGGGATACTGTGTGGTTTAAAGTCAAGAAAGCTGTGCATCAGGGTTTAATCCTTTTACCATACTTATTCAATATGTATGCTGAGCAAAAAATCTGAAAATCTGGACTATATGAAGAAGAACAGGGCATCAGGATGGGAGGAAGACTCACTAACAACCTGTTATATGCACATGACACAACCTTGCTTGCTGAAAGTGAAGAGGACTTGAAGCACTTACTGGTGAAGATCAAAGACCATAGCCTTCGGTATGGATTACACTTCAACATAAAGAAAACAAAAGTCCTCACAACTGGACCAATAAGCAACATCATGGTAAACAGAGAAAACACAGAAGTTGTCAAAAAGTTGATTTTTCTTGGATCCACAATCAATGCCCATGGAAGCAGCAGTCAAGAAATCAAATACGCATTGCATTGGGCAAATCTGCTGCGAAAGACCTCTTTAAAGTGTTGAAAAGCAAAGATGTTACCTTGAAGACTAAGGTGTGCCTGACCAAAGCCACGGTATTTTCAATTGCATCATATGCATGCAAAAGCTGGACAATGAATAAGAAAGACCGAAGAAGAATTGAAGTCTTTGAATAGTGGCGTTGGTGAAGAATATTGAATATACCATGGACTACCAAAAGAATGAACAAATCTGTCTTGGAAGAAATACAACCAGAATGCTCCTTAGAAGCAAGGATGGAGAGATTATCTCTTACATACTTTGGACATGTTGTCAGGAGGGATCAGTTCCTGGAGAAGGACATCATGCTTGGTAAAGTACAGGGTCAGTGAAAAAGAGGAAGAGCCTCAACGCGATGGATTGACACAGTGGCTGCAACAATGGGCTCAAGCATAACAATGACTGCGAGCACGGCGCGGAATCGGGCAGTGTTTCGTTCTGTGGTGCATAGGGTCGCTATAAGTCGGAACCGACTTGACAGCATCTAACAATAACAACAACCGGGGGTCAAAGGATTCCATTCTGATCATTTGCTTTCCAGTGGGCATTGGCTTCCTTGGGACTTCCTACAACATTTGAAGACTACTACCGGTTCTAGACTCATAGAAAAAACCTAAAAATTGTTCATTTACCCCAACCTCTAACCCAATTGTATGTTCACATACAAACACTGATTCATGAATAAGACCTATACAAAAAATAGAGTGTCAAGATTGCAATAGACAAAGAAAGATGTAGCACACCTATCCTCTACTTTTCTCACATTTGATCCCAGAGTGACATAACTCAGAATGTATTTGCTACTGACGGATGCTCTATAGTTTCTCATCTTGCATGGCAGATCATTTGGGCTTAACTTTTCTGAGTCTGGGTTTTCCTTTCTTTAATGTAGCAATAATAATATTAATAGTATCTAACTCATTGGGAGTGTTGTAAGGATAAGATAATGATGACAACTACCCAGTAAGTGATTACTATTGATTGGTTGGAGAGAAAATGGGAATGGAGAAGAAATATCAGGAAATAAAGACAGTTCAAGATGAGGCAAAGGAATTCAATTACAAAACAGATAGCAGTCTCTTCTAGTATTCTTGATATCTGGCCTCCCCAATCTATTCTTCATATAAACCAGCACCAACTGCCATAGAGACAGTCTCGATTCATGGTAATTCCCTGTGTATCAGAGTAGAACTATGCTCCACAGGGTTTTCAACAGTTGATTTTTTTCCCAAGTTGATGGTCATGACTTTCTTCCAAGGCAGCTCTAGGTGGACTCGAACCTCCAAGCTTTTGGTTGGCAGCCGAGTGTGTTAACTGTTTTCACCACTCTGGGACTCCAATATTCATAAAAATGCAACTAATCCACCTTGTTCAAGAGCACCCTTTACCTGCACATCCCATTACCCGTTGCCAATGAGTGGATTCAGACTCATAGCAACACCCTATAGAACAGAGTAGAACTGCCCCATAGAGTTTCCAAGACTCCACATCTTTCTCCCTCAGAGCAGCTGGTGAGTTCAAAGTGCTGACCTTTTGGTTAGCAGCCAAGCGCTTAACCACTGCACCACCAGGATCCCATGATGGTGGATCCAAAATGCTAAGTACTGACATTTGAGCAGATGGTCAGTGAGGGCAGATACCAGGTCAGTAGTCAAAGAGATGATACAGTGTTTTTGGAAACCTCTGTGGAGAGCTTCCTAAAATGATTCTCCCAACACTCAGACTCTGTTATACTTTAAGAGCATCCTATGTTCCTTCATATATTTTTTATTTTTATAATTAAATGCTTAATTAGTTGTGTAATTTGATCTTTGCTAGATTCTAAGTTTTCTGAGACTTATATCTTATTTCTTTGCCATATCCTTGTGCCTGGCACTTAGTAGGAGGTCAATAAATGTGTTGAATAAATAAGCATTTTTTAAAACTATACACAAGTCTTTTCTTCAGATGATATTATCATAATAACAGTCCTATTTATTTGCATTCCTATAGTGTCTCTTAAACAGAAATGGTTAGGACAGTGTTATTTTTGTTTTGGAGGTGGTTTTTATTTGTTTTTACTTGTTATTTCAGAAGTCTGTGCAATTTCTGGAAGTATAACCCTCCTATCTGCCTCTGCTAATGCCATCTATAAAAATGCTATCACAAAATGCTCTTACAAAAGTTGATGTTTCTGTGGATGAATGTTTCTAAGAGTATAGATGAGAAAAAGATGATTTTCAGCTTCATTACAACGTGTAAGTTCCTCTTAAATTATGAGAAGACCTTTATTCTATAGTTGTTTACTCTGTTCCATGACAACATTTCCTTTCACTTTTCTTCCACATACAAACGTCTACCTAGGTAGATGTTAGCAGCTATTTGCTTGCTCACGGATGATTGTTATTTTGTTTTTCTTGTGTAGGTGTTTGTTTGCCAAAAATGAATGTTTGGACCAAAACAAACTAGTCAGTGACTATATGTAGACAGCCTAGATTTTTTTCTACCTTGCTGTCTCATACACATTTAACAATCTCTTATGTCTTTTAGTTTATAAACATTTGAACGCAGAGGCGGGGCAAAGATGGCAGAGTAGTCAGATGGCTTCATATATCCGTCTTACAACAAAGACCTGGAAAAACAAGTGATTTGATTGTATATGAATATCTAGGGGCCCTGAACAAGGCAAAGTTGAGGAATCAGACTGAGTGGCAGGGGGAGAGGAAGACAACTCTGAAGAAGTGAGAAGTGCCAGACCAGACTTGCTCAGCTGGAGCCCCAGCTTTTCAGACAAGACTGGCTCCAAAGCAGGCAAATAGCTCCGCGCACACTCGGGAGGCAGTTTGCACATCGAGAGAGAGATCCAGCACCAGAGATTCTGCTTGGACACTTCAAACCAGTGAAAAGCAGCTCCCAAGGGGCTAAAGATAAGTACATGCATGCGGCCTTTTGCAGGGATTTAAAAAAAAAAAAAAAAGCCCATTTGGGGGAAGGAAAAAAAGCCCATTTGGGGAAAAAAAAAAGGCCATTTGGGGAAAACCTCTCTCGCTTTTACTCCTTCCTCCCTGCTCTGCGCCCTGGCCTTCCAAAGGCTCTGAGTCCCTGGGCCAAAGTAGGTCCCAAAAGGCACCCTGACCCATTCTCCTGGCCTTGGAGAGGGAAAAAATAAGCTACTGGCTCCCCTAAGCCAGGAACTCAGGGTTGGCACAGCTCCTTTGTTAGGCACAGGCATAAGGGGTCCACAGACTCTGAGTGCCTTACACCCCTGTATAGACTTGGGGGGACCCACCTCTACAGTGTAAGCCTGCACTACCACAGTACAACGGGGTAAACATCTGAAGTATAACTTCAACTGTTACAGCTGTGAAGTGGCTTGAGGACTCGTGGCTTCACCTATGCCACCAAGTCACCTGCTACAGAGATCCAAGAATAACTGGTGCCCTCGAGTCTTTACAGCCAACAGAGTGGGGTGCTCATAGTCTGGCTGCAAATCTCACTTAATACTTGCCCTAGGGAATAGGGACTGACATTCCTTTCAGACTCTCAGGGGCAGCCATCAACCTTACCCCCTACTGCAGCAAGATACTTTTGCCTACAACAATCACCCATGCCTCTCTAAGACTGTAGATGAGAGCCTGCACCACACACGTGACTGACTGCCTGGACACCTGAGCTGAAACCATATAGGAAAATTTAACGGACTCCTGTTTGCACATACTTAGTTACAAAACTAACTACCTGGTGACAGGATGTTAGAACTTCAGAGGTGTCAATAATCAAACTACCACACAAGAGCAGCATATTTTGGCTTATCAAAAAAAAACAAGAAGCTAGGACTCACTAAACAAATACAAAATAAAATTATAATAACTTATTGATGGCTTGGTGACAACAGTCAATATCAAATCACATAAAGAGGCAGTCCATGATAGCTTCAGCAAGCTCCCAAAATAAAGAATAAATTGTCCATAGGAAGAGAATTTCTTGGAATTACCAGAAGCAGAATGCAAGATTAATACACATTACTTTTCTAGAAATTAGAAAGGAAATTCTCAAAATGCAGAAACAGCCAAGGAACACACAAAAAAAGTAGAAGCAGAACTTAAAAAAGTTATTCAAGAATATAATGACAAAGTAAATAGGCTGCAAGAATTCATAGAGAGACAGCAATCAGAAATCCAGAAGATTAACAATAAAATTTAAGAATTAGACAACTCAGTAGAAAGTCATAGGAGCAGAATTGAGGCAGTAGAAGTTAGAATTAGTGACATTGAAGATAAAGCACTTGACGCCAACTTATCTGAGGAAAAATCAGAATGAAGAAACGCTAAGAGTTATGTGGGACTCTATCAAGAGAAATAACCTACGAGTGATTGGAGTATGAGAACAGAGAGGGATAACAGAAAATACTGAGAAAATTATTGAAGATTTGTTGACAGAAAATTTCTCTAATATCATGAAAGATGAGAAGATATCTATCGAAGATGCTCATTGAACCCCACATAAAGTAGATCCCAAAAGAAAGTCACCAGGACATATTATAATCAAATACGACAAAACCAAAGATAAAGAGAGAATTTTAAGAATGGCTAGGGATAAAAGAAAAGTAATCTTCAAAGGAGAGTCAATTACAGTAAGCTCGGACTACTCAGCAGAAACCTTGCAGGCAAGAAGGCAATCGGATGACATATATAAAGCTTTGAGGGAAAACAACTGCCAGCCAAGAATTATATATCCAGCAAAACTGTCTCTCAAATATGATGGCGAAATTAGGGCATTTCCAGATAAACAGAAGTTTAGGGAATTTGCAAAAACCAAACCAAAATTACAACAAATAATAAAGGGAGTCCTCTGGTTAGATAATCAATAGCATCAGATAACAACGCAAGATAGGACAGAGCAACCAGATATTGACTCAGATAGGGAAGTAGAAAATACATCAAAGCTAAAACATTGAAAATAGGGAAACAGAGACATCAATATGTAAAAAAGGACAATATTAAAACAAACAGGAGGCACTTAAAAAATGCAGACATTGATTTTTCATATGGAGGGGAAGTCAAGGAGATATAAAGTAATAAAAGACTGGTATAAACCTAGAAAAATAGGGGTAAATATTAAGGTAACCACAAAGCAATCTAACAATCCTACCAATCAAAATAAAAAAGTAGGAAAATACAAAGACCCAGCAAACACAAAATACACTATGAAAAAGAAAAAAAATACATAAATAAAAACGACTTAGCACAGAAAATTAAGGGGAACAAAGAAACTGTGAAAACACACAAAAAGAGACATCAGGATGACAGCACTAAACTCATACCTATCAATAATTATGCTGAATGTAAATGGACTTAATGCACCAATAAACAGACAGAGAGTGGCAGATTGGATAAAAAAACACGATCCATCTATATGCTGCCTACAAGAGATGCACCTTAGACTTAAAGACACAAATAGGCTAAAACTCAAAGGACAGAAAAAAATATATCAAGCAAATAACACTCAAAAAAGAGCAGGAGTGGAAATATCAATCTCTGACAAAATAGACTTTAAAGTACAATCCACCACAAAGGATAACGAAGTGCACTATGTAATGATTAAAGGGTCAATACACCAGGAGGACATAACTATAATAAATATTTACACATCCAATGACAGGGCTCCAAAATATATAAAACAAACTCTAACAGCACTGAAAAGAGATATAGACAGCTCCACAATAGTAGAAGGAGACTTCAACACACCACTTTTGGTGAAGGACAGAACATCCAGAAAGAAGCTCAACAAAGACACGGAAGAGCTAAAGGCTACTATCAACCAACTTGATCTCATAGACATATACCAAACACTGCATCCAACAGCAGCCAAGTATACTTTCTTTTACAATGCACATGGAACATTCTCCGGAATAGACCACATATTAGGCCAGAAAGCAAGCCTTAACAAAATCCAAAACATCAAAATATTACAGAGCATCTTTTCTGACCATAAAGCCATAAAAGTGGAAATCAACAACAAAAAAAGCAGGAAAAAAAATCAAACACATGGAAACAGAACAACACATTGCTTAAAAACTACTGGGTTATAGAAGAAATGAAGGATGGAATAAAGAAATTCATAGACTCAAACGAGAATGAAAACACATCCTACCAGAACCTTTGGGACACAGCAAAAGCAGTGCACAGAGGTCAGTTTATAGCAATAAATACACACATCCAAAAAGAAGAAAGGCTCATAATCAAAACATTAACCCTACATCTGGAACAAGTAGAAAGAGAGCAGCAAAAGAGGCCCACAGGCGACAGAAGGAAGGAAATAATAAGAATTAGAGCAGAATTAAATGAAATAGAGAACAGAAAAACAATTGAAAGAGTTAACAAGTCCAAAAGCTGGTTCTTTGAAAATATCAACAAAATTGATAAACCATTGGCCAAACTGACAAAAGAAAAACAGGAGAGGAAGCAGATAACCAATATAAGAAATGAGATGGGTAATATCCGAACAGACCCAACCGAAATTAAAAGAACCATAACAAATTACTATGAAAAATTCTACTCTAACAAATTTGAAAACCTAGAGGAAAGGGACAAATTTCTAGAAACTCACTACCTACCTAAATTGACACAAACAGAGATAGAACAACAAAATAAATCCATAACAAAAGAAGAGATTCAAAAGCTTATTAATAAACTCCCCACAACAACAACAACAACAACAACAACAACAACAACAACAACAAAAACCCAGCCCAGATGGCTTCACTGGAGAATTCTAGAAAACTTACAGAGAAGAGATAACACCACTTCTACTAAAGGTATTTCAGAGCATAGAAAAGGATGGAATACTCCCAATCTCATTTTATGAAGCCAGCATAACCCTTATACCAAAATCAGGTAAAGACACCACAACAAAAGAAAATTACAAACCAATATCCCTCATGAACATTGACACAAAAATCCTCAACAAAATTCTAGCCAATAGAATTCAGCAACATATCAAAAAAATAACTCACCATGACCAAGTGGGGTTTATACCAGGTATGCAGGGATGGTTCAACATTAGAAAACCAATGTAATCCATCACATAAATAAAACGAAAGACAAGAACCACATGATCTTATCAATCTATGCAGAAAAGGCATTTGACAAAGTCCAACACCCATTCATGATAAAAACTGTCAACAAACTAGGAATAGAAGGGAATTTCCTCAATATAATTAAGACCATGTATACAAAGCCAACGGCCAACATCATCCTAAATAGAGACGGTTTGAAAGCATTCCCGCTGAGTAAGGGAACCAGACAAGAATGCCTTCTATCACCACTCTTATTCAGCATTGTGCTGGAGGTCCTAGCCAAAGCAATTAGGCTATCAAAAGAAATAAAGGGCATCCACGTTGGTAGGGAAGAAGTCAATGTATCTCTATTTTCAGATGATATGATCTGATACACAGAAAACCCCAAAGAATCCATAAGAAAACTACTGGAACTAATAGAACATTTCAGCAAAGTTTCAGGATACAAGCTAAATATACAAAAATCAGTTGGATTCCTTTACACCAAAAAAGAGAACTTTAAAGAGGAAATTACCAAATCAATACCATTTATACTAGCTCCCACAAAGATAAAATACTTAGGAATAAATCTAATCAGAGACGTAAAAGATCTATACAGAGAAAACTACAGGACACTACTGCAAGAAACTAAAAGAGACCTGCATAAGTGGAAAAATACACCTTGCTCATGGATAGGTAGACTCAACATAGTTAAAATGTCAATTCTACCCAAAGTAATCTACAGATACAGTGCAATCCCGATCCAAATTCCACCTGCATTTTTTAATGAGATGGAGAAATAAATCACCAACTTCATATGGAAAGGGAAGAGGCCCCGAATAAACAAAGCATTACTTAAGAAGAGGAACAAAGTGGGAGGCCTTACACTACCGGATTTTTGAACCTATTATACAGCCACGGTAGTCAAAACAGCCTGGTATTGGTACAGCAACAGATACATAGACCAATGGAACAGAGTTGAGAATCCAGATATAAGCTCATCCACCTATGAGCAGCTGATATTTGACAAAGGCCCAAAGTCTATTAACTGGGGAAAAGACAGTCTCTTTAACAAATGTTGCTGGCATAACTGGATATCCATCTGCAAAAAACTGAAACAAGATCCATACCTTACACTATGCACAAAAACTAACTCAAAATGGATCAAAGACTTAAATATAAAATCAAAAATGATAAAGATCATGGAAGAAAAATTAGAGACAATGCTAGGAGCCCTAATACATGGCATAAACGTAATACGAACCATAAGTAACAATGCACAAGCACCAGAAGAGAGACTGGATAAATGGGAGCTCCTAAAAATCAAACACTTATGCTCATGAAAAGACTTCACCAAAACAGTAAAAATATAACCTACAGACTGGGAAAAAATTTTTGGCTATGACAAATCCAATCAGAGTCTAATCTCTGAAATCTACAAGATACTGCAAAACTTCAACCACAGAAATACAAATAACCAAATTAAAAAATGGGCAAACGATATGAACAGGAACTTCACCGAAGAAGATATTCAGGCAGCTAACAAACACATGAAGAAATGCTCACGATTATTAGCCATTAGAGAAATGCTGATCAAAACTACAATAAGATATCATCTCACCTCAACAAGGCTAGCCTTAATCCAAAAAACACAAAATAATAAATGCTGGAACACTTATACACTGTTGGTGGGAATGTAAAATGGTACAACCACTTTGGAAATCGATTTGGCCCTTCCTTAAAAAGTTAGAAATAGAAGTACCGTATAATCCAGCTATCCCACTCCTTGGAATATATCCTAGAGAAATAAGAGCCGTCACACGAATAGATATATGCACACCCATGTTCATTGCAGCACTGTTCACAATAGCAAAAAGATTGAAACAACCTAGGTGCCCATCAAAGGACAAATGGATAAACAAATTATGGAATATGCACACAATGGAATACTACACAATGATAAAGAACAACAATGAAGCCATGAAACATTGTATAACATGGTGGAAGGTGGAACATATTATGCTGAGTGAATTTAGTCAGTCACAGAAGGACAAATACTGTATAAGACCACTATTATAAGAACTCAAGAAAAGAGTTAAACACAGAAAAAAGCATGCTTTGATGGTTACAGGGGTGGGGAGGTAGGGTGAGGGTTATTTACTAACTAGATAGATAAGAATCATCTTACACGAAGGAAGGACAGCACACACTACAGGGGAAGTCAGCACAACTGTACTAAAACAAAACTAAGAAGTTTCCTGAATACAATAATTCAAGAGTCAGAGTAGCAGTGGTAGGGTTCTAGGGACCATGCTTTCAGGGGACATCTAGGTCAATTGGCATAACAAAGCTTATTAAGATTATGTTCTGCATCCTACTTTGGTTGAGTGGCATCTGGGGTCTTAAAAGCTTGCAAGCTGCCATCTGAGATGCATCAATTGGTCTCAACCACCTGGAGTAAAGGAGAATGAAGAACACCAAAGACACAAGGAAAGTATTAGCCCAAGACACTGAAAGGGCAACATAAACCAGAGACTTCATCAGCCTGAGACCAGAAGAACTAGATGGTGCCTGGCTACCACCAATGACTGCCCTGGCAGGGAACACAACAGAGAGTCCCTGATGGAGCAGCAGAAAGATGGGGTCCAGAACTCAAATTCTAGTAAAAAGACCAGACTTAATGGTCTGACTGAGACTGGAGGGACCCCAGAAAGTATGGCCCCTGGATTCTTTATTAGCCAGAACTAAAACAATTTCTGAGGCCAACTCTTCATACAGGGATTGGACTGGACTGTGGGACATAAAGTGATACCTGAGAGGAATGTGTCTCTTCTCTCAGGTAGATACAAGAGACTAAATGGGCAGTTTCTGTCCAGAGGTGAGATGCGAAGGCAGAGAGGGTTAGGAGCTGGTTGAATGGACATGCGGAATCAGGGGCAGAAAGGAGTAGTGTACTGTCGCAGATTGAGGTGAGCAATTAGGGTCACATAACAATGTATGTATAAAATTTTGTATGGGAGACTAACTTGAAATGTAAACTTCATTTAAGCTACAACAATAAAAAAAAGGGAAAAAAATAAACCTTTGGACTCAAACTCAATTTCAAGACTTGTAGGAAGGTTTATTTCCTCAGGAACACTTCAATTTTCTTGGCAAACCAGGATATCTAGTATTAAAATATAAAAAAGTGACTTTATTAAGTTTTTTAGTGCCAAGTTTTTGGCCATATGAGTTTAAGAAACAAAACACTTGCTGAGGGCGATAATGCTTTGGAAAGGATTTTAACCATGACTAAGGTACACGAAACTGTTATCTTAGTTAAACTGTTAAGAATGCATTAATATTGGCAAAATGAGATTAATTTACAGATACCTGAAGATGTTTCTAAATTCCTTTCAACTACCATCATATTACACTTAGCAATATGATTCAATATGCTCCATTAGAACAGATGATAGATACAAGTGAGTTGTAAAGGATGTCACTGTATAATTTTTTTAACCTAAAATATTCCAAGTGAAATGTGTATTTAATATTTATATTTAATATTAATATACTGAAACAGTATCTTTATTCCATCTTTCATAGGATTTCCTCTTTACTGTACATGTATTCCATTAGCATAAGGCAGTATCTCCCAAAAGTAGAATAATTGTTCCTCCTTATGAGGACTAGTTCAAGAAAACCTCCAGGGGTTTTTCTCAGCAAGTATTATTTTCTCAATCATAAGTAGAAAAAAAAAATCGTGCTATCTGCTATTTTCATATAATTTACACTACACTTAAAAGTAGAAATGGAGCAAGTTGGAAGCTGCCACTTGTCTCTTGGCAAGTCAGGACATTTAAAGAGCTTAGTGAACGTCTGGCATACTTTATTTGTATTATTTTTAGCTCTCTGTGAAAGGAGTAAAAATTCCTTCCACACTATCATTTTTTAGCATTTCAATTTCCATGAAATTCTTGATTTTCTATATATGCAGCTGCTCTGATAAAGGTAGTTTCTGAGCAAGTCAGGGACTAGGTCATGCAGATCCTTGAAGGCCATGGTAAGATCTATGGTCTGAATAATGATTCTTGTAAAAATTCCTTATAGTGACAATGGATATTAGATGATATATTGGATAATGCCTATTAGATTACAAACTATATAACCTAAACTCCAGATTAATTTTCAGCCATTCATATTTACTGAGCTCATACCAGAAGAGCTGCCATGAAAATCTGTCCTCTGAAGGAGAGATAGGAAGTATTTTTGAAGCTCAGACTACCCCCATCTCTTGTTGTGTATGCCTTCCTCACCATGCTTCTATATAGAGCAAGGAAAGTTATTAACTACTTTTACATACTAATTGCCTAATATATTTGAGTAAAGGATCCAAATTGGGCTACAACTATTGAGTTGATTTTTAGTAAGGAATATTTATATGTGTGTATGTGTGCATGCACATTGCTGTAGTGGAAACACCACATGTCTGTTTAGGTTTAAAAACAAAGAGTTTTATTATGGCAAAGAAAGCGTTCTGCAAAATGGGAGACACAGTGCTGGGAGAAATCCAACAATGTGTTCTGGGGTGGAGGGGGACTACAGTAATACAAAAACTTATGAAGAAAAAAATAAGCAGAGAAAAGCAAAAACAGCAGACCATTCAACCCCAGAGAAAGAGCAGGAGAAAAAGAAAAAGTATATGCTTTGGTACTAGTGCTGTTGTCTGATTTCCAGGTCTTTCTTTGCAAGCCCAGTTTTACTTTCTGTTTTTGGCTTCTATAAGAAACCCCTATATCCCCCCTCTTTTTACTTGGAATATGTTTCTGTGTTCTGTGCTTAAGAAAAAAAGAATCATATGCTCTACAATAAAGAGATTATGCAGTTAAATTTGCATCTAAATGTTATAAGGAAATAGCTATGATATATAAAATTATATATCAAGAATGATTGAAATAGAAGTCTGTGTCTACGGATTTTATTTTATATGATATGTTTTATGATGTATATGACCTATTTTATAGCATTTGCTATGAACTACATAAAAAGGAAAAATGGACAGATTATTTTGATTACCATTCTATTAATAGAAGATTAACAATAAGACGAAGAAGAACCAGTAACACAGAACTCATTTCATGTTCTAAATCATTGGTGAATCCTCCCCCATCAGTCTATCATTGATTAAAATTAATCAAACTCTTTGACATCTTACCATTGCAATCAGAAATTGGTTAAGAGCTCAGCTGCTAACTAAAATGTCAGCAGTTCGAAAGCACCAGCCACTCCTTGGAAGACATATGGGGCAATTCTGCTCTGTCCTGTAGCATCTCTATGAGTGCGAACCAACTTGATGACAATGGGTTTATTTATAAAAACTAAATCACTTCCAGCATCAATTTTAAATTAGCAGTACAAAATAATGTTTGGTAATTGGGATACATATAACTTTCTAAAGTTCTTGTTTTCTTACAGGAAGAGTATTTTTTTTAAAGTAAAAAGAAAGTTTTATTCAGCATATATTCAAAAGGACAAAAGTGGGAAGCGGACAACCATGCTGCTAGAGGCATGTCTGCCCGAGTCCAAAGAATATTACAGAATAGGCAAGAATGGGAAAATGGACAAGCATGCTGCCACGGCCATGTCTGTCCGAATCCAAAGAACATTACAGAATAGGCAAGAATGGGAAAATGGACAAGCATGCTGCCACAGCCATGTCTGCCCGAATCCAAAGAATACTACAGAATAGGCAAGAGTGTGAAAATGGTGAAGCATGCTGCCACAGCCATGTCTGTCCGAGTCCAAAAGAGTATATTTTTAAAATTATAAACTTAAAAAGCATTGGCTAGCATAATTCTTCCCTACTAATATTACCAATATTACTAAAATAATACTATAGATAATCTAGAAAAATACTAAAAAGTATAAAAATAAAACAAAAATTAAAGTCACAGCTAATCCTACCATTCAGATACAAATTGAGGTTCTTTTTCTTGTTTTTACAGATTTATGGTTTCACATTTTTAAGGTTATCATCAAATCTGAAAAGAAGGAAACAGTTCTAGTTTCAGGCTGGTTAATGTTTTTCTTTCCTTCTAAAAAGTAAAAGCTAAAGTTAGCATGAGAAAGAAAGTACAAGCATAGAATTATGTCACCCGCAACCGTATCAATTCATAATTAGTTGGTGTCCAATGTTTTATAACCCCTGGCATTTAATGTAGTTGATTAGCTAATAAGAAAAAGAAAAGAATGGCTTGCATTCATAAAATGTAAGACTATTACTGATAAATTTATGAGAAAAAAGAAAACATTCAAATATTTGGATATATATGAATAATTCACTATTAATAAATAATTTGAAACATGAGGTATTTGACTTTAAATTTTTAGTCATACAATTGCTGTTAATGATTAATTTCTTTTGATGAAAAGATTAAACAAGAAAACTGTTTGATATTTACAATCTGTATCACACTATAACTCTTACAAGTTATTTTGACACTTGAATGCTGTTTCTAGTGGTCCAGTTTTGTTTTCATTTGTTTTAGAACATTGCCATATAGGTATAAAAAGAATCACAGAACTCTACATTGTAACTGTTTACTTTAACTTTCCAGTCACTTTATTTATTGTCTAATCACACTTACAGCTCCTCTGGGGTATAAGTCCTTAATAACTGACAAACACACAAAAAAGAATTTAGAATCTCTGTTTGAGACTGAGGCTATACTAGAGATCCGTCTCCTCTTCTTCCTTATTTTGTCTTTTATTGAGGCATGACTGACGGCTGCTAATAGAGATAAGTTTTCACCATGAAACCGGACCAATGGGTCCATGTCCAGCGTACAAGCAGCCAATTACTTAGATGCTGGTTTTGAGAGGAAGAAAGTTTATTTCACAGGCTACCAAGGGGGTAACTCTGAGGTATCAACCTCGTATTGAGTTCCTCGAGTTGAGGAATCATTTACATTTTATAGGTTTGGGGAATTATACATATTCATATAGGGGTGGAGGAAGGCAGGTGGGCAGGATCAGCAAGTTCTACATATTCATAGTTTCCACTGATTATTTATTGCGGGGCAGGGCTAAGACTTGGCACGGAAGTGGCTGACAGACTCTTCACTTTTGAAATAGACTCAGTTATTGCAGATGATGTATGTCCGGTGATTTAACTTCCTTGACATGAGTCTTGGTTCTTTTACCTGAATTTTCCCATGCTATTGAGCATGCGTGGGGGGTCCAAAGTCGTCTGTCCGTCACCCTTGTCTGCTCTGAGCATGTCTGACCTCCTTAAACTGGTTAGATCCAAATCCATCAGGAATTCTTCAGAGTGTCTGCAGAACAACTTAGAGGAAGTGAGTGATGTGGTGGGGAGTTGACTGGAAGCCTGATAACTGGTGGAGTACTAATTAATTAGGTGTTTGTTTAAGGTCCCCTAACAACCATGGCTGGTAAAACGTAGAATAACTTAAAGTAAATATTAGGCATTTTCATGTACACCACAACAGCGTATTTATCCTGAATCAAAGATCAATGAAGACTGACAACTTGCACTTAAGCAAAATAGTAAATATTTAGAACATTTAAGTGAATAGATTTATAGACTTGATGAAACAGGTGATTTCTTTAAAATGATTTCTTTGAAAAGACAGAATAAGTCATAAAGGAAAAGACTGATTAATTTGCTTGCAATAAAATTCAGTTGTACAAAACAAGACCCTATAAACAAAAGACATGCTAGAAACAGGAAAACATTTTTCCAAAGCATATAATCAATGAAGTTTTACCATCTAGAGTTTATAAATGTTTCTATAAAACAATTAAGGAAAAAAGAAAAAGATAAATTGCAAAGAATATAATCAGACAGTACACAGTAAAGGAAAACGAAATGGCCAATAAATATACCATGTTCAAACTCATCAGTAATCAGGGTATCATTTCACACCTATCAGATTAGCCAAAAAAAAATAATAATAATAAAAATAAATCAAACTATACACACGCCCAATGTTGGGTAGAATTGTAATCAGGAATTTCTATTTGCCAATGCAGAGGTTGGGTAACATGGTAGTTAAAAGCACGGGTTCTGGAATCAGTCTTCCTCTGTTTCAAACTGTTACACCCTTTAGTAGTTATGTGCCTTGAGCAAGCTACTTTATCTTTTTGGGAGACAATTCTTCATGGATCTCTTTTGGTTCCGAAGTCTTGTGAGTAAAGCACTTGTAACCAAACACCTCTTGGGTTCTTGTCCTGTCTTATTAGCCAATCAAAATAAGATGGACACCAGTTGCAAGGAGAACAGAAAGTGGCGATTTTATTGCCTCCACAAGCAAGGAGCAGCACAGGGCCTTAGTGACTGAAAGACCACATGCTCCCCGTCTGCGAGGGTTGGGGAGCTTTCACTTCCATGAGTTCTAGGGGGTAGGATTTGGCACTCAACCCTCTGCCCTGGGCCCTCCCGTGCCCAAGTTTGCAGGTCCGAATGCTGATTCATTCTCCATAGGATGTTTGTGTTGTAGGACTCTTCACTTTTTAAAGGGGATGGGTGAAACTGTGGGCTGGAGAATATCTTCCCTTCAGGTGATGATCAGCTCTGGGGTCAGTCTGCGCAGGCGCCAGAATCTAGCTTGAACTGGTTCAGTGGACACCGTTACCAGCTGCCAGGACTTCCTGGAAAGCATACTGCTCAAAACAAGTTGTGGTTAGCAGAAATAGCAAGGCAAGAAACAAGGGGGTGGGGACGTGTGAGAGTGTGTGTGTTTCAATCCCTCCTCTAACAGGTTGGTTTATTCTTAAAAGGGGTTTAGGGCCGTAGGTCTCATCTTCTGTGTTTTCTTCATGATGAGAAGGGACAAAATTACAGAACTTCATGGAACCTGTGTGCTGTTTCTTCCTGAGGGATTGGTTGGAATCCTTGGGACACAACCATTTGGAAATGGCACTTTTCGAGTCTAGAAGATACGAATGTTGCGAAGAGTTTGAAAAGGCAGGGACCAAAAAGTAGCAAAAGAAGGATACATACTAGGGGCCCCAGTAGGGGTAGGAACCATGTCACAGAGGGAAGAATATTTTTGACAGTTTCCCAGCTGCCCTCTGCTGTCCTGTTTTTTCTAAGGGTATGTAGCCATGTTACTGCAATAACACCGATTGGAACCACCTGCCGCAATAGCAAGTTCTGAGACGGGTGAAGTAAGCAGCAAGAGTTTTATTATATATTGATATATAGGAGACAGAGGGGAATAGATTCCTCCAAAAACCTGTTTACCCCACTGGAGATTGGCCGAAGGCTTTATAGGGACAGGAGTGTGGGTCTTGGAAGTTTGTGTTAGTTCCCCTTTAAGGTGGTCACGTCCCAGATGAGTTAATCTTTTCCTGGGGGTTATCTGGCCACATCCTGGTTTTCTTGTCCCAAGATGGGTGCTTTGTTTGGTTTTTCATTCCTAGATTAGTATCACTTGTTTTCCACCCTCCAAGGAGGAACGTCGGTTAATCTTAAACTTTTTATAGAGACTGGAAAGAGAGGGAAAAACAAGATCGTGAGACAATGCGAGGGTTATCAATGGGGAGTAATACAGTGAGCCGGACTTATGCAGCCTCTTTCAGCCACTCAGCTTCTTTATAAATCTTTTTGACATTGAGTATAATTACAATAGCTCTCATTGTTTATTTTAAATGTTACATTCCAGTTGTCACTCAGAATGTATCCCTGTGTTATGAGGGGGGAGACATTTCTTTGGAGGTCAGGATACCCGAATCTAATAGTCTGATTATAGATTTGAGTGATACTGAACCCCGTTAGAACTTGACCCAATTCGATTTTAAATCTAAGAACACTCTTAGTTGTGAAGGGCTAAATCTCAGCCTGGGAAAACCTGAAGTGTTCCATACGGGCAAGGCTGCTAAGGGGCTGTTTTTCTCTGGTGGGCTGCGGCAGATCTAGCACAAGGAGAGATTTTTCTCCTTGAGCAATGATTTGAGAGAAGTGTATGAGGGAGTTAGTATCTCAGTTAGCCCCAATACTTTCTCATGGTCTGTTTGGGTCCTGGGCAACCCAAAGTGACCATAGTGAGACCCACCATACGGACCACATAGTGCCTGGTTAAGACTCACTTGGGGGACAGTGGATTATTTGGAGCAAAGAAAATGGTTAAATTCTGCAGGGAGTAAACACTAAGTTATATAAAACTAAAGAGTAATTATTAGCAAAGCCAGAATAATATACACAGCCACTAAAGGGTGACAGTCGACTGGCATGTTAAGTCACTTACCTCTTAGGGGTTATTTCTCTTGAATACACCGGAGGTCTCCTGTCTGTTCAGCTTTTCAGGGAGGGTCACTGCAAACTGCTTCTCTGTCACCAGAAGTTTCAGCCTCCAGGACAGGAGGAGCCTTCTTTATCTGGGTGTAATGGACCCAAGGCCTCACTCCTAGTTTACAGAAGAATGAGTGGTTAATAAAACAAGATAGGAGCCCCCCTGCTCCACGTTTCCTGTAGGCCGCGATGATCTTTCTCCCAGTGTTTCAGCAGGACTTGGTCACCTGGTTAGAAAGAGTGGAGGAGGGTGTCAGAAAGGAAAGATAGGGCATCCTCAGTGTGTCGGGTTATTGATGACCAAGCTACCTGCAAGGCCTGTAGATAAGAATGGATCGAAGCCTTTTGTTCTAAATGAGGGTCTTAACCTGCACGCCTAAGGAAGGGTCTCCCATATAATATTTTGAAAGGGCTCAATTTAAGCCTACTTCTAGGAGCAACCCTTATCCTCAAGAGAGCCAGAGGTAGTGCCTTCACCCAGAGTAAGTTGGTTTCTTGGCACAATTTAGCAACGTCTTCTTCAAGGTATGAATTATTTTTTCTACTCTTCTTGAAGACTGGGGCCTACAGGCAGCATGTAATTTTCGCTTAATTCCTAGTGAAGAGGAGATGGATCAAGTTACTTCGACCATGAAGGCTGGTTCATTAACTGATTGGATGGAAGCGGAGAGTCCAAACTGTAGGATGATTTCTTCTAACAAGGCTTTTGTCACCTTGCCAGCTTTCTCTGTCTTGCAGGGGAATGCTTTAATCTAGTTATCAACATATTGGAGCAGGGACCCCTCCTCTAATTGTTAACTGTTGGAGATCTCTCCCCAGGATTTCTTCAAAAATGGTGGGGCTATTCTTGAACCCCTGGGGGAGCGCTGTCCAACAATATTGGGATTATTGTCCAGTTTTGTCCTCCCACTCAAAGGCAAAGATCCCCTGAGAGTCTCTTTCAAGGGGGATGCAGTAGAAGCCATCCTTCAAATCTAAAATAGTGAACCATCTGCTGTCTCCAGAGAGTACAGAAAGTAAGGTGTACGGGTTGGGGACCACAGGGTGGATATCACTTATGATTTGGTTGATGGCTCTCAGGTCTTGTCACAAACTGGTAGTCCCTGGTTGGCTTCTTTACTGGAAGAATGGGAGTGTTGTAGGAAGATTGGTAGTGCCTGATTAACTCATGCTCTAGGAATTTTTCTACCACCACTTGAAGCCTATCTTTCGCTTCTTGTCTGATAGGGTACTGTCGCAGGCCTGGAACAGGAGCTCCTTCTTTGAGCCAGATATTAACAGGCTGGGCTGAGACTGCTCATCCTGGTAGTCCATTGGCCCACACACGGGAATCCACCAACATTTCCCAGTCCTTGTTCTGGAAGGGGTTTTCACTTTGGGGCTTTTGAATATCAGTAAGGAGAGCCTGTAGGGCCCATGCCTGCTTTGGTGGTATGCTTACCTCCACTGTCGGGGAGGCGAACATCACCTGAGCCAGTCATTTGGTTTAGGATGTCTGGCCCAAGCAAGGGGATAGGGCATTCTGGGATGTAGAGGAAACTGCACTAAGTGGTGAGCCCCAGCTTTGCAGGACAGGGGCTTCAGGAAGTTCTTTTTTCCTGGTCACCCAGTAACCACTACAACTTGAGTTCTTTCTCAAGATAAAGGAGTGGGGACCTGGTTCAGGACCAAGTAGGTGACACTGGTGTCCAGTAGGAACTTGATTTTTTTTTTCCCACTTGCAGGGTTACCCAGAGCTCTTCGGGGAAGATTTTGACTGATCCCTGAAGGGGGTCAGTTGTATTCCCCAGGCCCTGTCACTGCTTGCTCAGACCTTGATTCACATTCTGGTATTCCCCTTCAGATTCACTTCATACCTCCTTCTCCGTGGACATTCTTATTGCCAGTGGCCCTCCTGTTTACAATATACACACTAGTTTGGGCCCAAAAAGGGGTGGCCTTCTGGCACTCTGAGTCTCCCTGGCTGAGTTTTTGACTCTTTTCCCCAGCGTCGGGGGTTCTGGAGCTGGCCTGTAGGCACCAGTTGGGTTAAGGCCACCGCCAGGAGGGTGGCTTGCCATCTCATCTTCCAGTCGCCTTTTTGCTTAGTGTCTTGGTCCCTGCTGTGAAAAACCTGGAACACAATTTCTACCAGCTGGGTTATGGGCATGCCTGGCCCACCCTTTACCTTTTGGAGCTTCTTCCTGATGTCTGGAGCACTCTGCCTGATGAAAATCACATTAAGCATCCACTGATTCTCTTGTGCTTCCGGGTTCATATCCATGTGCTGCTGGAAAGCCTGGAGAATTCTTTTAAGAAACTCAGAAGCATTTTCTATAGTTTTTGCACAGCTTCATATATTTTAGAGAGATTTTTCTGTTTTGGAGCCTGTCATGGATTGAATTGTGTCCCCCCCAAATATCTGTCAACTTGGCTGGGTCATGATTCCCAGTATTGTATAATTGTGTAGCATTTCATGATCTGATGTGATTTCCTTATGTGTTGTAAATTCAATCACTATGATCTAATAAAATGGATTAGTGGCAGTTATACTGATGAGGTATACGAGATTGGATAGTGTCTTAAGCCAATCTCTTTTTTTTTTTTAATATTTTATTGTACTTCAG
>NW_004444065.1:2577716-2598214 GCF_000243295.1 Trichechus manatus latirostris
AGTTCTTTATCTCTTCATTTGATGTTCTAGGGTTTCAGGATTGTTGATTCTCTGTTTGGCTTAGTTTTTCGGATCTTTGTTGTGGAGGGACGGCGTGGTGTTTCTGCCTAGAGTGCCATCTTGCCGGAAGTCGCCAATCTCTTTTGAGATATAAAAGAGAGAAGTGAGCAGAGACACGTGTGAACCTCATAGCACCAAGAAAGCAGTTCTGGGAGCAGAACGCATCCCTTGGACCTGAGGTTCCTTTGCAGAGAAGCTCCCAGACCAAGGGAAGATTGATGGTACAGACCTTCCTCCAGAACTGACAGAGAAACCGTTCCCCTGGAGCTCACACTCTGAATTTGGACTTGTAGCCTACTGGACTGTGAGGGAATAAACTTCTCTTTGTTAAAGACATCCACTTGTGATATTTCTGTTATAGCAGTACTAGATGACTAAGACAGAGCCCCTTCTTTCAGACCTGTTAGCAGGCACTGCCAGTAGTGCCTCAGCCTGTTCTGTCTTAATTCTTGATTGGGATCCCAGTTGGGGTCTTGCCCTGGTACAGCTAAAGTTGCCTCTTATTTAACAGGGTCTTGCAGGTTTTCAATATGCACTCCCTCTGCCTGCTGCCTAGCTTTCTCTAGTACCATCCTCTTCTCCTTGGCTGTGAGGAGAACCTCCATTAGGGCCTAACAGTCTGCCCAGGGACTGACAAGTGTTGAAAATGGAGAACATGTGATGCATCTTTTGAGGGTCCTCTCTATAAGTGGGCAAGTTGTTTTTCCAATTAAACAGATCAGAGGTGGTGAAGGGTACGTGGATGAGAATGTACTCTCATGGTTGTCCATCCATTGTGCTCCCGATTGGTGTTTGCCTTAATAGACATTGGCCCCCACTAGTTGAGGATATGGGTGGCCCTTGACTGAAAGATGCTCCACTCCTAGTGTGGGAAGGGGTGACTGTTCCCGTGGCCTGAGCTCTAACCCCTGACTTTCTGGCCTCCCACCCTGAATCAGCAGGGGCAATCTGGGGAACTTGGGGGTATATGCGTTGATATGCAGGAGGGGCTGAGAGTCCGAGAACGGGATCCTCTTCTGGCTGTGTTAAGACAGGGAGTCCCTTCCTTTCCTCATGCTTATGCTTTTCCGCCTTCTGAACCATAATCTTACACTGTTTCTGTAGACCCTTGTAGAGAGCCATAAAGGTCTACACATAGGGGATTTCATCCCACTTTTTTTGTCCTTTCCCTTTTACAGAATAGGTCCAGCTGTATTGCTGGGCCAGTTTTCTTTGTTCCCCAATTGGTACTGGGACAAGGCTATATTACAAAAGAAAATTAATTTATTTTTCTTCATTCCTTCAGATTTGAAAAGATCCCAATGCTTTAAGACACATCCAGGGTGGGGGGGTGGTGGTCACAAAGTATTGAACTTCCATTCCCCATTTTCCCTAGGTATTTACCACTACTAGGTTTTAGTCTCCGGTGTTCAATTAGGGGTTGACTGCTGCAACCCCTGACCCAAATGAGGTTGGATTCTTTCTCCCACTGAAACAGTGGCTACCTAAGGTATCAATAGACTCTTTGGTGTCTTGGGGGGCTAAGAACAGGGCATATCTTTTCCCCGTCCTGAAAGCTCTTTAAGACCTGGGAGGAACCCTCAAATCTGTCTTCTTGGGTTTCTCCCAACCAGAGGTCTACATCTACAGCCACCACCAAGACTGGTAATTCTTGGGATTACAGTCTACCCAGGGGTGAGAAGCCACCCTTTTTTAAGTTGAGAGGGAAGAGAAAGGAAATAAAGGATGGTGAGGAGAAAGAAAGCAGAGCGAATACCAGAATGAGTAAGGTGGGAAAAGTGTTCCAAAAGACTGTCACCAACAGGGTGACCATGGAGGGACTTGAACCCTCAGGTCACCGACAGGGTGAGAGCTCCTTAACTAGGTGAGAGTGGGTCCCACAGGGCCACGACCCCTATTTCCCTCATTTGACAAGGGACTCGAACCCCTTAGCTTTATTTTGGGGTCTAGCCTTAGGACTGCGCTAGGCCACCCCCTTTCTTACTAGTTCCCCAAGACCAGTGGAATAACCTGGTCCAGCGTGTTTACCGGAATTTAGAGGCCTCTCCTGCCCAGTTTCTCTTTCTGAGCTAGAGTGGGACCCAGCGGACCTCGCCCTGAGCGGGGATCACAGTGACCTCCCGAGACTCCTTACCAATCAAAGGAGACCGGGACATGCCTTAAGGGGCCGCGGGGGTCTCGATATTCACTGCCCGGGTTTCGGAGTCCACGGGTCCTGGGGGAGTCACCAGAATTTATAATGGAACACCTCTGGGTTCTATTAGCTGATTGAAATAAGACTGACACCAACTGCAAGGAGAAGAGAAAGAGACGATTTTATTGTCTGCGCAGGCAAAGAGTACCGCGGGGCCTAGGGACCAAAAGACCACGTGCTCCCCATCTGAAGGTATTGGGGAGCTTTTATTTCCATGAGCTATAGGCGGCAGAGTTTGGCACTCTGAACCCTAGGTGCTGAACCCTCCCATGCCAAGTTTGGAGGTCCGAATGCTGATTCATTCTCCACAGATGTTCGGGTTGTAGAACTCCTCGCTTCCTAAAGGGGCTTGGGTGAAACTGTGGGCTGGAGAATCTCTTCCCTTCTGGTGATGATTGGATCCGGGGTCAGTCTGTGCAGGCGCCAGGATCTGGCTTGAACTGGTTCGGTGGGCACAATTACCAACTGCCAGGAATTCTTGGAAAATGTATTGCTCAAAACAAGCTGTGGTTAGCAGAAATAGCAAGGCAGGAAACAAGGGGGAAGGGAGGTTGTGTAAGTGTGTGTGTTTCACACTGACTGCCCTTTGTTCAGAGCTATCTTTTCAAGATATTTGTATGGTGAACAGCTTTGGAAAACAGAGATGGTGTCTCCCTCTGAAACAAAGGGTAGGTATGCTTGCAGCCCATTTTAAGATTCGAGTTGCTGAAACTCAGGGTCCCTCTTTTGTATTTAAATCCGCTGCATGTGCAGCTGTCACTGGCCCATCTCCTGAAGCCTGGAAGGAATTGGGTTTTAAGGAGCCAGCACGATAAATGCTGATACTTTGGCTACTGCTGTTGCTAGGAGCAATACGTAGTCTTCCATCTAATCCAGGAGTCGAGTGTCTTCTAAAAGCACTCATGCATCTTTGGCAGGCAAATTTGTTAGTTTGCAAGTAGGGGCTAATCTCAGATCCTTCACAGTTCTTTGCAAATATCTCTGCTTGATTTAATTTTTTCCCATCTGTAAAATGGAGTTGGGGTGGTATTTTCTACGCTTAGGGGTAAGTTGAAAGTGTGAAATGTTTAAAACTGTGTCTAGCACGGAGGAAGGGTTCAATAGAAAAAACCGCAAAGCCGTACTATATGTTTTTATAGTTGTATACATACATAATAATAGAATTTAAAAATGTGTAATGATAACATCCAAATCAATTGTAGTCGTTATTTCTGGGAATATAAGAAGGAGAGTGGGATTAAGAAGTGCTAAACAGGCTACCTCAATTCTATTTGTTCTTTTTTAGTGCTTTAAAAAGTATATCTCAAACAAATATAAAAATTTGTTAATATTTTAAAAGCTGGGTTTTAGGTACATAGTTCTTCATGACACTATCATCTATACTTGCCTGCATATTTAAATACTTTATAAAAATACATTTTAAAAAATACAGGCATTCAAAAATTATTTGGAATGATTTTAAGCATTCCAGTATTACCATTCTTTTATTTGAAATAGCATATTTAGAAAATGCTTTATACTTATTTGAAATGTAAAGAAGCTACAGTAACTATTTTATCCGCTTCTCCCATCTCCCTACTTTTAGTCATGAATTGTTTTCTGTCAATTAGCTTGTTATTCTCTGTGGTAGTTTTAAAGACAGTCATAGATTTTTTACTTTCTTCGCATTCCCTCCTGTGGCTTGAATGTCTGACTTGTAACTATTGAATGCACCAGAAGTGACACTGTGTGGCTCCCCAGGCTAGATCAGTGAGATCATAGCTTCCACCTTGTTTGCTGGAATATTCACTCTTGGAAACCCGAGCCATGATATAAAAACTCAAA
Source organism: Trichechus manatus latirostris (assembly GCF_000243295.1). Lineage (NCBI taxonomy): Eukaryota > Metazoa > Chordata > Mammalia > Sirenia > Trichechidae > Trichechus > Trichechus manatus. The sequence continues at coordinate 2,581,795 of NW_004444065.1, forward strand.
CCTCACTGAAGTTGCCTTGCTGATATTAAGCAAAGCCACATGGAAAGGTCATGTGTAAGCGCTCTGGGTCATCACAGACCAATGCTAGACATGTGAGAGAAAAACCCTTCATAGATTTTTCTGCCCCAGCCATTAAAGTCATCCTTCTTGTATTAGTTTCCTAGAGTTGCTGTAACAAATTACCACAAAATTCATGTTTAAAACTACAGAAATTCATTCAATGACAGTTCTGGAGGATAGACATCCAAAACCAAGGTGTCAGAAGGCCCATATTCCTTCTCTGTAGGAAAAAATCCTTCCTTGTGTCTTCCCAGGCTTGGGTGGCTCCCAGCAATCCATGTTGTTCCTTGGCTTGTAGCTGCATCACTCCAGTCTCTGCCTCTATCTGCACATGGTCTTTTCTGTGTCTCTATGTCATCCCCTCTTTTCATAAGGACACCAGTCATTGGACTTAGAGCCCATTCTAAACCTAGAGTGATTTCATCTTAAGATCCTTAACTATTTACATTTGCTAAGACCCTATTTCTAAATAAGGTCACATCTGAAATTCCAGTTGGAAATAAATTTTTTGGAGACACTAGTCAATCCACATACCTCCTGTCTTAGGCTGTGTTCTATAGAGAAGCAAAAGTACTGTCTATAAATATAGATAGATAGATAGAAAGAAGATAGATAGACAGACAGATAGATAGATAGATAGATAGATAGATAGATAGATTTATATAAAGGAAATGGCACACATGTTTGTAGAGGCTGAAAAGTCCCAAGTTTGTGGGTCAGGCTGGAGGCTTCTCCTGACTCACACAACCACAGGTGCTGGTGAATCCAAGATCAGAATAGGAGGCCTCTGGTTCACAGGCTGTGAAGGCTAACAATCCCAAGATCAGCGAGTAAGATGGCAGGTAAGCAGCTAGCTCAAGTCCCAAGAACCGGAGGTCAGATGAACAGAAGCCAGCTATAGGATCCAGAGCAACCAAAAGACAGGGAGCCTTACAAGAAAGTCCACCCATATTGGATGCAGGTCATAGCCCCAAGGAAACTCACTTTCAACTGATTGGCTGCTCACAACAGTTTTCATCATGAAAGTAATCACCTTATGTCAGATCTCATTATGGAGAAGATTATATCATTAAAAAGCTTCCAAACTACATCACAACTGCCAAAAACCTGGGGATTATGACCCAGCCAAGTTGATATACAATTTTAACCATCACACTTCCCCTCTTCTAACCACCTCTCACCTGAGACCCCTGACTTTGTAGAGTAGAGATAAGCCATCTTCAATATTTCCTCTCTGAATTCCTATGAATGTAATACAGTGTTTATGTGCACTGAAGATTGGGAATGTTTGTATATGGCAATAGATATCTGGGCAAGTAACTTTTTAAAATAACTGGTTTGATGGTGTGATGGTTAAGGTTGTGTATCAACTTTGCTGGGCCATGACTCTCAGTGGTTTGTCAGTTGTGTGATGTTGTAATTACTTCCAAGATAAGATATGATATAATGTGATCATCTCTATGATGGGATCTGCTGTGAGTAGCCAGTCAGTTTAAAGGGAGTTTCCTTGAGTATGTGGCCTTCATCAAATATAAGTGAACATTTTGGCAAAGTCTGTGGGCTTTTGCTCACTCCAGATCCTGCAGCTGGCTCCTGTTTGTCTGACCTACAGTTCTTGGGACTTGAGCTAGGAGCTTACCTGAAGTCTTGCCTGTTGATCTTGGGATTGGTCAATCTTCGCAGCCTGTGAGCAACAGCCCTGCTCTCTTACCTGTCAATTTTGGGTTCACCAGCCCCTGCTGCTACGTTAATCAGGAGAAGCCTCCAGCCTAACCCAAAGACTTGGGACATTCTCTCTACAACGGCGTGAGCCATATCCTTGATGTAAACCTCGCACTATGTATATGTATATGCTTTACTGGTTTTGCTTCTCTAGAGAACCCAGCGTAAGACATTTGGTACTGAGAATGATTCTTGATAAGCAAAATTGTAAGGATGAGTTTTCTAAATTGGTTCTCAAGTCTGGTTAGTCTTAAAAGTGTTGATGATTCTGCTTCCGGTAGTAAACAGGGCACTGCTAACCCATGGCGTGAGGTGGCAATACAAATAGGCAAAATGTCACCACCAATAGATCTGGTATCGGTGAAAGGAGAGACTCTGGGTAATTGCATAAGTGATACCCTTCTACAATTTTGTCAGAATGAGAAGTATAAGGAAGCTGGTTGGTTGGCCCTACTTTCTGTAGACAAACTGGTGAAAGAAAGAGATGAGCTCAGGGCTTCAGAATCAAAGCCAAGTGCCACATAAACGACCTCAAAGTTTTCACTTGTGCCTTGAAAGAAAGCTTTATTTCTTGTAGTAATAGAGCTGATACTGCTAAAAACCAAACCCAGAGTATTATCGTAAGAGTGGCTGAATTACAATGTCAACTCAATTGCCAACCTTGAGAAGTATCTGAAGTTAAACTGAGGGAATTGACTGGTAAGAAATGAAATCCTGAAATTTGGGATGGGGACATATGGGCAGATAATCAGGAAGTTGGAGACACCAAGCCCCAAAATTCCATTGAATCACTCCTGCCAGCAGAACTAGTCATCTCACTCCCATCTGAAGAGATTACTCCATGGTTGTCTGCTAAACCACCCTCCCCAGTAAAGCCACTAGCCCCTCCACCCCCATCTAATGAGTTTACCCCAGCTGCATCTAAAGCACCTTTGTCTGAGAAAAGGCCTGGGGCATTGCCTGAGGCAGATGCTTTACAAGACAATGCTGAATGTTCTCAAAACACTTCCCCACCAATTTGGCTTCTAGACTATACCCAGATTTAAGTCCCAGAGAGCCCCAAAAGGTGAAGTACAAAGTTTGACCCAGGAGGAGGTACACTACACTCCAAAAGAACTGCTTGATTTTTCAACTATGTACAAACAGAAACCTGAGGAATATGTGTAGAAATGGCTGTTTGGGGTGTGGGATAATGGTGCAAGGAACATAAAGTTGGATCAGTCTAAGTTTATTGATATGGGCCCACTAAGATTCTTCATTCAGTGTTTCAGCTGGAAAAGTTAGGAAAGGATCTAATAGTTTATTTGGTGGGGTTGCTGAAGAATGGATTACACAGTGGCCTACACTAGATAAAGCTGAAGTACCAGACCTGCCTTGGTATACTGTAGAAGAGGGTATTCAAAGACTTAGGGAAATTGACATGCTAGAGTAGATTTATCAGGTTAGACCCACAAACCCTCACACTGTGAGGAAAAAATTTTTGAAGAGAGCCCCAGCACCCTTGAAGACTTCTGTGATTGCTATTTTATGTAAGTCATATTTGACAGTGGGAAATGCTCTAACTGAATTAAGACATCTAATTACAATGGGACTGATTTGACCCCATGGTAGTAGGGGCCAAGTGGCAGCACTCAGTCGACAAAGACAAGGTTGGTATGGTTACCACAATGGACAGCAGAGTCAAAGCAGTAATCAGAATAGTCTGACTAATATTGACTTATGACTTTGGCTACTTAGTCATGGTGTCCCTAGGAGTGAAATAGATAGGAAATCTACTAAATATTTACTTGATCTGTACAAGTGGCAAATTCTAGGTCAAGTGAATAGCAGTCTAACTTGAATCACCAGAATAGTAACAACCCCTCAATCAGTTCCCAGACAGGGGGGAGTTTAAAGACCTACAACTGCTTGATTGAAGGGTCCCCTTAAGGAAAGACTCCAATACACTGCCAAAAACTTACACTGTTCATCTATCTCCCAGCCTTCCCCAAAGGAACGTACGGCCTTTTACGAGAGTGACTATTCATTGGGGAAAAGGAAATAATCAGACTTTTCAGAGATTACTGGATACTGGCTCTGACACTAACTCCAGGAGACCCAAAATGTCACTGTGGCCCACCAGTCAGAATGTGGGCATATGGAGGTCAGGATGTTAATGGAATCTTAGCTCAAGTCCATTTCACAGTAGGTCCAGTGGGTCCCTGAACCCATCCTGTAGCGATTTCCCCAGTTCAAGAATGCATAATTGGAACAGATATACTCAGCAACTGGCAGAACCCCCACATTGGATCCCTGACAAGTGCATTAATGGCTATTATGGTAGGAAAAGCCAAGTGGAAGCCATTGGAACTGCTTCTACCTAGGAAAGTAGTAAAATAAAAGCATTACCACATTCCTGGAGGGCTTGTGGAGATTACTGCCACCATCAGGGACTTGAAGGATGCAAGGGTGTTGATTCCCACCACATCCCCATTTAACTTGCCAGTTTGGCCTGTGCAAAAAACAGATGGATCTTGGAGAATGACAGTGGATTATCGGAAACTTAACCAGGTGATGACTCTAATTGCAGCTTCTGTTCCAGATGTAGTTACATTGCTTGAGCAAATTAATACATCTTTTGGCACCTGGTATGCAGCTATTGATGTGGCCATTGTCTTTTTCTGCATACTCGTTTCAAAGGACCACCAGAAAGAGGTTGTCTTCAGCTGGTAAGGCCAGCAATACACCTTCAGTTGCTTATCTCAGGACTGCATCAACTCTCCAGCCCTATGTCATAATTTAATCTGCAGGGACATTGATCACCTTTCCCTTCCAGGAGCTGTCATGTCACACTGATACAATCCATTGATGACATTATGCTGATTGAATCTAGTAAGGAAGAAGTGTCAATATCTCTGGACTTATTGGTAAAACATTTGTGTGCTGGAGGGTGGGAAATTAATCCCACAAAAATTCAGGTGCCTTCCACCTCAGTGAAATTTCTACGGGTCCAGTGGTATGGAGCATGTTGAGATATTCCTTCTAAAGTGAAGGATAAGTTATTGCATCTGGCTCCTCCCACAACTAAAAAGGAAGCACAACACCTGGTGGGTCTCTTTGGATTATTGAGGCAACATATTCCTCATTTGGGTGTGCTACTCTGGCTTGTTTATCAAGTGATTTGAAAAGCTGCTAGTTTTGAGTGGGGCCCAGAACAAGAGAAGGCTCCGCAACAGGTTCAGGCTGCTGTGCAAGTTGCTCTGACTCTTGGACCATATAGCCTATCTGATTCAATGGTGCTTGAAGTTTCAGTGGCAGATAGAGATTCTGTGTAGAGTCTTTGTCAGGCCCCTGTTGGTGAATCACAGCACAGACTCAGGATTTTGAAGCAAAGCCCTGCCATCCTCTGCAGATAATTACTGTACTTTTGAAAAACAGATTTTGGCTTGTTACTGGACCTTAGTAGAGAATGAATGTTTAACCATGGGACACCAAGTCACCACGTGGCCTGAGCTGCCCATCATGAACTGGGTGTTGCCTGACCCACTGAATCATGAATTTGGACGTGCACAGCAGCACTCCATCATTAAATGGAAGGGTACATATGAGATTGCACCCAAGCAGGCCTGAAGGCACAAGATGCATGAAGAAGTGGCCAAAATGCCCATGGTCTCCACTCCTATCATATAACCTTCCATCTCCCAGTGTGCACCTATGACCTCATGGGGAGTTCCTTATGATCAGTTGACTAAGAGAAAACTTGTGGCTGGTTTACAGATGGTTCTACGTGATATGCAGGTACCACTTGATAGTGGACAGTGGCAGCACTACAGTCCCTTTCTGGGACCTCACTGAAGGAAAGTCATGGAGGGAAATCCTCTCAATGGGCAGAACTTTGAGCAGTGCACCTGGTTGTTCACTTTGCTTGGAAGCAGAAATGGCCAGACGTGCAATTGTATACTGATTCATGGGCTGTAGCCAATGATTTGGCTGGATAGTCAGGAACTTGGAAGGAACATGATTTGAAATTTGGAGACAAGGAGGTATGAGGAAGAGGTATGTGGATAGGCCTCTCTGAATGTGCCAAAGAAGTGAAGATATTTGTGTTTCATATGAATGCTCACCAAAGGGTGACCTTGGCAGAGGAAGATTTTAACAATCAAGTGAGTAGGATGATGTGTTCTGAGGAAACCAGTCATCTTCTTTCCCCATCTACACCCGTCATTGCTCCATGGGTTCATGAATAAAGTGGTCATGCTGGGAGGGATGGAGGTTATGTGTGAGCTTAGCACCATGGGCTTCCAACTTGGCTACAGCCACTGTTGAGTGCTCAATCTGCCAGCAGCAGAGACCAACACTGAGTCCCTGAGATGGCACCACCCCTCAAAGTAATCAGCCAGCAACCTGGTGGCAAGTAGACTACATTGGACCATGTCCATCATGGAAAGTGTAGCATGTTTTTCTTACTGGAATAGATGCTTACTCTGGGTTTGGATTTACCTTCCCTGCATGCAATGCTTTGGCCAAAACTATCAATCGTGGACATATAGAATGTCTTATCCACCTTCATGGTATCCCTCACAGCATTGACTCGGATCAAGGGACTCGCTTCACAGCAAATGAAGGGTGGCAGTGTGCCCATGATCATGGAATTCACTGGTCTTACCATGTTCCCCATCATCCTGAAGCAGGTGGCTTGATAGAACAATAGAGTGGCCTTCTAAATACACATTTACGGTACCAGCTAGGTGGCAGTACCCTGCACAGTTGAGGCAATGTTCTCCAGGAGTCTGTATACACTCTAAACCAGCATCTATATATGGTGATGTTTCTTCCATAGTCAGGATGCATGGGTCCAGGAATCAAGGGGTTGAAATGGGAGTGGCACCACTCACTATTACCCTAGTGACCCACTTGCAAGTTTTTTGCTTCCTGTCCCTGCGACTTTGTGCCCTGGGGGTCTAGAGATCTTAGTTCCAAAGGGAGGAATGCTTCCACCTGGAGACACATCACTGATTCCATTGAACTGGAAGCTAAGAATGCCACCTGGCCACTTTGGACTCCTTATGCCTCTGCATCAACAGGCAAAGAAGGGAGTTACCATACTGGCTGGTGTGACTGATCCTGATTACCAAGAGGAAATCAGATAGATATTACATAATGGAGGTAAAGAAGAGTATGCCTGGAATGCAGGAGATCCCTTAGGGCATCTGTCTCTTAGTACTACCATGCCCTGTGATTAAAGTCAATGGAAAACTACCACAACCCAATTCCAACATGACTACTAATGTCCTAGATCCTTCAGGAATGAAGCGTTGGGTCACCTCACCAGGCAAAGAACTATGACCAGCTGAGGTGCTTGCTGAGGGCAAAGGGAATACAGAATGAGAGTTGGAAGAAGGTAGTTCTAAATAGCAGTTACAACCATGTGACCAGTTGCAGAAACAAGAGTTGTGATTGTTATGAGTATTTCTGCTTTGTATATGTGCATCAAATATTTTTTCTTTTCTTCACTTACAAGATGTAAACAGGGCTAGTGCATTTTCAGTTGTATGTGTGTTTGTTCTATCATGTTAGGCGCAAGTGTGACTTTATAATTGTCTTTATTAAGAGATTATGTAGAGTTTATGGAGACGTGTACAGGTGCCAAGTTGACAAGGGGTGGACTGTGATGGTTAAAATTGTGTGTCAACTTGGCTGGGCCATGATTCTCAGTGGTTTGGCAGTGGTATGATGTTGTGATCAGTTCCGTGATGAGATTTGATGTAATGTAATCACCTCCGTAATGAGATTTACTATGAATAGGCAATCAGTTGAAAGGGAGTTTCCTTAAGCATGTGGCCTGCATTGAATATAAGTGAACATTCTAGCAAGGCTCATGGGCGTTTGCTCACTCTGGATCTTGTACCTGGCTCCCATTCATTTGACTTCTGGCTCTTGGGACTTGAGGTAGGAGCTTACCTGCAGTCTTGTCTGCTGATCTTGGGATTCATTGATCTTTGCAGCCCTGTTCTCTGACCTGCCGCCCTTGGGTTCGCCAGCCCCTGCTGTTATGTTAATCAGGAGAAGCCTCCATCCTGACCCTCAGACTTAGGATGTTCTCTCTACAACCTCATGAGCCATTTTCTTGATATAAATCTCTCTACATATTTATATGCCTTACTGATTTTTCTTCTTTAGAGAACCCAGCCTGTGACAGATGGTTACAATTGTGGGGAGGTAACCTAGCTGCACATGTGGCTTGCAAATGTTCACCAGAGTATAAAAGGAATCCTGGAAACAATAGAAAGCAGCAAAGGATGGCATGGGGGGAAAATAAAATTTAAAAAAATTAAAATGAAAAAAATTGTATTGGTAATATTTTTGTAGTTTAATATGTAATAACTGTGAGAAAAAATGGGAATTTTTGAGATCAACACCTCTAAAACCAAAATAATGATAAGTGAAATACTTCAATATTTAATTAACTTACAGTCAATAACTCAAACAGATAAATTGTTTCATAAACTAGGGATGAATCTGATTTTTTAATAATATATATCAGTATATTTTATTGTTTGAAATTATATACAATACATTATTTTACATATATGATTATCTATCTATCAGTCAATCTATCCATAGTTGTTGTTAGTTGCCATTGAGTCTATTCTGAGTCATGATGACCCCATGTACGCTGTGACCTCTCAGAAGCACATCACCAGGCCTGTCTTCCAGGGTGCCTCTGGTTGGGTTCAAACTGCCAACTTTTAACCATTTACACTATAAACTAGCATTTTGCCAGAATTCCCTCTTCTCTTCACCCTTCTCGTCGTCTGACCTATGGATGTTGGGACAGAAGCCCTCAGGAGTCTACAACCTGTCAGTGGACCTACAGATTCTGGACTTGCCAGTCCCCCACAATCACATAAACCAACCTTTTAAAATAAATTTCTCTGTAAGTGGTTAAGTACTTGGCTGCTAGCCAAACCATCAGCAGTTCAAACCCATGGGCTGCTCCATGGAAGAAATATGTAGCAGTCTGCTTCCATAAAGATTACAGCCTTGGAAACCCCATGGGGCTGTTCTTCTCTGTCCTACAGGGTCTCTGTGAGTTGGAATCGACTCAACAGAAATGGGTAATATTTACAGAAGCAGGTCTCTGGGTCTTTTCTTCCACTGAGCCACTGGGTGGCTTCAAACAAGCAACACTTCAGTTAGCAGCCAAGCTCTTAACCATTGCACCACCAGGGTTCCTTTCCTAGACTTCAGTACCAGCAAAAGATGCATTTCTTCTGAATATATTAGTGGCCCTATAGTCATTGAGAGAATGCTTCTCCATTTCTGTTCATCAGTGGGAGATTAGGACCTAATTTTGGCCCCATCTTAAAAAAAAAAAAAAATTGTGGAGGAGCTTCTTTAATTTTCTATTGCCATGTTTTCTTACCTTTATAGTTTTATTTTCCCTTTACCTCGAATGATTGATTCATTTTTATTCTATGTCACTAAATAAAATGTCTTCAGCTGCCTCAAATTCTCTTTTGCACTGGTTTAGGGAAGCAGGAAAGAAGGAGAGAGAAGAAGGGAAGAAAAGAAGAAGGAAAGAAAGGAAATCTTTCAGGTATTAGTTCCATTTTTTTTCCCATAACCTTTTATAAAAATACGGACAAATTATATGTTAAGAGAAACTCACATGAATGATTAAAGGAATAAAAGTAAATTATTAAGAAGGACAAGAGAAATAAGGTAAGCGTAAGAGAAAACCCATAGGCAACTTGCTTTATATTTTTTAACACAAGAAAGTTTTAGCAAAGTCTCCTAATGTTTTATTTTCTGTGTCTATGAATTTGGAGGCTCAAATAAGAGGAAATCATGAATGATGAGTCACTGATGACAATGAAAAATATTGGAATGTAGCTGAAGACTTTGATCCAAGAGCAAAAGTTTTCAAGAAATATAGTAGAACTATTGATGTGGCTCTTAGCACTAGGTAGTGGCTAGTATAGCTACGGTGTACATAAAAATTGTATTATTATTTTTTTTTGAGATTGGAAGGGAAGAGTGATAATGTGAGGAGAATTCTGAATTGTCTGCTCTCATTTTCTCTCCTCTTCACTTGCCCTGAGATATTGGGTACTTGAAGTTGGAGTATCAGGCACAGAAAGTACTATAAGGGGCCTAGGTCCTGCAGGAAAACCAACGTTCTCTGAAAAGAAGAGAATGAGAATATTCCATGAAAAAATAGAGGGCGTGGGAAAATTTGTTGACTCTATAATGTCAAATAAAAATATTCTAAAGGAGGATGAATGGTGGAATTGGAAGTAGAAAATATCAGAAGAGAGAGGGAAGTATATGTAGGATAAGGAAAGTAGATGATGGGAGTAGCTGAAATTCTGACAAGTGATCAAAGAGGCTGGTATCTAGGGTTTGAATGGAATTAAGTGGCCCAGGAGGTTTCGAATGAAACTTTGCAGTACAAAGATACCTTGGTGCCAGGATTGTTGTGGGTTTGTAAATGTCAGAGCTGACCCAATTAGTATCTGTTGCTTCTCTTTCTTGATGGTTAAGATAAAAGTAATGGTAGCCATCCTATAGACAATTATTTTTATTAGCAACTATCTCCCTGAGTGTTGAGTGGCCTTGAGTAGTTCCTATTGCTGAGGGAAGGTTAATAACTTGAGTTAGAAAGTTATACCATCAATTTCTGCTAGCATAGGAAAAATAAAATTCATTGTAATTTAGCAAACACTGTTTCTAGTTTTCCAGTTGCCAAGGAGTTGATTCTGACACCTGGTGATCCCATGTGTGCCAGGGTAGAACTGTACTCCATAGGGTTTTTAATAACGGATTTTTTCAGAAGCAGATTTCCAAGCCTTTCTTCCAAGGTACCTCTGGGTGGACTCAAACTGCCAACCTTTCAGTTAGCAGCTGAGTGTGTTAACTGCTCTACCCAGGGACTTAGTGCCTATTATATACAAATAACTAGGTTGGACTCTAAGACTGACACCTAAGGTATCAGTTTAAAAAAATGTTAACAATCCAAAACTTAGAATTACTTTCAGGTAACAATAAGTTCTGAAAGAAGGACTAGGACTTAGAGACCTTCTTAAAATAGTAAACAATCATTAAAATAATAAAATGATAGATCTGTTACTGCAATAATGTGGATTGAAGCCTCCTGCCGCAATAGCCAATTCTGCGACAGGGGAGAGGTGAGTAGCAAGAGTTTTATTCTATATTGATATATAGGAGACAGAGGGGAATAGATTCCTCAAAAAAACTCGTCTCCCCCACTGGAGATCGGTCTAAGGCTCTTATAAGGACAGGAATATGGGTCTTAGAATTTTGTGTTAGTTCCCCCTTGAGGTGGTCATATCCCAGATGAGTTAACCTTTTCTTGTAGGTTATCTGGTGACATCCTGGTTTTCTTGTCTCAAGGTAGGTGCTTTGTTCGGTTTGTCATTCCTAGATTATTATCACTTGTTTTCCACCCTCCAAGGAGGAGCAACAGTTAACCTTAAACTTTTTTATACAGACTGGAACGGGAGAGAAAAACAAGATCATGAGACAATGCGGGGGTTAGCAATGGGGAGTAATAATACTGAGCCAGACCTATGCAGCCTCTTCCAGGTCTACTTCTGTCTTTGAGAAGGCTGTTTCTGAGACTCTGAAACATCTTTCTATTTACTTTACTCTTTTTTTTTTGTCTGAGTGCCTAATTGTTTTGAGTGTTAAAATTCTGATCTCCAGAAATTTGAGCTTCACTCTAATATACTATTTGTCAAATCTTTGTTGTTTGTATTTTTAGTAATATTACATACATAATACATGAAGTTACAGGCTATCTGCATCTAGAAATGTTTAACCCAAAATAGGGATATGCTCAGAATAACTACTGAGTGATGCATTAGCGAGTTTGGCGAACATGAAGTACAATAAGGTGGTAAGAAGCAAAGGCTAAGAGTTTTAAAGGGAGAGACACAGGATGACGAAGAGGGGCATATGGGTTAGGAATCCCCCCCGCCCCCCACACACACACGTCACTCCTTCTCTCTTCTGGCTAACTTTGCAAACACCTGGACACCAAAATACTGGCAACCACAGAAGAGCAAATCACAAAATAAAATTTAAGGTGTTATCTAATAACTCTAAGCACATCTGCTCTAAATAAAATTTTGCCAATCGTTGTCATTTAGTCACTTATTCTCTGTCACTCTGCCATGGTCACCTCTTTGACAGGATTCTGACAAGATCTGGAAGGTGGGTTCAGCTCTTTGCTACTGTTTTCCATTAAGGGTTTATTAACTGAGCAAGGCTAAATAAATCTGTCTCTAGCCAAAAACTGGCTCTGCAGGACAGTAAATTTCCTCACAGATTCCTTTCAAACTACCAAGTATCTTCTCTCCCATCTCAGAAACAATATGCATGCTGATATTTTTAAATTACTTTTAAACATAGTTTCAGTTTCATTAACTACACTGGGTTGGAAAAATTCTTTTTTTTTTTTCCTGTTAAAAATCAGCATTTTTTCCAGTGTTCACTTTATTTGCAAATGTGATCTTTTTTTATTTTTTCCTTCCAAGAAATTTTTTTTCTCTCACACCTGATTTAGAATGTATCTCCTTGTTAATTATACTCAGTAGAAGTCACTTAAATAACTCTCTCAGTTAATACCCAATTATCTGAACAACTTCAGAGGTAAACTCCCTCTGAAGCATAATCACCATATTCATGACTCCATAGTCTTCATTCTGCCTGTACAACAGTATGTCTCCCACAGGGAGGATCTACTTTTCTCATTGCCTTAATCAGAGTGCATTTCCTTCTACCAAAAGGAGAGTCACTAGCTATCAACATGTTTCCTTAGAAAAAAAGACATTTTAAAATGTGGAATTCATGGTACCCAGGGGTCTATAAAATGATCTTCACAGTAACTATAAACCCCTTGATAGTGTATACTAAAGGTGGGTTTAAGTGTAACTTTCGAGGGAGAGCATCCATAGCTTTTTATTATGTTCTTAATGAATTCACGGTCTTACCAAAGTTAAACAAAATTACCATAAAAAGACTCACAGATTCTGCATTTATATATTTAATAGATAGCATGTGGTAACATGTATCAGTACAAAATTTTTTTAATTTTTTTTAGTGTAGTTAAATGAAGTTTACATTTCATCTCCCATACAAAATTTTATACACACATTGTTATGTGACTCTAATTGCTCACCGCGTTCTGCGACAGCACACTCCTCCTTTCCGCCCCTGATCCCCCATGACCATTCAACAAGCTCCTAACCCTCTCTGCCTTTCCATTTCACCTCTGCACAGAAGCTGCCACTTCGGTCTCTTGTATCTACTTAACTAAGAGGCACACTCTTCACGAGTATCACTTTATGTCCCACAGTCCAGTCCAATCCCTGTCTGAAGAGTTGGCCTCAGAAATTGTTTTAGTTCTGGGCTGATAGAGAGTCCAGGGGCCATGCTTTCTGGGGTACCTCCAGTCTCAGTCAGACCATTAAGTCTGGACTTCCTACTAGAATATGAGTTCTGCACCCCATCTTTCTGTTGCTCCATCAGGGACTGTCTGTTGTGTTCCCTGTCAGGGTGGTCATTGGTGGTAGCTGGGCACTATCTAGTTCTTCTGGTCTCAGGCTGATGAAGTCTCTGGTTTATGTGGCCCTTTCAGTGTCTTGGGCTAATACTTTCCTTGTGTCTTTGGTGTTCTTCGTTCTCCTTTACTCCAGGTGGTTGGGAGCAATTGATGCATCTTAGATGGCCACTTGCAAGCTTTTAAGGCCCCAGATGCCACTCACCAAAGTAGGATGCAGAACATTTTCTTAATGAGCTTTGTTATGCCAGTTGACCTAGATGTCCCCTGAAAGCATAATGCCCAGACCCCTACTCCTGCTACTCTGTCCCTCAAAGTATTTGATTGTATTCAGGGAACTTCTTAGCTTTGTTTTAGTCTAGTTGTGCTGACTTTCCCTGTACTGTGTGCTGTCCTTCCCTTCACCTAAGATGATTTTTACCTACTCTCTACTTAGTGAATAACCCTCACCCTCCCTCCCCACCCCCATAACCATCAAATAATGTTTTCTTCTGTGTTTAAACCTTTCCTTGAGTTCTTATAATAGTGGTCTTATACAATATTTGTCCTTCTGTGACTGACTAAATTCACTCAGCATAATATGTTCCAGCTTCCACCATGTTATACAATGTTTCACTGCTTCAACGTTGTTCTTTATCGTTGTGTAATATTCCATTGTGTGGAAATACCATAATTTGTTTATCAATTTGTCCGTTGATGGGCACCTGGGTTGTTTCCATCTTTTTGCTATTGTGAACAGTGCTGCAATGAACATGGGTGTGCATACATCTATTCGTGTGACGGCTCTTATTTCTCTAGGATATATTCCAAGGAGTGGGATAGTTGCATTGTATGGTACTTCTATTTCTAGCTTTTTAAGGAAGTGCCAAATCGATTTCCAAAGTGGTTGTACCATTTTACATTCCCACCAACAGTGTATAAGTGTTCCAGTCTCTCCACAACCTCTTCAGCATTTATTATTTTGTGTTTTTTGGATTAAGGTAGCCTTGTTGGGGTGATATGATATTTCATTGTAGTTTTGATCTGCATTTCTCTAATGGCTAATGATTGTGAGCATTTCTTCATGTGTCTGTTATCCGCCTAAGTATCTTCTTTGGTGAAGTGCTTGTTCATATGCTTTGCCCATTTTTTACTTGGGTTATTTGTCTTTTTGTTGTTGAGGTTTTGCAGTATCTTGTAGATTTTAGAGATAAGACACTGATCAGATTTGTCGTGGCCAAAAATTTTTTCCCAGTCTGTAGGTTGTCTTTTTACTCTTTTGGTGAAATCTTTGGATGAGCATAAGTGTTTGATTTTTAGGAGTTCCCATTTATCTAGTCTCTCTTCTAGTGCTTGTGCATTGTTACTTATGGTTCATATTGTTTATGCCATGTATTATGGCTCCTAGCATTGGCCCTGTTTTTTCTTCCATGATCTTTATCATTTTCAATTTTATATTTAAGTTTTTGATAGATTTTGAGTTAGTTTTTGTACATGGTGTGACGTATGGGTCTTGTTTCAGTTTTTTGCAGATGGATATCCATTTATGCCAGCACCATTTGTTAAAGAGACTGTCTTTTCCCCAATTAATGGAATTTGGGCCTTTGTCAAATATTAGCTTCTCGTAGGTGGATGAGCTAATATCTGGATTCTCAATTCTGTTCCATTGGTCTATGTATCTGTTGTTGTACCAGTACCAGTCTGTTTGACTACCATGGCTGTATAATAGTCCCTAAAATCAGGTAGTGTAAGGCCTCTCACTTTGTTCTTCTTCTTGAGTAATGCTTTATTTATTCGGGGCCTCTTCCTTTTCCATAGGAAGTTGGTGATTTTTTTCTCCATCTCATTAAAAAATGCAGGTGGAATTTGGATCGGGATGGTATTGTAGCTGTAGATTACTTTGGGTAGAATTCACATTTTCACTATGTTGAGTCTACCTATCCATGATCAAGTAAATTTTTCCACTTATGCAGGTCTCTTTTAGTTTCTTGCAGTAGTGTCTTGTAGTTTTCTCTGTATAGATCTTTTACGTTTCTGATTAGATGTATTCCTAAGTATTTTATCTTCTTGGGGGCTATTGTAAATGGTATTTATTTGGTAATTTCCTCTTCAAGGTTGTCTATGTTGGTGTAAAGGAATCCAACTGATTTTTGTATGTTTATCTCGTATCCTGAAAATTTGCTGAAATCTTCTATTAGTTCCAGTAGTATTCTTGTGTATTCTTTGGGGTTTTCTGTGTATAAGATCATATCCTCTGCAAATAGAGAGCCTTTGACTTCTTCCCTACCAACTTGGATGCCCTTTATTTCTTTTTCTAGCCTAATTGCTCTGGCTAAGACTGCCAGCACAATGTTGAGTAGGAGTGGTGATAGAAGGCAACCTTGTCTGTTTCCCATTCTCATGGGAAATTCTTTCAAAGTCACTCTATTTAGGATGATGTTAGCTGTTGGCGTTGTATAAATGCCCTTAATTATAATGAGGAATTTCCCTTGTATTCCTATTTTGCTGAGAGTTTTTATTGTGAATGGTTGTTGGACTTTGTCGAATGCCTTTTCTGCATCGATCGATAAGATTATGAGGTTCTGGTCTTTTATTTATGTGATGGATTACATTGATTGTCTTTCTAATGTTGAACCATCCCTGCGTACCTGGTATAAATCCCACTTGGTCGCAGTGAATTATTTTTTGATATGTGGCTGAATTCTACTGACTAGAATTTTGTTGAGGATTTTTGTGTCAATATTCATGAGGGTTATTGGTCTGTAATTTTCTTTTTTTGTTGTGTCTTTACCTGGTTTTGTTATAAGGGTTATGCTGGCTTCATAGAATGTGTTTGGGAGTATTCCATCCTTTTCTATGGTCTGAAATACCTTTAATAGAAGTGGTGTTAACTCTTCTCTGAAAGTTTGGTAGAATTCTCCTGTGAAGCCATCTGGGCCAGGGCTTTTTTTGTTTGGATTTTTTAAATAAACTTTTCAATCTCTTCTTTTGTTATGGGTTTATTTAGTTATTCTACCTCTGTGTTAATTTAGGTAGGTAGTGAGTTTCTAGAAATTTGTCCATTTCCTCTAGGTTTTCAAATTTGTTAGAGTA
>NW_004444065.1:2600327-2619317 GCF_000243295.1 Trichechus manatus latirostris
GCTCCTATGACTTTCAACTGCGTTTTCTGATTCTTAAATTTTATTGTTAATCTTCTGGATTTCTGATTGCTGTCTCTCTATGGATTCTTGCAGCCTATTAAATTTGTCATTATGTTCTTGAATAACTTTTTTATGTTCCACTACTACTTTGCCTATGTGTCTTTGGCAGTTTCTGCATTTTGAAGAATTTTCTTTCTAATTTCTGGAAGAGTTCTGTGTATTAATCTTTTGTATTCTGCCTCTGGTAATTCCAAGAAATTCTCTTCCTCTGGACAATTTATTCTTTCTTTATTTTGGGAGCTTGCTGTAGCCATCGTGGACTGCCTCTTTATGTGATTTGATATTGACTATTGTCTCCAAGCCATCAATAAGTTATTATAATTTTATTTTATATTTGTTTAGTGAGTCCTAGCTTCTTGTTTTATTTTGTTTTGATATGCCCCAATAGGCTTCTTGTGTGTGGTAGTTTGATTACTGGCACCTTTGAAGCTCTAAGGACCTGTCACCAGGCAGTTAGTTCTGTAACTAAGTATGTACACACAGGAATCCATTAAATTTTCCTATATGGGTTCAACTCATGTGTCCAGGGAATCAGTCACCAAGTGTGTGGTGCAAGCTCTTACCTACAGTCTTAGAGAGGCATGGGTGACTGGTGTAGGCATCAGTATCTGGCTGCAGTAGGGGGTCATGTGCTGAGCCAGGCAGGGGGCTGACAGCTGCCCTGAGAGTCTGAAAGGAAAGCATGTCCCTATTCCCTAGGGTGAGTAGATAGGTGAGTTTTGCAGCTGGAGTATGAACACCCCACCCTGTTGGCTGTAAAGACTCAAGGGCACCACTTTTTCTTGGACTCCTGTAGCAGATGACTAGGTGGCATAGGTGACACTTCTAGTCCTCAAGCCCCTGGTACGGATCAGTAAATGTGCCTGCTTAAGGGGCAGGGATGTGTCGAGGGTCCCAAATCTGCCACTTCATAGCTGAAACAGTTGAAGTTAGACTTCAGATGTTTACCCTGTTGTACTGTGGCAGTGAGGGCTAATGCTGTTGAGATGGGTCCCCACAAGTCTATACAGGGGTTTAAGGCAGCCAAAGTCTGCAGACATGCAGACACCTTATGCGTGTGCCTAGCAAAGGAGCTGTGCTGACCCTGAGTTCCTGGCTTAGGAGAGCCAGTAGCTTATTTGTACCCTCTCCAAGTCCAGGAGAATGGGTCAGGGCGCCTTTTGGGATCTACTTCCAGCCCAGCAGACTCAGACTTCCAGACCAGTGCAGTGCAGGGATAGGAGGTAAAAGGGAGAGAGTTTTTTCCCAAATGGGATTTTTTTTTTTTTAAATCCCTGCAGAAGGCCACATGGATGTACTTATCTTTAGCCAATTGGGAGCTGCTTTTCACTGGTTAGGAATGTCCACGTAGAATCTCTGCTGCCGGATCTCTCTTGATGTGGAAACTGCCTCCCAAGTGCTCATGGAGCTGTCTGCCTGCTTCGGAGCCAGTAGGAGCTGAAGAGCTGGTGCTCCAGCCAACCGAGTCCAGTCTGGCACTTCTCACTTCTTCAGAACCGTCTCCCTCTCCCTCCGCCACTCACTCTGATTCCTCAACTTTGCCTTTTTCGGGGCTCCTAGATAGTCATATACAATCAAATCACTTGTTTTTCCAGGTCTTTGTTGTAATAGGGATATATGAAGCTGTCTGACTACTCCACCATCTGGCCCTGCCTCTATAAGTACAAACTTTATAGCAATACAAAAATCAATGTAATTTTAGCAAATTTAGATTTCTGTGTACTACCAGCATGTCTTTATTCCTCAATATAGTTGAAGACCATGGTCTCAGGGAACATCCGGCTCAACTGGCATAACACATTTTATAAAGACAATGTTCTACATTCTACCTTGGTGAGTAGCGTCTGGGGTCTTAAAAGCCTGTGAGCAGCCATCTGAGATACTCCACTGGTCTCACCCCTTTGGTAGCAAGGGAGAATGAACAGAAGAGGGTACAAGAAGAGATTAGCCCAAAGGACTAATGGAACACAGCTACCAAGGCCTCCACCAGACTGAGTCCAGTACAACTAGATGGTGTCCGGCTACCACCACTCACTGCTTTTACTGGGATCACAACAGAGGGTTCTGGACAGAGCTGGAGAAGGATGTAGAACAAAATTCTAACACACACAAAAAAGACTAGATTTACTGGCCTGAAAGAAACTGGACAAACCCCGAGAGTATGGCCCCTAGACACCCTTTAACTCAGTGGTGAAGTCACTTCCGAGGTTCACCGTTCAGCCGGGGATTGGACAGCCCCATAAAACCAAATGAGACTAATGAGGCACAGTAGTCCAGGGACAAGCACTAGAAGGCAGAAGGGGACAGGAAAGCTGGTGATAGGGAAGCCAAGGTTGAGTAAGGACAGTGTTGACATGTAGTGGGATTGTTACCCATTGTCATAGGGCAACATGTGTACTGTTTAATGAGAAACTGTTTTGTTCTGTAAACTTTCATCTAAAGTGAGAATAACAGCACAACTGGAAGAATGTAATCAATGTCACTGAATTCTGCATGTAGAAATTTTTGAAATGGTGTGTCTTCGGCTATGTATATTTTCACCAAAAAAAAAAGGTTGAGAAGGGAGGGATGACATGTCATGGGGTTGTTAACCAATGTCATAAAACAATGTGTACTGACAGTTTAATGAGAAACTATTTGTTCTGTAAACCTTCACCTAAAGTACAATTATATATATATATATATGTGTATATATATATATATATATTTGAAGATGTTGAACAACTTTCAGCCTTCACCTGCCCTCCAGCACCTTGGTTGGGAGATCATGCTAATATGCACACAGATACATTCACATTCATACATACATTACATGAAGATTTGTCCTGAGAGTGCTGAGAGCTTGCCACCTACAGGCATATACTATGCTGATTCTTCTAGCTGTATGCTTTTATAATCTCAAAAAATTCTATGACAAAAAATTGCTCATTCAAGAGAATACTGTCTTTTTTTTCATTTCTAACGTATATATTTTTTATTCTCAGATAAGCCTTTTGTTGGTTTCCTTTTGTTTTTCTTTGTCTTGGTTTTGTTTCAAAAGATTTAATTTCACTCAACTCAGCCTTACAGCTAGCAGGCAATATTTGGTAAAGGTTGTACTAAATGACCTGAACAGACTTAAGCTAGGGAAAAAAAAACCCTCAAAAATAAGATTTTAATATAAAGCATTTTCTTTGATAATGTTAAAATTTTGGATAGATTGCATTGAGAAACCAGCTTCATTTTATTTGGTGGAAGGCATGGATCTTTAAATGTGACAAACAGCATCCACATGAAAACAAAACATTATGACAGCTAAAAAATCGAACACTCATTACTTAGTGAAATAACTTATTGGTTATGGACTGAATTTTTTTTTTTCTATTTAAAATGCCCTAGCTTTCTTAATCCTCTGCAAAACTAACATTTTATTATCTATTTTATATATTAAATCTCATTATTAATAACTTTTGACAGGTGAGAATACAAAAAGAACATCAAGGAAAATTTACCCCTACCTTTGTGGTTGATAGGGTTAATGAAGAACTATCCTGTCGGTAGACTAAATATATGTTAAGACCAACAAAAACAGGGGCACAAAATTGGCGCACCCGAGCTAAAGAGAGGCAAGGAAAGAAATGTCAGCTTCAATGAACACATTTGTGCCATTTAAAAATGTAAACTTTATTTTTCGTTATATATGGAGTTTGTGGGTATAGGGCAGGATGCCATAGTCTATTTATTGCTTGAGCTTTGAAGTCTCTTACTTTGCCCTGGGTACAGTCTACCCAAATTTAGATATTTTCCTTTAGAGAAAACCTAATTTATTTCTTTTAATCAAATATTTTAATTTTTAAAGTTATTTGAGATTATTCATAGTAGAGATGGATATATAAACAAATTTCCCTGGCCATCAAGTTGGATATACAGGATTAATTACATAAAACTAAACAGTTTAAGTTTGATTTTGACTACCAATCCATTTCCACTGAGGAATAGCCAGTTATTATTATCCTAACAAGACTTTCTTAACTGTGGGTCTCACTGCATTCCATTTCCTCTTAATCTATTGTCATTATCTCTCCTGCTGGTTTATGGTTTTGCAAAGGGCTCTCACTCTTCCCCACCCTGTGTCTAAATCCACACCAGGAGGATTTGGATTTGTCAGAGTCTGAGGTGGGGGTGGAATCTCCAAACCCATTGCCTTCGAGTGGATTCCAACTCATGGTGACCCTAAGGGTCAGAGTAGAAATGCCCCATAGGGTTTCCAAGGCTGTAATCTTTAAGGAAGTAGACTGCCACATTTTTCTTCCTCAGAGTGGCTTGGAGGAGGGGTGCCAAACTGCTGGCCTATTGTGTCCCTGGTCAGAAACGTTGGTAGTTGTAGCCAGGCTCCATCTAGTTCTAGTCACAGGTTAGAAGAGGCTGTGGTTTGTGTGGGCTGTTAGTCCCGTGAACTAGTTTCTTCTTTGAGCCTTTGATTTCCTTCATTCTCTTTTGCTCCATATGAGTAGAGACAAATAGTTGTATCTTAGATGTCCATTCACAAGCTTTTAAGACCCCAGATGCTACTCACCAAACTAGGATGTAGAACATTATCTTTGTGAACTATGTTATGACAGTAGTCTCTTAACAGATCTTCTGACCTGCACTCATTCATTACTTTAAAACATCCTCCACCTATCCAGCAGGTGATATATTTTAAATGCAATTTTATGTATATTATCCCCATACGTACAATTCTTCAGTAACTCTTCCCATTCCTTACAAGACTGAGTGCAAGCTGCTTACCACAACTTATGTTCCAGCATTATCATCTAGGCCCACTCCTGTATCTTCAGTGCTTTCCAGGCAAAGACCTTGAGGTCAAGCAAAGTTGGGTTTAGAAATTGCTACAGCAAAGAAAATGGAATACTATGGGAGCAATTCAGTGAGAGGGCGTGACAAGAGGCTGGTTAAAGAATTTGAGTTTGTGTTATGAAATTTGCTCTGGTTTTGGGTGCTGGCAGAAAGTTGCTAAATATGTGATGATGTTGTTGTTATTGTTAGCTGCCATCAAGTCAGCCCCCAGCTCATGGAGACCCCATGCACAATTGAACAAAATGCTGCCTGGTCCTGCACCATTCCCACAATCAGCTCCAGAGTGGATCATTGTGATCCATTGGGTTTTTGTTGGCTGATTTTCAAAAGTAGATCACCAGGTCTTTCTTCCTAGTCTGTCTTAGTCTGGAAGTTCCACTAAAACCTGTTCAACATCACAGAAACTGTCAAGTCTCCACTGACATGTGGTAACTGCACATGAGATGGATTGGCAGGGAATTGAACCAGGGTCTTAATTCTACCACTAAACTCCAAATGCCCCCAAATATATGATAACCAGTTGTTGGCAAGTTAATTTTGAAGAGTCAGTTTCAACTCATGGTGACCCCACGTGTGTCAGAGTGGAAGTGTGCTTCATAGGGTTTCCAGTGGCTGATTTTTCAGTTGTAGGTCTGCACATCTTTCTTTTGAGGTACCTCTGGGTAGACTCGAACTGTCAACCTTTCAGCAGTTAGCAACCAAGTGTGTTAACTATTTGCACCAAGCAGGGGCTCCACATATATACTTTACACATAAACACACAGAAATACACACACACACACACACACACACGTCTCTTTTCTCAACAGTTTGAAATGTGATGTGCCAGTAAGCATAGCAAATAAGTTTATATGGATTAAATTCATGAAACATTGAAAGAATTGAGCGTAACTTTTTTTTCAAATTGGCATTGAAAGACCTATTATTTTAGAAATATTTTGTGACATTTATATTAATAAGCAACAAAGCTATTTTAGATTTTTTTTCAGGTCATGTGGTGGACACAAGTGTTTTCAAAGTAAGGGAAGACTAGAGAGAATCTTCAACTTGAGGGTTTTACAAATACCGATGGGTTCAGGAAAGCCAATGTGGTTATCCAAGTCAGAAAAAGAATTATTGTGACCACCTGCAGGCTGTCAGGATTGTGACACTAGAAAGCTTTAGAAGAATGTTAATGAATGGGGAAAAGATGAAATAAGACTTGCTCATTTTAGCAGTAAGTTCCCAGTAGGTCAAGCAGAGGAAGAAATATGATTAAAAAGAATAAAAAAGAAACTATATAAAAGTCTGGATTGGAAATTTCTACTATCCTTTCAGTTTTTGAGATCTGAAGCATCCTAAAGAGAAGCTTGGCACTTGGAAGTGGGTTGGGGAGGGCACAGTTACAGACTTTATTGAGTACACTCATTGTTGTATTCGTAATGCTGCATAAATTGAGGCTCTTTGATGGTGTAGCTTTATAGTTTCTCGTCTCTAGAGGATTTATCAAAGCATACCAGTAAGCATTTTTTGTAGGTTATATTGGACATTAAGATGTATAACGAGGTCAGATCAGTATTTTTTTCTGGCCAGTAATTTTTTTTTTTTATTCTCTGCTATAAACACAATTTTAATCATATATCAGAAACCAGGATTAGCCAAGAGGCATGAACATTATCCCAAACCACTAAACACATTGTCGTAGAGTCAATTCTGATTCACAGCGACCCTAGAGAACAGAGTAGGACTGCCCCACAGGGTTTCCAGGAGCTGCTGGTGGATTCAAACTGCTGACCTTTGGTTAGCAGCCATAGCTTTTAACTACTGTGCCACCAGGGCACCCATGAATGTTATAGACATCTCAAAATTCCCCAGTGAATTTGAATTTTTATCCTGCATGCAGATAATGATTAAACAACAATATTTGAAGGTAAATCAAGTGTCATCTAATCACAAAAATAAATTAAACATGCAGCACTTGATAGAGTGTTGACTACTTTTAAGAATATATTTTTTATGGAATCAACATATCTTTTTTTTTTTTTTTTCATTTGTGTAAAAGATTTTCAACAAGAAAGCCAACATTGAGTGCAAATATCTCTATTATACTTCGGATCTTGTTTTTATTGATACTACTGAATGGAGGGAATCTAGGTCATGTAGCTTGACTTTTCATACTCATCATGATGTATTAAATTTAGGTAAAATATTACATTTAAGTAAAACCTCATAGGTTGCGGTAAAGCAAAAAAAAAAAAAAATAGCCACTTTTTGTAATTTCATCTGTCACTCTGTTCTGAGGTGACTCAGATTTTTCTATAAGAATTTATTATTTATTTTTACTTTTACTTTGACAGTAACATAACAGAATATTCTAAACTCTCTGGATGAGAATTTTGCAGCTGAGTACTACCATATAATTTCAGAACTGTTTTTGTGATTATCTTTCTTGTTGCATATTGGGCTAAGTAACTACTGAAGTATTTACTAGTATTTAATGAGATGTTTCTCAAACTGTTATCTTTAGGTACCTGATGGTCTAAGGAGGTATCTTAGGGGATCTTTAACACACACAGTTGCTTTAACATGCACACACACACACACACTCTCTCTTTTATTTTTTTATTGTACTTTAGATGAATATTTACAGAACAAATAGTTTCTCATTAAACAATTAGTACACATATTGTTTTATGACAATGGTTAACAACCCCATGACATGTCAACATTGTCCTTCTCAACCTTGGGTTGCCTGTTACCAGCTTTCCTTTTCCCTCCTGCCTTCTAGTCCTTGTCCCTGGACTGTTGTGCCCTTGTCCCTGGACTGTTGTGCCCTATTTTATGGGGCTGTCTAATCTTTGGCTGAATGGTGAACCTTGGGAGTGACTTCATTACTGAGCTAAAAAGGTATCTGGGGGCCATATTCTTGGGGATTCTCCAGTCTCTGTCAGGCCAGTAAGTCTGGTCTTTTTTTTGGAAGAATTTTGTTCTACATTTTTCTCCAGCTGTATCCAGGAACCTCTGTTGTGATCCCTGTCAGAGTAGTCAGTGGTGGTAGCCGGGCACCATCTGTTGTACTGGACTCAGTCTGATTCAGTCTGTGGTAGTTGTGGTCTGTTAGTCCTTAGGACTAATCTTTCCCTATATTGTTCTCTTTATTCTCCCTTGCTCCCGAAGGGGTGAAATCAGTGGAGTACCTTAAATGGCTGCTCACAGGCTTTTAAGACCCCAGACGCCACTCACCAAGGTAGAATGTAGAACACTGTCTTTATAAACTGTGTTATGACAATTAAACTAGATAGTCCCTGAGTCCATGGTCCCCACAGCCCTCTGCCCAGCAATTCGGTCCCTCAGGGAGTTTAGATGTGTCTATGGTGTTTCCATGACCTTTCCTTGAACAAGTTGTTCTGGCTTCCCCAGTATTGTGTACCGTCTTACCCTTCACCAAAGTTACCATTTATCTATTGTCTATTTAGTATTTCCCCCCTTACTGCTCCCATCCCTCATAACCAACAAAGATTCTGTTTTTATGTGTAAACCTTTTCATGACTTTTTACAGTAGTGGTCTCCTACAGTATTTATCCTTCTGTGATTGACTTATTTTACTCAGCATAATGTCCTCCAGTTTCATCCATATTATGAGATGCTTCATAGATCCATCATTGTTCTTTATCATTGCATAATACTCCATTGTGTATATGTACCGTAGTTTATCCATTCATCTGTTGATGGACATCTAGGTTGTTTCCACCTTTTTGCTATTGTGAACAATGCTGCAATGAACATGGGTGTGTGTATGTCTACTCGTGTGATGACTCTTATTTCTCTAGGATCGAGAAATGGAATTGGGATTGGGATCATATGGTATTTCTATTTCTAGCTTTCTAAGGAAGCACCATATCATTTCCCAAAATGGCTGTATCATTTTGCATTCCCACCAGCAGTGTATAAGAGTTCCGATCTCCCCTCAGCCTCTCCAACATTTGCTATTTCCAGTGTTTTTGATTCGTGCCAGTAATGCCAGTGTGAGATGGTATCTCATTGTGGTTTTAATTTGCATTTCTCTAATGGCTAGTGATCACGAGCATTTTCTCATGTGTCTTGTAGTCACTTGAATGTCTTCTTTGGTAAAGTGTCTGTTCATTTCCTTTTCCCATTTTTAAATTGGATTATTTGTCCTTTTGTTGTATAAGTGTTGGATTTTCCTATAGATTTTAGAAATTAGACCTTTGTCTGACTTGTAATGTCCAAAATTTTTTCCTAGTCTGTGGGTTGTCTTTTGACTCTTTTGGTGAAGTCTTTTGATGAGCTTAAGTGTTTAATTTTTAGAAGATCCCAGTTATCTAGCTTATATTCTGGAGTTTACACACACACACTCTTGTCCTGTAGCTTCTACTATTTTATGAAAGCATATGTCAAAATGATATTGACTCTGTGTGATGGTTAAGACTGTGTGTCAGCTTGACTGGGCCATGATTCTCAGTGTTTATATATGATCACCCCCATGATGGAATCTGCTGTGAGTAGCCAATTAGCTGAAAGGAAGTTTCCTTGGGCATGTATCTGGATATATGTGGATGTTCTGGCTTTTGCCTGCTCTGGATCCTGCAGCTGCCTCCTGTTCATCTGACCTCCGGTTCTTGGGACTTGGGCTATCAGCTTATCTGCCAATCTTGGGATTCATTGATCTTCACAGCCTGTGAACGAGAGCCTTGCCCCTGACCTTGGGTTTGCCAGCCCCTGCAGCTATGTGAATCAAGAGAAGCCTTGTGGTCTTGCCTACCGATCTTGGGATACATTGATATTCACAGCCTGTGAGCAAGAGCCTTGCTCTCTGACCTGCCAATCTTGGGTTCACCAGCCCCTGTGGCTACATGAATCAGGAGAAGTCTCTATCCTGATCCATGGAATTGGGATGTTCCAGCCTGTATAATCACATGAACTTTTTCCTTAATATAACTCTCTCTATATATTTATATGCTTTACTGGTTTTGCTTCTCTGGAGAACCCAGCCGAAGACACTCTGGGACCCAGTTAAACACACCCTATTATTCTTCTAACTTCTGCAAATCCACTAAGGGGAAAAGCAGAATATACCAAATTATGGCAGGAATGCTGGTAAGAATCTCACAAAAATGTTTGTCAAATATAAAATCTCACTAAAAAAACCAAAAAAACAAATAGTTGCAGTGTAGTTGATTCTGACTCATAGAGGCCCTACTCGTGTGTGTTGGAGTAGAACTATGCTCCATAGTGTTTTTAATGACTGTGATCTTTTGAAATTAGATAGCCAGGCCTTTCTTCCAAGGTATATCTCCACAGATTTGAACTGTCAAGCTTTCGGATAGTAGCCAAGCACTTAACTGTTTGCACTACCCATGACTCCAAAGTCTCCTAACATTCATCAATTTGTTTTTATTATCGTGAGTTGTGAGATAAGTAAGAAAATGATGGAATTTTGTATGGATCAAAAAGGCAAAAGTCATTTAGCAAATAAAGTCTAAAGCAATGATGCCAGTGAGGTCTATTGAGTTGAAATTCCATGATCAATTTCACATATCTTGAAATACATAACTTATAATTATATTTAGTTATTGTATTGCACTTTATGGATATGAGTTGGCATTTTAGTTCAGAATAGTACATTATGCCTTAATATGCATGATCCAAATATCTTAAAAAAAACAGGATTTCAGAGTATCTCCAAATTTATCTAGTTTTAAGCATTAAATGAAAATAGCATATAATCCTAATTTTTCTCAGAATATTCTAATTTTGTTCAAATTCTCTAACCTTATTTCTTTCTATCCCTCTTATCCCCTCTGGTGTACACAACTCACCTGAGCAATAATTAGGAGCAGGAGAACAATTATAGCGATAGTTTGATGCTATTGCTGATTCCAGATCAGTTGGCACAGGTCAAAAGGACATTGCATTTCTGTGATTTACTAATCTAAGTTTCCTCCCAAGCACTGATATCAGCGGGTAGAATTTGCTAAACATGATGGACATTCAGCTACATGATTACCTACTGCCATAGATTGAATTGTGTCCTCCAAAAATATGTGTGTCAATTTGGCTAGGCCATGATTTCCAGTATTGTGTGATTGGCCACCATTTTGTCATCTGATATGATTTTCCTATATGTTGTAAATTCTACCTCTGTGATGTTAATGAGGTGGGATAGGTGGCAGTTATGTTAATGAGGCAAGACTCAATCTGCAAGATCGGATTGTGTCTTGAGCTACTCTCTTTTGAGATATAAAAGAGAGAAGAGAGCTGAGAGACAGGGGGATCTCATATGACCAAGAAAGCAGTGCAGGGAGCAGAGTGCGTCCTTTGAACCTGGGGTTCCTGCATGGAGAAGCTCCTAGTCCAGGGGAAGATTGATGAGAAAGACCTTCCTCCAGAGCCGACAGAGAGAGAAAGCCTTCCCCTGGAGTTCACACCATGAATTTGGACTTCTAGCCTACTAGACCGTGAGAAAATAACTTTATCTTTGTTAAAGCCATCCATTTGTGACATTTCTATTATAGCAGCAATAGATAACCAAGACACCTACACTGATCTTGACTACTATGAGGGGGGAAACAACTTGTGCCATACCAAGAGACTCTTTAGCACTCAGGCTGAACTTAACTCCCTAAACCTTATGTATATATAACACCTGGAAGCATAGTGGTTAAGAGCTTGGCTGCTAACCAAAAGGTTGGCAGTTCAAATCCACCAGCTGCTCCTTGGAAACCTTATGGGGCAGTTCTACTGTGTCCTATAGGGTTGCTATGAGTAGGAATCAACTCCACAACAACGGGTTTGGTTTTGTATATATATATATAAAATTCAAATTATTACTCTCATGTCCTTCTTTTTTTGTGGCACAATCCATCTCAGACTTCTCCTTAGATCTCCCTCATGGTAGGGCTAACTAGACCACATACAGTCTATCTCTAAATATTATTTTCCTAATTTGAATATTGTTTTTCTTATAATAATGTTATTATTATAATGTGGGAATCCTGTTGCCATGGCAGCCAAGAATGGTAGTGTTCCATTATCTGAAACCCAAATAATGATTACTATATCCTTAGTGAGTTCTTATCCCACCTTGTTATAATAGTGTACCATCTCTACAGTGCCTGCATTATTACTTTGTTTCTTCACAAGGTCTTAGTAACCTCTATACACTCTCTTGATTTCATATATTATTTTTATGCTAATTAGTACCGATTTCTTTTTTTCCTATCCTGAATAATATAAATTCCCTTTCTGATTACTATTGTATGTTCCATCTTTAACAACGTCAAGTATATTAATTTTGAGTCAAGTTAGAGTGAAAAATTCAAAGTTACATTGTTTAATCTAACTGATGTTACGTGCTTTTCTATAGAAACAGCTGAGGTCACTCAGAAATGAGAAATAAAGTTATTTAGATAATACATTAGAATTTCACCTAACATAATCTTCATTTAGAATATTTGTTATGTAACTAGCATATGCAGATAAATTGTGGCTGCAGTGTGATTTAACACACTTCCCTATGGTTACAAGGACTATAGAAACATTACAATGTACATTGTATTATGGGTCTATTTGAGTCATAAGGCATAGTACTGCTTCAGTATCAGTGCTAGAATGTGTAGAACTATTTACATTCATTTATTTTTCTATTTCTTGAGTCCGTGCTGTATCAGGGCCAAATAAAAACAATGAGAATTCAAAGGTGAATAAGAAAAAGCCCTGTTCCTCAAGAAGCTTGGTTGGCAACTACAGTTACTTATTTCCTTGATTATTAAAATAAATTCTTTTTCTTTCTATTCTAATAATTTTAAAATCAACACTTAAAAATCTATATTTATACCCTTATAGTGTGCCTTTTTTTCTTCTGAGGGAAAAAACAAACAAACCCAGAAGCAATTAACCCTGTATTATTTTCTCTAATTAATGCTGTTTTAGAATCAAGGAAATACTTTTATTTTGCAATAAACAAAGTACTTTCACATATAGTCTCTCATTCACAGAGCCCTTACACATTTCCAAAGTCTGAATTATCTCACCTAAACTTTTTGAGCCTTGATTTCCCCTGATACATAAATGAGCATAATTGGCTTACAGGTAACTATAAGAAATAAATCTTATGAGTGTTTGTCACATAGTACTTAATATACAGTAACTAGACTCATAATTATTATTTCATCTAGCTTAAATGTAAGATGTATTTTATTATTATTTCAGAACATAGAGAATAAGTTGAGGTCTGAAATGGTTATGACTCTTATTTTGTGCTTTTTATATCACATTAATCTGCTCTTTTTAAATAATTTACACTTATATTCAGGAAATATTTGATGGGAACTTGTAATATTTGATGGAAACTGGTGTCATCAGAGTTATCATAGTTGGGGAAAAATAGCTAGATATCATTAAAAAAGAAAACAAATTCTCAAGATTACAGTCTAGAAAGGACAATAACATGTATGTTCAAAAAGAGATGGTAACATGGTGAAGTGAAAAAGATGATATGCACTAGATTAGCAGGATGGTTAGAAAGAACTCAAGGAGGTCAAAGGTAGAAGATTGATTGGAGAAGATTGATTGGAGACCGTCCTATTGCTCATTCTAGAGTTTAAGGTGGGCCTTGAATGTTTGTGTAGGGCTGGAATGAGTATACATCATGAGGCTGAACTGCTGTAGAGCAGATGGGTTTAGGAGGCAGACAGCCCTGGATTACATCCTGGTTCAGCCAATGATTAGCTGCATGATCTTAAGCAGATTACTAAACCATTCTGAGCCTCAGTTTTCTAATTTATAAAATGGGTATAATAATGCCCATATGTTGAAAACCTTGTGCAAATTAAATGCATTAATGCATGCAAAGTTTTTAGCACTGTGTTTGTTACACAGTAAGCATTCAAAAAATTGGGGTTCTTACTCCAGAGGTGTAGTTTGAAAAAAGTCATAGACATGAAAATATTCAGTCTGTGCAAAAAGGAAAGCCAAAAAATAGAAGATTTTGGCTTAAATTGAATATTATAGAAATTAAATGGTATCATTAATTCCACATTAAGATTGCAGTAAATTTTGAATGTTGGACATTTAGACTTCACACAGTAGCCAATGATGATTTTTTAAAAATATTTTATTAGTCATATAACATGATAAACCAAGTATTGTAATCATTAAAAAAATGACATCAGAAGCACAATTATGAACAGAATAGAAGGAAGGTTATGGAAGACTTCCTTCTATATCTTAAGTTCCAAGTGAGATTGAAACCCACATATTAAAGAAACTGATTAACTTATTAAATAGACATAGAGGAGAGGACTTAATATATTCGTTGTTGTCCGCATAAAGTATACTAGCTAATTAATCAAGATTGCAATTTCTGAATAAAAAGTATCATATTTTTATTAAATGTGTCACCAAAATCGGCAAGCTGAGGGAAGGGGAGTGGCAATGTTTAGAAGAGGAAGAAGCATTGGACTAAAGATGAGCAGTCCAGGATTCCAGTTCTGTTTTACCAGTGACAATCTCAGTTACTGGAAACAGACCACTTAATTTTTCTGGAGTTTATTTTCCACATTTATAAAATGAGAAGTAAATTGGACCAGGTGACATGAAAAGGATCAAATATAGCTCTAAAATTCAACAACTTTAATTTGATTAGGAAAATAATTAAAATATCTTTGAGATAATAAATATAAATATAAACTTGCTTTTATAAGAATTGGAACAAATGCTCCCTGAAGGTCGCCAATTCTCCATTATGTAATAGAACCCTACGTTAAGCATCTTTATTGTGCTGAAAAGTATTCTGATACATGTTTGTGCAGACTTTTGGAGGAGTATGTGTGAGTTTGCATGTATACATATTTGTTTACTTATATATGTATGCATAAATATGTATATGTGCATGAGTGGGGTATATATGTGTGTTTCGGGAGTTAGCATAGTTGAGGAAAAAAGCTAGACATCATTAAAAAAGTAAATGTAATCAAATATTACATTTAACTGTGTTTAATTTTCTTTTAGATTTTGTCTTCGGTTTCTTAGCCTTTTTAATCTGTAGACACACGTAATTCACCATAATAAACTTCTTTTATTTTTTAGCCTCTCTTCTTTGCACTATCAAATATTTCAAAGAAAGAACTAGAGGACTTATTTTTTCATAAAAATGAATAAAATTATTGTATGGCATATGTTACATCATAATTTTATTAAAGAATGAATATCTCATTGAGCTTTTCTTCTTCATTTATGTATATTATCAGGAAACACAGGGGAAAGGGAACTATTTTCTCAGGTTCCTTTTCCTCCAGTGGCTGCAGAGCAGCTACTTACTCTTTATTCACATTTTTAGCACTTGTTTTTATCAAGAATACTTTTTATTCTTATTCTTCAGCTTTCATTGTTTAAATAAAACATCCAGTCATAAAAAATAAAAACCCCATGTGACTATTAAAATGATGTAGTGTCTATAACTAGCTTTCGGAAATAGATTATATTTGGTGACATTATTACTCTTTTATTTCTTTTGCTTTTTATAATCCATACCTGATAAAGTAGCAAATTGATTTCTTTGTTGAAGTGTGTTTCTTAGGGATTTCTCCCCACTCCTGCAATTGTCCAGCTAATCCATCTGATCTTAAGTCAGCAGAATTTCCTTAAATCAGAATGGTCAGTGTGTAGATATTCACAGTTATACTATCAATGTGCTCAATCAGTGAAACTGTATTAACGTTTAGAAGATGTATTAGAGATCTGCTGCTTACCAGGTGGAACCCTGGTTGCACAGTGGTTAAGAGCTCAGCTGTTAACCAAAAGGTCAGCAGTTCGAATCGACCAGCTACTCTTTGGAAACCCTATGGGACAGCTCTACTCTGGCCTATAGGGTCACCATGAGTCGGAATTGACTTGACGGCAACCGGTTTGTGTTTTGTTTTTTGTTTTTTTTTGGCTACTTACCAGGACTGATACAGCTGAGGATGAATCATGGCTAGAATTTAGGGATGGTGAGATTAGGGAGCAGGCTCAAATATGTCCAACCACTTTGTTACTGAATATAGTATACCATTTCTTCATCTTACCCTTGAATATAAGCTGTCAGCTCAGAATCAATTGGGATCAACCCTAAATATGAACAATTATCAAGAAAGAAAGAATTGGGAATTGAGGAGGGGGGAGGATATAAAATACAAGTGCAACCTCGAGAAAAATAATGGTGGCTGTAGTAACTGTCTTATTTTGGGAACTGTGTTCCTCACTGCCAGTGATGAGAGGAAGGTGAGATGCCCTTGAAGGAAGGAGACAGTGGAGCCTAATCATGCGGGAATCTAACATGAAATTTTCAGGGACAGACAAAAACTTGTTATAAAAAAAAAAAAAGAAAGAAAGAAAAAAAATCATATAAGAAGTATTATACTTCTCAGACCAATGTTTCACTCTTCACATAATACTTGTAATAAGGCATGCTAGGAAAGGTTAAAATAAAATTAAACTCTAAGTTAGAAGTCAGAATTTTCTTCATTTATCAGAGATAGAAATTATGAATGAAAGAGATCTGCTAGCTGTTCTAATGTATCTTATTTCTGGGAGGAAAATGATGCCCTTGGTTATCCTTACTTCAAATTGAACCACTTGGAGAAGATATAATTATTGAAAAAAAATTATCCCTATGACCATTAACATTTTCTTAAAATGGGATTTGGTCTTTAACAAAAAATTGTATTATGTTCCATCCTCACTAAGCTTACTAAGCACTTTATTTCTATGCTTGATATGTATTTGAATTGCCACTTTCGGGGGAAGCCATATTTTAAGATGGTTGGAAAAAAACCTTATCAGTCTGTCAAGTGTCTAATGCTACTCTTTTTGAAGGCTTAAACAGAAGCTTTGATAAAATAATATTTAAACACATTTGGGGTGGGCACTTTATCAATTCAAAGGTAAAGGAACAAACAGGCTTCTTTAACTTATCTGTTTGTTTTTCATTTTTCTACCTCTGTACCTTAGTCTCCCAATTATTTAGTACACTGTATTCTTCTCTGGTACCATTCAGTGACATCTTGGATTCCATTTATCTCGGGAATTCTTGGTCTTCTTTTGTGATCAGGCAATGAAGGTTAGATGTGCATATGACATTTTGATAGGGTTCTTTGGACCAATGCAACTGCTTTGACAAAAGCATTTTGATACCAGGAGCTTTTTGACATGCCACTTTGATGTGCAATTTTGAGTTGGGGTTGTTTTGATATGGCCTAAAATAGAAACTATTAAGCTTTCAATTTTTATTACTATCAGCCTCATTACATCAGTGAGCTGACCTCACCCTACAATGAAGATGAGGGATGAGGTGGGCTCTGTGCAGAGAGCAGGTGTTAGGGCTGGAGTGAAGCTCTGGCATAGGGTTAGAAAAACTTGGGGCACAGTCTAATCCAGCACAAACCTTATGTACTGAAGAGTCCATACTTATCCCCCTTGCATGTATCACAAAATTCATCAATTATAATAAGTGCAAGTTCATCTTTAATGACTCACCTGTATTCACGATTACTTGATTACAAATTCTCTGATTTTTTTACCATAAACTTTAAGACCTAAAGATAAGTAGTACTTGAAACATGATGATATCACTTATTATCATCTCAAAATGACCTAGGAAAAACCTAGGAAACCCTAGGAAAAGTCTAGGAAACACTTCTAACAACTAGCTCTCAGTATACTAATTACATTTAATATTGCAAGACTTCTTTAAAATTATATTTTGGGAGGTCAGAACTGATACCCACTTAGAGAGTAACCTATATTCCAATCCTAGTATATATATTCTTATTGTAAAGATAACATCTTATCATAGAAATTCATAAATAAAATAGAAAGTAAAAGCCCTTGGTAATTGAGGTCTGGGCTAGTGTTGTCCACAGAAGACATTTCTGGGTAACAGGAAACACGATTTAATGTTTTAACAAGGTCATTGTTTGCTGTGATATTAAAATGACAGTATCAAAACATCTATGTCAAAATGTATTCTCTTTCAAAATAGTCAAGTAAAAAATGACTGCTTTTAAAAAGCTGGGCATTAGAAGAGATAATTAGTTTGGCTTTCTTCATCTCCTTTACACTTGCTTTGTAAGCTTTATTACGTCTTGGGTCATTGAGGTATTAGGACTGGCTGGATGATCTTTGCTCCAGTTTATCATTGGCAGCAGCATCGCTCAAAATAGGAGCTGCAAATTCTGTGGTCAGTTCTCTGGGTCTCCACATAGCAAGGGCCTGCCACATTACCTGTGAAATCCTTGAGGACAAATACCCCTGAACTGGAGGGAAAGGGCTATCTTTCTTGATAATTTCCAGACCTCATTGCTTATACTTGCTGTGGAAGAAAGGTGAAAATGGAAGTAGTTGAAAAATTTTCTTGGAAAGGGATTTAGGCTACATAATATTTAATGAATCTTTATTCCCTGGAGATGAGCTGGAGGCATTGCCTACACCCAGGAAGCTGGTGTGCAGCATGCTGTCAGTAGAGTCTACCTAGGATATGAAAGCCAGAATAATCTCTTCCTCCCTGGCTCCTTATTTACACTGGGGATGGGGGGCTATAAATACCAAAGGAAGAGAATGTGTGTTTGGGACAGGGCTGTGGAGGGAACTCAGTACTGATAAGAGTCACCTTTTATTTTTTAAAAATATTTGCTGAGTAAATTAGCGGCTTTGCCTGGTACCTTGGGTACCCCTTAATTGTCAGTAGCAGAACCTACTTTTTCCATTGGGATATTTAACCCATTCATGAATTCTCTTTTCTGTATTATTTTATTTTATTTTACTTTTCCCCAACTAATCATATGTTTAAATTAGTGATCCTACTCTGGTAGGATTGCTCTTGAATCAGCACACACACACACACACACACATACTCACACTCAAACTCACACACAATTCACAACCACTGTAGGGTTGCTATGAGCCAGAACCGACTCGATGGCAACAAGAACTGGTTTTGGTAAAGGCCTCACAATGACTGTTAACTCACCTTGTGAACTTGACTCGCATTATTTGGAAACATAGATAATAGGCAAGAGGAATAATTTGCTGACTAGATTTTTTTTTTTTTTT
>NW_004444065.1:2625494-2636228 GCF_000243295.1 Trichechus manatus latirostris
TTTTCTGTCAGCAGTTCCTCAATGATCCTCTCTGTGTTTTCTGTTTTCTCCCCCTGTTCTGGAATTCCAATCATTTGCAGATTTTTGCTTTTGATTGTGTCGCATATAACTCTCAGGGTTTCTTCATTTTTCTTTGTTCTTTTTTTCTGAGTTTTCCTGTAACAGAGTTGTATCCAAGTATTTGTCTTCAATTCCACTGATCCTGTCTTCCACCATTTCAAATCTGTTTCTTAGCCCTTCTATGACATCGTCCATTTCTGAAATCTTGTTGTTTATTTTTTGGATTTCTAATTGTTGTCTTTGTATAATGTCTAGTTGTGAACTTATTTTGGCATTTTTTCCTGCATTATTTTCCTTAATTCTTCCAATTTTTTGTCTATATTTTCCATGAATTTTTCTATTTTTTCCTCATGTTGTCAGCTTTTTGCCTCTGTTCTTGGAGAATTCTGATTGTTAGAGATTTGAATTCCCTATCATGGAGTTCTAGTGCATTTTCTTCCAGAGGAGAGTCATCTGCTGTTTTATTTTGGATGGCTACTGGAACCATCCTGTCCTGTTTTTGTAAATGTTTTGTTATTGTCTGCTGTCTTTGGGGCATTCAATAGTTATTTTTCTCATTTATTGATTGCAGATTTGTTTCGTCCCTTTTTTAAAAAAAAAATTTGACTATGTCTGAGCAGGCAGAAACTGTGTGTTCTTTGTTGTTTTCTCATCTGTGGTCACAATACTTTTCACCTCTTTCTTCAACTGGCAAGGTCAGTCACTCAGATATGGTACAGCAGTGAAGGTCTAGCTGGAGAGGAGTTACTGGGACGAGTTGTTTGTGGCACTTACTACAGCCACCAGAGCTGGTCGGTAATCAGTGCAGGGCAGGTTCCAGTAGGCCATGCCTGTGCTGCTTGGTGGTGTGATGTCAAGCGCATGGTGCATGTAGGCAGGATGCAGCGGGGAGATTGTTATTGGTGGAGCTAAGATAGATATGGGAGAGAGGAGAGAGGAACAGGAGCCAAAAACATACAAACAAAGAAAAAAGAATGCTACGGGAGCTTGCAATTGGAGTGGGGAGATGAGAGACTATGAAATGGAGAAAAACAGAAAGGGGAGGAGGAAGAAAAGAAAAGAATGTATAAATAAGAATCAGAAAGTTTAAAGAACCGCCAAGTTCCCAGGGATCCCACTGATGCAGCTATGAGGTCTGGGGAAGTCGCTATCAGGTGTTGCAGTACAGCCTGGCTAGAAGGCATAGAGATATACAAAGCCAAGTATTCTTGGAACAGAAAGAGAAGGAAGATATAGAGAGATGAGAAACTGAGCAACGAAGAAAGACAAAAAGGGAAAAAGAGGAAAAAGAAAACAAAACAAATTAAAAAAGAAAAAAAACAAGAAAGGCCCCCAAGGAATCAGGAAAAAAAAAAAAAACAACGTAAAAAGAAATGCCCTCAGGGATCCCTCTGCACATCTGTGGAAGCCGATGGGGAGTCTCCCTGCCACGCAGCTCAGCCTGGCCAGAAAGGGCTCCCAACTCAAGAAAAGGAAAAGAAAACAAACAATTCAAATCAAACAAACAAACAAAAGCCCCAGGATCCCACCAGCGAGGCAGCCCAAACCGGGAAGCAGCTCCACACTCAAACAGAGCTCCGCAGCCCCTCAGGAAGAAGCAAAGATGGTTCATGGAGCCTGGTACTTCGAGCAAAGGGAGGGGGAGGTGGCGAGAGGCAAGTAAGAAATCAAAAGAAGCAGGAAAAAAAAAAGCAACACTAGCAGCTGACAAATGGCACTCAGAGAGCTAGCTAGTGCAGGCTGGTGTTTCTGGACAAGAAACAGTGTCCTTGGGAAGCAGAGGGGGCCGAGTGTGGGTGAAGAAGTGTAGAGAGTGGGAAAGCATATATCATTAATGACCAGAGCTTTGCAACCCCCCAGGAAGAAGCAAAGATGTTGCACGGAGCGAGGTACTCGAGCGAAAGGAGGGGGAGGTGGGGAGAGGCAAGGAAGAAATAAAAAGAAGTGGAAAAAAAGCAACACCAGCAGCCAACAAATGGCACTCAGAGAGCCACCCGTTCAGGTGTGTGGAATCCAAGCAGCCGCTGTTTCCCAGTCAAGAGACTGTGGCCGCGGGAAGCAGAGGAGGCCGAGTCGGGGTGAAGAAGGGTGGGGGGTGGGAAAGTGTATATTGCCAATTACCGGTTGTTTTGTCTCCCACTGGAAGCTCTGTGAGACTGCTTTCTCGTACCCCCTGTCTGCTGGTCTCCGATAGGAGTCCAAGATAGCAGATCCGTGCTGTGTTAGCTGGTAGGGGACCTCTGCATGAATCTCTCCTTGCTCTACGTTTTCTGTCAGTTTTCTCACTCCATTTGGTGCCTGGCTGAGTTCTTTATCTCTTCATTTGCTGTTTTAGGGTTTCAGGATTGTTGAATTCTCTGTTCGGCTTAGTTTTTTGGATCTTTGCTGTGGAGGGACGGCATGGTGCTTCTGCCTAGAGCGCCATTTTGCTGGAACTCAAATCTGATCTTTTTTTGTGAGTTAGAATTTTGTTCTACATCCTTCTCCAGCTCTGTCCAGAACCCTCTGTTGTGATCCTCGTCAGAGCAGGCTGACATGATTATTTTGTTTGGACGTAGTTTCCCTGTTTGGATGCCCTCCTCTTAACAGAATTTTGAAGAACATCTATCAAGTAGACCCTGAATTCACTCACTCACCCATCTGGTTTTCATACAGAGACCTCTGAGGAAGCCCCTCTGCTTTCATTTTTGGCAGATAATGGACTCTCCATGGATCTTTTCTTATAAACTTCAACTTTCTCTTGGATACAGTGGGATATAAATTACTATTTTATAAATAAGTGAAGAAAATACCCTAAAACAGAAAGAGAAAGAATCTCTTATGATGGGATAATAATATGATGAGATGCCCTTTATATGGCCTAAAACACTGATTTAACCATCAAAATTGTGTTCATCTCCAAAGTAAATATAATATAAATCACTGCTGTCAAGTGGATTCTGACTCATAGTGGCCCCATTGGACAGAAAAGAACTGCCCCATAGGGTTTCCAAGGCCATAATCTTTATGGAAGCAGTGGCTGGTAGATTCCAACTGCCAGTATTCCAGTTAGCAGCTGAGTGTTTAAACACTGTACCGCCAGGGCTCCATAAATACAATGTAGAGAAGAGAAATAAAGCTAATTTAGTCTGGAGACTGTCTCAGTAAAAATGATCCAGCTATAATAAACATGAATGTGTTATTTAATCATTAATTTGCCTATTTAGTTGAGAAACCTGATTCTCTGAAGGTCTTAGCATTTGGATTTATTCAAGACTAGACCACCTATGGAGCCCTGGTGGCATAGTGGTTAAGAGCTACGGCTGTTAACAAAAAGGTCAGCAGTTTGAATCCATCAGCTGCTCCTTGGAAACACTATGGGGCAATTCTACTCTGTCCTATAGGGTTGCTATTAGTTGGAATTAACTTGACACAACAATAACAGAACACCTATGTACAAATGTCTATTTTTTTTTTCCCCTAGAAGGGAGAATGAGTAGGAAATACAAGGCAGGAGAGGCATCTTCCTAAAATTAGCCACTGTGGTTGGCACATACTAACAGAGCTCAAGGACAGTACAGGCTCCTCTAGGTAGATGAAGGACACAGGGCATTTTCTTCTGTTCAGCAGAAAGATGGTGCTTCTTTCCATGATAATCAGCACATAAATATCAGCACAGCCAGAAAGTTGCTTTGCTGAAGCTATTCCCAAAGAGGTGATATAGTACTTTCTTTTTTTTTTTAAATGAAATTAATTGAGGTTCTGAAAATTCATAAGATGCACCCAGGTATTTCACCCTCCACTTCATCCCAACTAACCAAAGACACATATTCAAGATTTGGTCCAAAACTTACATCATTATTACCCTATTATTTACAATTTTATGGCTACTAACTCTACAAATTTATTAAAAAATTATGGTGGCCATCTGAGGGAAATTTCATCATATGGTTTATTGGCCAGGGAATAACACCAAAAAAGAGATACTTGAGGAATTTTCACACGTAATATATTTTTCTTGTTATAGATAGTCCCTTGTATTTGTAGACCATTTTACAGTTATCAAGTGCTTTCCTATATGCATTTTTTTATTGTGGTAAAGTATACATAACAAAACATTTTCCATTTCAGCCATTTTAATGTGTACAATTCAGTAGGATTAATTACATTCATCATGTTGTACAACCATCACATTTATCCATTTCCAATTTTTTCATCACTTTTAACAAACTCAGTACCTCTTAAGTAATACCTCTCTCCTTTCCCTCTCTAATCCACCCCTGGTAAACACTAATAAGCATTTGCCTTTCAGGATATTTCATATAAGGGGAATAATATGTCTACTCTGCTTTTTTAATTTTCACACCATCCTGGGAAGGAGGCAAACTGCAGCAGCTGTGGAAACAGCTGGGAGACACATGGTGGCTTGGTCCTATAGTGGCTTTGAAATAATGTGCTTGAATAGAAATGAAGAAATACCCCCTTTCTCACCAGTACACAGAAATCCATGTTGTTGTTGTTAGGTACTGCCGAGTCAGTTCCAACTCATAGTGACAGAATGAACCACTGCCTGGTCCTGGGCCATCCTCACCAATCGTTGCTAGGTTTGAGCCCATTGTTGCAGCCACTGTTACAATCCATCTGGTTGAGGGTCTTCCTCTTTTTCACTGACCTTCTACCTTACCAAGCATGATGTTCCTCTCCAGGGACTGGTCCTTCTGATAACATGTCTGAAGTCCGTGAGATGAGTTTCGCCATCCTCCCTTCCAAGGAGCATTCTGGCTGTACTTCTTCCAAGACAGACTTATTCCTTCTTCTGGCAGTCCATGGTATATTCAATATTTTTAACCAACACCATAATTCAAAGGCAACAATTCTTCGGTCTTCCTTATTCATTGCCCAGCTTTCGCATGCATATCAGGTGATTGAAAATATCATGTTTCAGGTTCAGCACACCTTAGTCCTCAAAGTGACCTCTTAGCTTTTAACACTTAAAAGAGGTCTTTTGTAGTAGATTTGCCCAATGAAATACACCGTTTGATTTCTTGACTACTGCTTCCATGGGCACTGATTGTGTATCCAAGTAAAATGAAATCCTTTACAACTTCAATCTTTGTTTATCACGATGTTGCTCATCGGTCCCATAGTGAGAATTTTTGTTATCTTTATGTTGAGGTGTAATCCATGCTGAAGGCTGTAGTCTTTGATCTTCATCAATAAGTGCTTCAAATTCTCTTCACTTTCAGCAAGCAACATCTGCACAGCACAGGTTGTTAATGAATCTTCCACCAGTCCTGAAGCCACGTTCTTCTTCATATAGTCTAGTTTCTCGGATTATTTGCTCAGTGTACAGATTGAATAAATGTGGTCAAAAGATACAGCCTTTCCTGATTTTAAACCATGCAATATTCCCTTGTTCTATTCGAATGACTGCCTCTTGATCTATGTACAGGCTCCTCATGAGCACAGTTGTTCTGGAATTCCCATTCTGCCCAATACTATCCATAATTTGTTATGATCCACACAGTCAAATGCCTTTGCATAGTCAATAAAACACAGGTAAACATCTCTGTGGTAGTCTGTGCTTTCAGCCAAGATCCATCTGACATCAGCAATGATAATCTTCTGAACCTGGCTTGAATTTCTGGCAGTTCCCTGACCATATGTTGCTGCAGTCATTTTTGAATTATCTTCAGCAAAACTTTACTTGCATGTGATATTAATGATATTTTTCAATGATTTCCACATTTGGTAGGATCACCTTTCTTTGGAATGGTAACAAATATGAATCTCTTCCCATTAGTTGGGCAGGTAGCTGTCTTCCAAATTCCTTGGCATACACAAGTGAGCACCTCCAGAGCTGAATCCCTTTGTTGATACATCTCAGTTGGTATCCCATCAATTCCTGGAGCTTTGTTTTTTGACAACGCCTTCAGTGCAGCTTGGATTTCTTCCTTTAATACTATCGGTTTTTAACCATATGTTACCTCCTGAAATGGTTGAACGTCAACCAATTCTTTTTGGTACATTGACTCTGTGTATTTCTCCTATCTTCTTTTGATGCTTCCTGAGTCTTTCAATATTTTGCCCACAGAATCCTTCAAAATGGCATCACAAGGCTTGAATTTTTCTTCAGTTCTTTCGGCTTGAGAAATGCTGAGTGTGTTCTTCTCTTTTGATTTTCTAACTCCAGCTCTTTTACATCATCATTTATTGCATTCACTTTATTTACTCTACGTTCAAGTCAAGTTTCTGAGTCTCTTCTGACATCAATTTTGGTGTTTTCTTTCTTTCCTGTCTTTTTAATGACCTTTTACTTTCTAATGTATCATGTCCTTGATGTCATCCCACAATGCGTCTGGTCTTCAGTCATTATTGTTTAATGCATCAAATCTATTCTTGAGATGGTCTCCAAATTTAGGTGTGATATACTCAAGGTCATATTTTGGTGCTTGTGGACTTGTTTTAATTTTCTTAATTTTCAACTTAAATTTGCATATGAACAATTGATGGTTTGTTCCACAGTAGGCCCCTGGAAATGGACTGATATTGACCATTTTGAATCAGACAATCCCTCTACTTGGCCTCCACTCCTTGCCAATGGGCCACAGTTGCTTGACTAGAGAGACACTAGCTCACTGCCCCCTGGGTTTGCCCCAATCCCACCAGCCAGCCCTTTTACCACCTTTTTTTTTTGTTTGTATTGTTTGTTTATATATATATATAACTATATATATATAGTTGCTTCTCTCTCTCCCTTCCTTCTTTTCATTTATCCTGCCCAGCTAGCCCCATGTGCTATCTCCTCCACTTCTTGGCAGGCTGTGATTTTTTAGTTTGTTTGCTTTGTTCTTTTTTTTTCTTTCCTTATTTTTTTCTGTTCTCTC
Organism: Trichechus manatus latirostris; assembly: GCF_000243295.1. Taxonomy (NCBI): domain Eukaryota; kingdom Metazoa; phylum Chordata; class Mammalia; order Sirenia; family Trichechidae; genus Trichechus; species Trichechus manatus. The sequence continues at coordinate 2,632,421 of NW_004444065.1, forward strand.
TCTTTCCTTTCCTTTCTCCCATCCACCCAGTCCTGTGCACCACCCCTGCCCCCTCTGGAGAGACCATGCTGCACACTTTGGTTGAAGAGTCACTGGTGTGGCCTCCCTGGATCTGTGCCACCATCACTGACTGGCTCCTTCAGCACCATTTTATTTATTGTTTGTTTGTTCTTTTTTTTCTGTTATTGTTTCTTCTCTCTCCCTTCCTTCCTTTCCTTTATCCCATCCACCCACCCCTGTGTTCCACCCTCAACTTCTTGGTGGGCTGTGCTGTACCGCTTGACTGGAGAGTCTCTGGCACACAGCCTCCCTGGGTCTGCACTGCCTCCATAGGCCAGCTCCCTCAGTACCATATTTTTTATTCTTCTTTATCTTTCCCTTTCTCCTTTTCCTTCTCCCTCCCACCTAGGACCTGCACTGCCTCCACTCCTTCCTGACAGGTAGTGCCATGCCACCCTGTATAAGAGACATTAGCTTGCCACCAATCCAATTCTGCCCCACCTCCAACAGCCGGCACCACACCACCAAGGTTTTTTGTTGTTGTCGCTTTTATTTATTATTATTTTTTATTTATCTGTATTTGTTTGTTTGACTGTTGGTATCTTCTCTCTTTTCCTTCCTTTCTATTGCCCACCTATCCCCATGTGCCAACAATGCTGCTTCTTGACAGATGGAGCCACACTGCTCAGCTAGAGAACCACCAGCCCTCGGCCTCGCTGGTTCAGGCCCAGAATCACCTGCCAAATCCTACTGCACCACTGTTTTATTGACCTTTTTTCTTTTTATTTAAAAAAATTTTCTTACCTCATTTTTTGACTTTTTTTCTTTTGTTTTTACTCTTTATTGCCTTTGTTTCTCTTTCATTTTTTGTACCCACCCACTTAGCTCTGCACATCACATCCTCTCCTTTCCCTTCTGCCTATCTGCGTCATGTGCCAAGGGCCATGCCCCGAGTGGTACCAACATGGTCCCCTGGACCCCTCCCTGCACTGCCCCAGCTCTGCCCTTCCAAACCCGCTGGACCTGCCCTGTTGCACCATAGCTGAGTGACTGGCCCTGTCACCTGGTCAAGACAGTGAGAAGTATCATGCCCAGAGGTGACCAAACAATAAAACACACCCAGCCTACCTCCCTGGACATAACCAAATAAAACAAAAAAGGAGGATGAGGAGGTGGGGCCAAGATGGCAGAGTAGTCAGACACTTCCAGTGGACCATCTTACAACAAAGACCTGAAAAAACAAGTGATTCAATTATATGTGGCAATCTGGGAGCCCGGCACATCAAAGGCAGAGTTGAGGAACTGGACTAAGTGGCAGGGGGAGGGAGAGATGGTTCAGAAGCAGCTAGGAGGTGCCAGACCTGGGATGGGAAGAGCCTGAGCACTTCATGCCTGATTAGCTTGGGGGTGAGTGGTGAGACAGGCAAGCGGTGGTGCTCGGGAGGTATGTGTTCTGCACCAGCAGAGACCCAGCACCAGAGAGTCTACAACACCACCCAGAATCAGTGAAAAGCAGCCTTCATTGGGGAAAGATAAGTTTTGCGTCCAGCCTATCTCAGGGATCAAAAACACCCCCCTTAGGGAAAAACCTCTCCCCAATTTACTTCCCCACTCCCAGCTCTGCACTGGGTCCCAGACCAGTTTCAGCAATTGCTGAATCCCCTGTGCTGAAAGTAGGATCTGTCACACACCCAGAGCCATTCTCCCTGCCTTGGAGAGTGAACAAATTAACAAACGGGAAAAAATAAACTGCCAGCTCCCCTAAGCCAGGAACCCAGGGTAGGTGCAGCTCCTTTGCCCAGGCACAACATAAGGGATCCACGGACTTTGTGTGCCTTTCCCCCTGCATGGACTTGTGTGGGCCCATCTCAACAGTGTAGGCCCTCATTACCGTGTACAACAGGGTATATACTGGAACTCTAACTTCAACTGTTTCAGCTGTGAAGTGGCAGGTTCTTGACATTTGACACTGCTCTGCCCATTAAGCAGGGTCTTCACCTAATCACATCAGGGGCCTGAGGACTGGTGGCTCTACCCACACCACCTAGCCACCTGCGATATGGGCCCATGAATAACAGGTGCACCCCAGTCCTTACAGCCAACAGCATTAGCTACTCATAGTCCAGCTGCAAAACCCACCCACCTACGCGTTATAGGGAACAGGGACATGCCTTCCTCCTGGACACTCAGGGGCAGCCTTCAGCCCCCTGCCTTTCTCAGAGTGTGTCCCCCTGCTGCAGCCAGATGTCTGTGCCTATACCAATCACCCATGCCTGTCTAGGACTGAAAGTGAGAGCCTACACCACACACTTGGTGTGGCACCTGAGATGAATCCATACAGGAGGAGTGAGGGGACTCCTGTGCTCGCATACCTAGTGACAGATCTAACCACCTGGTGACAGGACATTAAAGCTTCAAAGGTGCCAATAATCAAACTTGCTTATATAAGCAGCCTATTTGGGCATATCAAAACAAACAAGAAGCTAGGATACAGTAAGCAAACATAAATAAATATAATAACTTACTGATGGCTTGGAGACAACAGTCAATGTCAAATTACATAAAGAGGCAATCCATGATGGCTTCAGCAAGCTCCCAAAATAAAGAATCTAGAAATTTTCCAGAGGAGGAAAATTTCTTTGAATTACCGGATGCAGAATACAAAAGATTAACATACAGAACACCTCAAGAAATTAGGAAAGAAATTTAAGCAAAATGCAGAACACGCAATAGAGGAAATTACAAAGACTAAAGAAGAACATAATGAAAAATCTAACAGGCTGCAAAAACCCATAGAGAGAGAGAACAATCAGAAATCCAGAAGATTAACAATAAAATTTCAGAATTAGACAATGCAACATAAAGTCACTGGAGCTGAATTGAGGCAATAGAAGTCAGAATCAGTGAGAATGAAGATAATTAAAACAAAAAAGAGGGACTTAAAAAATGTAGACATAGGTTTTTCATATGGAGAGCAAGTCAAGGTGATATAAAGAAATAAAAGAAATAAACTTAGAAAAATAGGGTTAAATATTAAGGTAACCAAAAAGGAAACTAACAATCCTGCAAGTCAAAATAAAAATAAAAAAAAAAAACAAAACTGGGAAAATATAAAGATTTTGCAAACAAAAAATCAACAACAATGAAAAAGATAAAAAGAAAATACATGAAGAAAAAAACTCAGCACAGAAAACTAGTGGAACAAAGAAACGGTGAACAACACACAAAAAAAGCCATCAAAATAACAGCACTAAACTCATACCTGTCAGTAATTATGCTGAATGTAAATGGAATAAATGCACCAAAAAACAGAGAGTGGCAGATTGGATTAAAAAAACACGATCCGTCTATATGCTGCCTACAAGAGACACACCTTAGACTTAAACACACAAACAAAGTAAAACTCAAAGGATGGAAAAAAAAAATATCAAGCAAACAACACTCAAAAAAGAGCAGGAGTGGCAATATTAATCTCTGACAAAATAGACTTTAAAGTAATACCCACCACAAAGGATAAGGAAGGACACTATATAAAGATTAAAGGGTCAATACAACAGGAGGACATAACTGTAATAAATACTTATGTACCCAATGACAGAGCTCCAAAATATATAAAACAAACTCTAACAGCACTGGAAAGAGAGATACACAACTCCACAATAGTAGTAGGATACTTCAACGTGCCACTTTCCATGAAGGACAGAACATCCAGAAGGAAGCTCAACAAAGACACAGAAGAGCTAAATGCTACAATCAACGAACTACATCTCATAGACATATACCGAACACTCCACCCAACAGCAGCCAA
>NW_004444065.1:2636885-2672382 GCF_000243295.1 Trichechus manatus latirostris
AATCATAACAGAATACTATGAAAAATTGTACTCTAACAAATTTGAAAACCTAGAGGAAATGGGCAAATTTCTAGAAACTCACTACCTACCTAAACTAACACAAACACAGTTAGAACAACTAAATAAACCCATAACAAAAGAAGTGATTTAAAAGGGAATTAAAAAATTCCCAACAAAAAAAAGCCCTGGCCCAGATGGCTTCACTGGAGAATTCTACCAAACTTTCAGAGAAGAGTTAACACGACTACTACCAAAGGTATTTCAGAGGATAGAAAAGGATGGAATACTCCCAAACTCATTCTATGAAGCCAGTATAACCCTGATACCAAAACCAGGTAAGGACGCCACCAAAAGAGAAGAAAAAATTACAGACCAGTATTCTTCATGAACATTGACACAAAAATCCCCAACAAAATTCTAGCCAATAGAATTCAGCAACGTATTAGAAAAAATAATTCAACATGACCAAGTGGGATTTATACCAGGTACGCAGGGATGGTTCCACATTAGAAAAACAATCAATGTAATCCATCACATAAATAAAACAAAAGAACCACATGATCTTATCCATCGATGCAGAAAAGGAATTTGACAAAGTCTAACACCCATTCATGATAAAAACTCTCAACAAAATAGGAATAGAGGGGATATTCCTCACTATAATTAAGGGCATGTATACAAAGCCAACAACCAACATCATCCTAAATGGAGAGACTTTGAAAGCATTCCCCTTGAGAATGGGAACCATACAAGTATGCCGTTTATCACCTCTTTTATTCAACATTGTGCTGAAGGTCCTAGCCAGAGCAATTAGGCTAGAAAAAGAAATAAATGGTATCCAAATTGGTAGGGAAGAGGTAAAAGTATCTCTATTTGTAGATAATATGATCTTATACACAGAAAACCCCAAAGAATCTACAAAAAAAACTACTGGAACTAATAGAAGATTTCAGCAAAGTTTCAGGATACAAGATAAACATACAAAAATCAGCTGGATTCCATTACACCAACAAAGAGAACCTCTAAGAGGAAATCACCAAAACAATACCATTTACGATAGATTCCAAGAAGATAAAATACTTAGGAATAAATCTAACCAGAGATGTAAAAGATCTATAAAATGAAAACTACAAGACACTACTGCAAGAAACCAGAAGAGACCTGCATAAGTGGAAAAATATACCTTGCTCATGGATAGGTAGACTCAACATAGTGAAAATGTCAGTTCTACCCAAAGTGATCTACAGATACAATGCAATCCTGATGCAAATTCCAACGGCATTTTTTAATGAGATGGAGAAACAAATCACCAACTTCATATGGAAAGGGAAGCTGCCCTGAATAAGTAAAGCATTACTCAAGAAGAAGAACAAAGTGGGAGGATACCGCCACAGTAGACAGAACAGCCTGGTACTGGTACAATGACAGAGACATAGACCAATGGAACAGAATGGAGAATCCAGACATAAATTCATCCACCTAATAGCAGCTGATATTTGACAGAGGCCCAAAGTTCGTTAATTGGTGAAAAGACAGTCTCTTTAACAAATTGTGGTGGCATAACTGGATATCCATCTGCAAAAAACTGAAACAAGAACGATACCTCACACCATGTACAAAAACTTACTCAAAATGGATCAAAGACTTAAAATATAAAATCAAAAACGATAAAGATCATGGAAGAAAAAATAGGGACAACGCTAAGAGGCCTGATACCTGGTATAAATACTATATGAAACATAAGCAACAAAGCACAAGCACCAGAAGATAGAGTAGATAAATGCGAGCTCCCAAAAATCAAACACTTACGCTCGTCAAAAGACTTTACCAAAAGAGTAAAATGACAACTTACAGACTGGGAAAAAAAATTTTAGCTACGACAAGTTCGATCAGCGTCTAATTTCTAAGATCTACAAGATACTGCAAAACCTTAAGAACAAAAAGACAGATAACCCAATCAAAAAATGGGCAAAGGATATGAACAGTCACTTTGCCAAAGAAGATATTCAGGTGGCTAACAGACATATGAAGAAATGCTTACAATCATTAGCCATTAGAGAAATGCAGATCAAAACTACAATGAGATATCATCACACCCCAACAAGGCTAGCATTAATCCAAAAGACACAAAATAATAAATGCTAGAGAGGTTGTGGAGAGACTCCAGAACACTTATACACTGTTGTTGGGAATGTAAAATGGTACGACCACTTTGGAAATCGATTTGGCCCTTCCTTTAAAAGTTAGAAATAAAAGTACCGTATGATCCAGCTATCCCACTCCTTGGAATATATCCTAGAGAAATAAAGAGTAGTCACATGAATAGATATATGCATACCCATGTTAATTGCAGCACTGTTCACAATAGCAAAAAGATGGAAAAAACCTAGGTGCCCATCACCGGAAAAATGGATGAACAAATTATACTATATCCGCACAATGGAATACTATGCAATGATAAAGAACAAGGATGAAGCCATGAAACATAACATGGATGAAGCTGGAGGTCATTATGTTGAGTGAATTTAGTCAGTCACAGAAAGATAAATATTGTATAAGACCGCTAGTATAAGAACTCAAGGTTTAAACACAGAGGAAAACATTCTTTTATAGTTACGAGGGTGGGGAGGGAGGGTGAAGGTTATTTACTAACTAGATAGTAGATAAGAATTATCTTAGGTGAAGGGAAGGACAGCACACACTACAGAGGATGTCAGGAGAACTGGACTAAACCAAAGCTAAGAAGTTTCTTGAATACAAACACTTTGAGGGACAGAGTAGCAGGGGTAGGTGTCTAGGGACCATGCTTTCAGGGGACATCTAGGTCAATTGACATAACAAAGCTTATTAAGAAAATGTTCTGCATCCTACTTTGGTGAGTGGCGTCTGGGGTCTTAAAAGCTTGCAAGTGGCCATCTAAGTTGCATCAATTGGTCCCAACCACCTGAAGTAAAGGAGAATGAAAAACATAGAAGACACAAGGAAAGTATTAGCCTGAGAGACAGAAAGGGCCACATAAACCAGAGACTTCATCAGCCTGAGACCAGAACTAGATGGTGCCCAGCTACCACCAATGACCGCCCTGACAGGGAACGTAACAGAGAGTCCCTGATGGAGCAGGAGAAAGGTGGGGTGCAGAACTCAAATTCTAGTAAGAAGACCAGACTTAATGGTCTGACTGAAACTGGAGGAACCCCAGAAAGCATGGCCCCTGCATTCTCTATCAGCCCAGAACTAAAACAATTTCCAAGGCCAACTCTTCAGACAGGGATTGGACTGGACTGTGGGGCATAAAGTGATACTCGTGAGGAGTGTGCCTCTTAGCTCAAGTAGATACAAGAGACTAAAAGGGCAGCCTCTGTCTGGAGGTGAGATGGGAAGGCAGAGAGGGTTAGCAGCTGGTTGAATGGACACGGGGAATCAGGGGTGGAAGGGGGGAGTGTGCTGTCAAGGTATAGGGAGAGTAATTGGAGTCACATAACAATGTGTGTATAAATTTTTGTATGGGAAAAAATATTAAAAAAATACAAATAATCCTATATTTTACATGAGTAAGAACTGTAAAATATTTCCCCACCTAGTATTTACCAGAATTGGCATTTTCCAAGGAAAAAACAACCATAATAACAGTTAACATTTATTGAGCACTAAATTCTGTGCCAGCCACAATTGTAAGCATTCAGCTAATCTTAAAAAAACCCATATGGTAGATAGTATTATTGTCTCTATTATACAGATTGTGCAACTGAGGTACAGAGGGTAAGTTACTTCCACATGGTTAAACATCTATTAAGTGACGGAGCCAGGATTTGAACCCAGCCAGTCCAAGGCAGTCCAGGATCTGTCACACAGTCGTTGTTTTTGCTAGGTGCTATCGAGGTAATTCCAACTCATAGCTACCCTGTGTATAACAGAATGAAACCCTGCCCTGTCCTGTGCCATCCTCACAGTTATTGCTGTCCTTGAGACCATTGTTGCAGCCACTGTGTCAAGCCATCTTGTTGACAGTCTTTCTCTTTTTCAGTAACCCTCTACTTTACCAAGCATGATGTCCATCTCCAGGGACTGGTCCCTCCTGATGACTGTCCAAAGTAGGTGAGACGAAGTCTCACATCCTTGCTTATAAGGGGAACTCTGGCTGTACTTCTTCCAAGACAGATTTTTTCATTCTTCTGGCAGTTGTGGTATATTCAATGTTCTGCAACATCATAATTCAAAGGTGTCAATTCTTCTTCAGTCTTCCTTATTCATTGTCCAGCATGTATATGAGGCAATTGAAAATATCATGGCTTGGATCTGGTGCATCTCAGTCCTCAAAGTGACATCTTTGCTTTTTAACACTTTAAAGAGGTCTTTTGCAGCAGATTTGCCCAATGCAATACAGCATTTGATTTCTTGACTCCTTTTGCATGGGTGTTGATTGTGGAGCCAAGTAAAATGAAATCCTTGGCAACTTATCTTTTCCCCATTTATCATGATGCTACTTATTGGTCCATTTGTGAGGGTTTTTGTTTTCTTTATGTTGAGGTGCAATCCACACCAAAGGCTGTAGTCTTTGATCTTCATCAGTACTTCAGGTGTTCTTCACTTTCAGCAAAGTTGTGTCCTCAGCATACTGCAGTATTGCAAGTGGTTAATGAGTCTTCCTGATGCTGTGTTCTTCATTGAGTCCAGCTTCTCGGATTATCTGCTCAGCATACAGATTGAATAAGTATGGTGGAAGATGCAATGCTGATGCACACCTTTCCTAACTTTAAACCATGCAGTATCCCCTTGTTCTGTTTGAGAGACTGCCTCTTGGTCTACATACAGATTTCTTATGAGCACAATTACGTGTTCTGGAATTCCCATTCTTCTCAAAGTTATCCAAAATTTGTTATGATCCACACAAGTCTAATGCCTTTGCATAGTCAATAAAACACAGGTAAACATCTTTCTGGTATTCTCTGCTTTTAGCCAAGATCCATCTAACATCTGCAATGATATCCCTTATTCTACGTTCTCTTCTGAATCAGGCTTGAACTTCCGGTAGTTCCCTGCTGATGTACTGCCTCAAACGCTTTTGAATTATCTTCAGCAAAAATTCACTTGCCTGTGATATTAATGATATTGTTCAATAATTTCTGCATTCCGTTGGATCACATTTCTTTGGAATGGGCACAAATATGGATCTCTTCCAGTAGTTGGCCAGGAAGCTGTCTTCTAAATTTGCTGACGTAGATGAGTGAGCACCTCCAGCACTGCATGGGTTTGTTGAAACATCTCAACTGGGTACTCCTTCAATGCCTGGGAGCTTTGTTTGTCACCATTCCCTTCAGCCCAGCTTGGATTTCTTCCTTCAGTACCATCGGTTTTTGATCATAGGTTACCTCCTGAAATGGTTGAACGTCGACCAATTCTTTTTGGTACAGTGACTCTGTGTATTCCTTCCATCTTCTTTTGATACTTTCTACTTCATTCAATAGTTTTTCCATAGAATCTTTCAAAATTACAACTCGAGGCTTGAATTTTTTCTTCAGTTCTTTCAGCTTGAGAAATGCCAAGCGTGTTCTTTCTTCCCTTTTGGTTTTCTAACTCCAGGTCTTTGCACATTTCATTAGAATACTTTGCTATGTCTTCTTGAGCTGCCCTTTGAAATCTTCTATACAGTTCTTTTATTTCATCATTTCTTCCGTTCTGTTTAGCTACTCAGCGTTCAAGAGCAAGTTTCAGAGTCTCTTCTGATATCAATTTTGGTCTTTTCTTTCTTTCCTGTCTTTTTAATGGCCTTTTGCTTTCTTCATGTATGATGTCCTTAATGTCATCCCACAACTTGTCTGGTCTTTGGTCATTAATGTTCAATGCATCAAATCTGTTATTGAGATGGTCTCTAAATTCAGGTGGAATATACTCAAGGTTGTATTTTGGCTCTCATGGACTTTCTCTAATTTTCTTCAGCTTCAATACGAACTTACAATTGATGGTCTGTTCTGCAGTCGGCCCCTGGCCTTGTTTTGACTGATGATATTGAGCTTCTCCATCATCTTTTTCCACAGAAGTAGTTGACTTGATTCCTGTGTTTTCCATCAGGTGAGATCCATGTATATATGTCGCCATTTATGTTGTTGAGAAAAGGTATTTGCAATGAAGAAGTCATTGTCCTTGCAAAATTCTATCATGCAATCTCCGGCATCGTTTCCATCACCAAGCCATATTTTCCAACTACCAATCCTTCTTCATTTCCAACTTTTGTATTCCAGTCACCAGTAATCATCAATACATCTTGAATACATGTTTGATCAACTTCAGACTGCAGAAGTTGGTAAAAATCTTCAATTTCTTCATCCTTGCATTAGTGATTGGTGGACAAATTTCAATAATAGTCATATTAACTCATCTTCCTTGTTGTTAGGTGCCGTCGAGGCAGTTCCAACTCATAGCGATCCTATGAACAGCAGAATGAAACACTGCCTGGTCTTGTGCCATCCTCACAATTGTTATGCTTGAACTCATTGTTGCAGCCACTGTGTCAATACTTCTCATTGAGGATCTTCCTCTTTTTTGCTGACCCTGTACTTTACCAAGCATGATGTCCTTCTCCAGGGACTGATCTCTCCTGACAACTTGTCTGAAGTATGTTAGACGTAGTCTCACCATCCTTGCTTCTAAGGAACATTCTGGTTGTACTTCTTCCAAGCCAGACCTATTTGTTCTTTTAGTAGTCCATGTATATTAAATATTCTTTGCCAACACCACAATTCAAAGGTGTCAATTCTTCTTCAGTCTTCCTCATTAATTGTTCAGTTTTTGCAATCATATGAGGAGACTGAAAACATCATGGCTTGGGTCAGGCGCACCTTAGTCCTCAAGGTGACATCTTTGCTTTTCAACACTTGTAGGTATATGGATAGTATCCTATCACTGACAGTATTGTACTTCAAGATAGATATTGAAGTGTTCCTTTTGCCAATGAATGCAATACCATTCCTCTTCAATTTGTTATTCCCAACACAGTAAACCATATGATAGTCCGAGTCAAAATGGCCAATAGCAGTCCAGTTCAGCTCACTAATGCCTAGGATATCGATCTTTATGTGGTTCGTTTTTGATGGCTTCCAATTTTCCTAGATTCATACTTCATACATTCCATGTTCTTATTATTAATGGTTATTTGCAAGAGTTTCTTCTCATTTTGAGTCATGCCACCTTGGCAAATGAAGGTCTCGAAAGCTTTACTCCATGCATGTCATTAAAGGCAACTCTACTCTGAGGAGGTAGCTCTTCCTCAGTTGTCTTTTGAGTGCCTTCCAACCTGAGGGGCTCATCTTCTGGCACTATGCCCAACAAAGTTCTGCTGCTGTTCATAAGGTTTTCACTGGCCAATTTTTTCAAAAGTAGATCGCCAGGTCCTTCTTTCTAGTCTGTCTTGGTCTGGAAGTTTCACTGTAACCTGTCCACCATGGATGATCCTGCTAGTATTTGAAATTCTGGTGGTATAGCTTTCAGCATCACAGCAACACACAAGCCACCACAGTATGACAAATTGACAGACGTGTGCAGCACACAATAGAACTCAATAAAATTTTGTTGCAAGAAGACAATGTAGGAGTTAACAAGCATTGCATTAAAAACATCTGGCTTTGGTATTTAATCTTGCTGTTTACAGACTTTGTGATATCAGCCACTCATTTAATCTCTTTGAGAGTTTGTGCCTCTGTCTGTGGAACAGGGGTGATTATTTCTTTATAGTGTTATGAGGTCTAAGTGATCATATTTATGGGAACCCAAACCAAACCCATTGCTGTGAAGTTGATTCTGACTCATAGCAACCCTATAGGACAGAGTTGAATTGCCCTATAGGGTTTCCAGTGCTATAATCTTTATGGAAGCAGGCTGCCACATTTTTCTCTTGCTGAGTGGTTGGTGGGTTTGAACGACCGACCTTTCTGTTATCAGCTGAATACTTAACCACTGTGCCACCAGGGCTCCTTATATGTATGTGAAGACCCTGTGAAATCTGTAAAATACACTATCTAAATGTGAGGTGTGTTGTGAGTATTGCAGCTGTGCCTGGTGTGAGTTGCTAATCTCGTTGTGCCTTCTTTGGCCCTGGCTGGCAGTGTCCTAGGGTGGGGTCGGGGCAGTTGGCTGAGCTGATTTGTCTCCCCAGCCCCCAGCAGTGTTCTTCCAGGGTAGTGGGTGCTCAGTCAGTAATGCCCATGTCATACAGATAACCAGCTCCATTTGGAGTCAACTGTAATGAAATCGATGGATTTGAGGCTTATATTCTTTCATGTCTTTTGACCACGTTTGCTCTAGATCCTTAAGAGATGTTAAATGAGCTTAAGTGTGGGTAACTATTAGGCAGAGGGAAAGAAGTCAGGCATCTACACAGCTCAGGTAGCCACTGAAGGTTAAGTATAGTGACTCATCAAAACACTTATGTTCTTCCTAACAGTCTTTGTTATCCAGGGTTTAACCTGGTTTACTAAATGCCGCAGGGAACATAAAAACCTCAGGAAGCTGACAGCTTAAAAGGCTTTTAGAAAATAATGAATCAAAGATTCAAGAATAATCTCCTTTTACTTCAAATTTAACATTCTCTTGCTTTAATTTTTTTTATCATCAAACCCCTCATTTTAGGGAGAAGTCTTTATCTACTTCTGTAGACTTTTTCTTCAATCAAAACAAATTCACTCAAGATTTTCTGATGTCTTCAAGCACCTACTATCCCGCAAATGTAGATATGATTTCCAGCTGTTTTCTTTACTTACTTTTTTTTTTAAACATTCGTTCATTCCATCAAGGTGATAATTTTACCAAAAGGGCTTTAACCATAAAAAGCTAACAAAGACATATTTTGATAAGCTCAACATTTTCTTTTAGCAAATCTAATACTTAGATTGTTGTTGCTAGCTGCTATTGAGTTTGCCCTTGACTCATGGTGACCTCATGCACAATAGAACGAAATGCTGCCTGGTCCTACACCATCCCCTTGATCAGTTGTAGATCGGACCGTTGTGATCCATAGAGTTCACTGGCTGATTTTCGAAAGTAAATCACCAGGCGTTTCTTGCTAGTCCATCTTAGTCTGGAAGCTCTCCTGAAACTTGTTCAGCATCATAGCAACACACAAAACTCCACCGACAGACAGGTGGTGGCTGCACATGAGGTGCACTGACCCAGAATCAAACCCTGGTCTCTTGCATGGAAGGTAAGAATTCTACCACTGAACCACCACTGCCCTCAATACTTAGAACCATTAAATTGTGTATCAGAAGATATGTTTTAAAAAATTTAAAAAGTTCTCTTTGACCCAGTAATTCCATTTCTAGTAAACAACCTTGAGGAAATAATGAGAGATGGTATTTCTTGTAATAGTGAAAAAATCCAAAGGTCCAACTTTGGGGAAATGGTTAAATAAATTACTGTTTATTGGCTATTTTCCAGCCATTACAAAAGGTATTTTCAAAAAAAAAATAATAATAACAATTAGATGAAAAAATACTGGCTCACATAATATTCAGTGAAAACACAGATAAAAGTATTTTTATATCATGGGCATACCACTTAGAAAATATATACATATTTATGTGGAAAGGAGACAAAGGAAACCCACCAATGGATTAACTGAGGTTACCTACGGGTAGTGGGAATATATGTGAAACTTATTTTTTTTTTAATTCATTTATATTTTCTAAATTTTCTACCATCAGAGTGTTTTAATTTTACAATCAGAAAAAGTACTACTTTAAAAATGTCTAACACAACATTTACAGTTATTATATTGGCAATTTTTAATAGTATGATGAAACATTAAAAACATTATATTTTTACCTACTTCAAAGAATAAAAATAAAGGACTTGGGCAGCAGAGTTCAACAGTCTTTAGTCTGCCCTGGACTCTTTCTATACATGTCTGTTTCCTTGATCTTGTAGGTCTGAACAAACACCTGCCTGAGCATCCATAGAACTTTCTGGAAGAGTTCTCTAAATTGTTCAGGCTAGTCCCTAATTGAAGCACCTCCAGAGTCCCCCATCATTTGGTCCATCTTGATTCCAAACAGAAGAAGAGCCTGGGGTTGGGATGGTGAGGGTGGGGAGGACCGGTGTCAGGTTCAGCACAAATAGTTTAGAGTGGTGATGGTTATAGGTAGGACATGGGTTTCAATCCAAGTTTGGTCTCTCACTATCTGCTACTTTCCTGCACCTTAGTTTCCTCATGTGAATTAACTGAGATAACTGAGTTTAGCACAATGCCTGACCCCCACAGTAATCACTCAATAAAAGTTAGCTCTTATGGAACTTCAAAAGAAGTAGAGGCCTTTCATCAGCTCTGTAGGCATAACAGTCTCACCAGGTATAGTCAAATTGCTACCTCCTTGGTAGGAAGAAAGTAATTAACAGGCTGTCTTGAGTTTTGTTGTTGTTGGAGGTGGGGAGGGGAGGTGCTTAGAAATCCCCAGAAGGAGAAGGACTGTGCCAGGAAAAGGTGGAGTTGGAGGCCCCAGGTCGGCATTGGGAGAGAGGGTTCGTTTGTGGAGGGACAGTTTGGAGACAGAGGTGGAAAGAGCGAGGTATCAACCACTTCAGGGAAGCTGGTTGGGGGTGTGAGGAGCTGCTGCTCCCGGGTCCCAGCACAAAAACCAAACCCATTTTGACTGAGTCGATTCTGACTCATTGTGACTCTATAACAACCCTATAGGACAGAGTAGAACTGTCCCAATGGAAGCAGTCCACTGCATCTTTCTCCCACAGAGCAGCTGGTGGGTTTGAACTGCCAGCCTTTCAGTTAGCAGCTGAGTGCTTAACCACTGTGCCACCAGGGCTCCTCCAAGTCCCAGAGCCTCCCATATTCCTCAGTCCCATGGACAAGTCAGCAGTAGGGGAGGTGACCACTGCTCCTGTCACTGGTCACCTCTCCAGCACAGCTATCAAATGCATCCTTCTACTGAACCTACAATCTGGGAAGGGTGAGGGGGAGACAATTCTGGCAACACTGAGGAACTTAACCCCAGGACCTGGCAGTCCCTGCCCTGCCACCTAAGTGTGAGGGGCAAGCCATGGCAATGGGCACTTCCCACTTCCCTGACTCTGGCACTTCTGGCTGCTGGTGGGGACAGGTGCCACCCAAGCCATTCAAGCAGGTGATCACGCATGCCCTGAGGAAGTGAGATGGGGAGTGTCATGGATTGAATTGTGTCCCCAAAAATATCTGTCAACCTGCCTGGGTCATGATTCCCAGTATTGTATGACTGTGTACCATTTTGTAATTTGATGTGATTTCCTTATGTGTTGTAAACTCTTATACTATGATGTAATAAGATGGATTAGCAGCAGTTATACTGATGAGGTCTATAAGATTAGGTAGTGTCTTAAGCCAATCTCTTTTGAGAGACAAAAGAGAGAAGCAAACAGAGACACACGGGAACCTCGTACCACCAAGAAAGCAGTGCCAGAGCAGAGCGCATCCTTTGGACCTGAGGTTCCTGAACAGAGAAGCTCCCAGACCAAGGGAAGATTGATGACACAAGCCTTCCTCCAGAGCTGATGGAGAAAGTGTTCCCCTGGAGTTGATACCCTGAATTTGGACTTGTAGCCTACTGGACTGTGAGAGAATAAACTTCTCTTTGTTTAAAACATCCACTTGTGGTATTTCTGTTATAGCAGCACTAGATGACTAAGACAGGGAGAAATGTCCAGGGTGACTGAGGAAGAATCAAGATTTTGAAATTTTTGGCTTTGAATTGCTTAGAAAGCAATTAGTTCCCTGGATGAAAATGTACTGTAGTATCTTCCTACTTCGGTAAACACGGATTGTTTTTCCAATAAGAATCGAACATCATGGTGCAGGATAATAACCCAAGAGAAGTCAGGCTTCTGATGGAAATGGTGGACAAATAGTAGAGGAGGGTGTCTTTTCTTAGAGTAAGCACCTCCTTTCTGTGGTTGGTGGATTTAGACAGGTAAGTTCTCTTCACGCACTGCCTCTTTGCCTTCCTTTTCATTTCATGTAGAGCTCCATAATAGAATACTTTGCATTTGAAAAAAAAAAAAATCATCCTATTAGATTCATTTCTTTGGGCCTTAAAGGCCTTTTCCAGCTTTAAGAATTCTTTACTAAAACGGAAACGCTCAAGGAAGAAATAAAATCTTCAGCTTTGGCATACTGTGGTGGCTTGTATGTTGCTGTGATGCTGGAAGCTATGCCACTGGTATTTCAAATATTGTGGTTATGGTTATGGGTGGGACATGGCTTTCAGTGGAGCTTCCAGACTAAGATAGACTTGGAAGAAAGGCCTGGAGTTCTACTTCTGAAAATCAGCCAACGATAACCCTGTAGATCACAACAGAATATTGTCCAGGTCGCTTGCTTTGGACTCATCATCAGGAGGGATCAATCGCTGGAGGGGACATCATGTTTGGTGAAGACGAGGGAGACCCTCAGTGAGATTGATTGGCACAATAGCTGCAACGATGGACTCAAACATGCTGGTGATTGCCGGGATGATGCAGGACTGGACAACGTTTTGTTCTGTTGTACATGAGGTTGTTGGGAGTTGGAGTCAACTCGAGCTAACAACAATTTTTATATGGTCAAATTGATGTTTTCTGGTGTACGTACAATTCCATGCAGTTTGAAAATGCAGACAGTCTTGTAACCACCACCACTATCAAGATAGAGAACATTTCCATCACCCCAAAAAGTTTCTGCATGTCCCTTTGTAGTCAGAGGTAAAACTATGGGGGAAAACAGATTTATAGTTGCCAGAAGTAGAAGTAGATTTTCCTGCTCCCAGTCCCCAGCAACAATGAAACTGTTTTCTGTCCCTATAGTTTTGCCTATTCCAGCCCTTACTTTTATGATAACCCCAAACTGTATTCAGCTCTATTTACAAACTAGCTTATTAACATTTTCCTTGGGGAGATGGTAGATAACCTTTTCAAGCTTATTTACAGTCTTGACAACTAGTGAAGCACCTGATAATTTAGAAGTGAGGGAACTGGAGCTGGGAAAAGAGGGACAAGAATATGGCAGGGGGAGGAGGGAGTGGGACATTAAGGTGGACGGGTGCCATAGCTTCCCCAAGCACTCATCTGACTGCAAGCCCTGAAGGTGGCCAGGTCACAAAACACCTTTAACTGGGGCTCCTGTTTGCCCACTCCTCCAAAAACAGAAACTCAGGTCAGAGGCAAAGCTGTAAACTCCCTGATGACTTTCCCTCTTTGGGTCTCTACTGTCTCCTTTTCTCATTCAGTGACACCAGTGCTATGTGAGGAGCCCTGGTGGCTCAGTGGTTAAGAGCTCAGCTGCTAATGAAAAGTTGGCAGTTTGAATCCACCAGCCACTCCTTGGAAACCCTGTGGGGCAGTACTACTCTGTCCTATAGGGTCACTATGAGTCGGAATGGACTTGACAGCAGCGGGTTAGTACTATGTGACTCTGGATGTGGAGGATAAATGAGAGAGAAGAGTCTAGAATTACTTGAGTTACTGAGGAGGTGATGGTGCTATAGTAAGGGAGAAAAGCCAGGGAAAATAATATTTATTGAGATTCTACCACCTACTGGACTTAAAAAAAAAGAAGTTACCATTGAGTTGATTCTGACTCATGGTGACCCTATGTGTGTCAGAGTAGAATTGTGCTCAATTGGGTTTTCAGTGGCTGAGTTTTTGGAATTAGATTGACAGACCTTTCTTCTGAGGTGCCTCTGAATAGACTCAAACTTTCAATCTTTCAGTTAGCAATGATACACATTAACCATGCACCACCCAGGGACTCTCATACCAGGCATACATTCTTTCATGTAGTCCATTGAATAATCAGAGGGGCCTCTGAGCTAGAAACCTGGGGATTCTGTGCTCCATTGCCCTCTTGCCCCAATATCTAGTCTGTGAAACTGTCAGGTTTACCCTTTAAAACCTTCTTATCTTTCCTTTGCTTTCCTTCCTCACTGCTTCTGTCTTAATTCAGTCGTATCATTCTGGACTGGATGTTTGCAGTATCTGTTAGAATTCTCTCCACCTCAAATCCAGTCCTAATTTATCCCCCTCATAGCTACCAAAGTTATTTTTCTAAAATGCATATCTGATTTTATTCTTCCCATATTGAAATTGTCTCTGTGAATCCTCATTATTCTTAAAGTCACAAGGTCCTCCATGATTCCTGATCCCATACAAGCCCCCTCCCAACCTCCCAAACTCCACTGTTGAGCTGTTCTTGTTTGGACCTGCCTTAAAATCTAAATTGCCGAAATCTACTGGTGGTCCTAGGAGGCCAGCCTCACTCACACTAATGTTCTTCCCTTTTCCCTCTCTTAGCCATACCCTGGGCTGAAAAAATCCTCCTTGTTCTAGACGAAGCGGCCATATATTACCCTATCTGAGAAGTTTCTCTGTCCCCTCACCAAAGACCTCTCCTCCCCTTGTTCTTCACTACGCCCTGGTAACCTTTTCTCATAGCCCCTACTAGACTTTATCGCACTCATGTGCTTATGTCTCTGCCTGTGAGTACTCTCTTCCTTGCCTTCCTGCAATGCAGTTTTTAGTAAGTGACAAAGTCCTATTTTAAATTCTTATTTTCCATAAAATGACTTGCTCAAAGAGTTGAAATTTGAACCTAGGAAATTGTATGGTACTGAAGCCCATGCTATTTCTACTGCGTAAGCTATAGAAGCATATTTGGGAAGAAAGATAATTTTATTTTGGAATGTGTTGAGTTTGAGATTCCTGTGGTCATTGAGGTGAATGTGTGCAGTAGGCAATTGGAAATGAGACTATGATGCTCAGGAAAAGCTTTAGAGGCTCTACCCTGCATAATATAAAATATATTAAAATATTTTAGGTATGGGCAGAGCCAACATGGCACTATAGACAGAAGCACCACACCATCCCTTCACAGCAAAGACCCGAAAAACTAAGTAAAACAGAGACAAATGCCAATCCTGGAATCTAAAGCATCAAATGAAAAGATAAAGAACTCAGCTAAGCACCGAATGGAATAAGAAACTGGCAGAGAACAGAGCACGATGAGAGCTACAGAGTAGAGGTCCCTTATCAGCTAACTCGGTATGGATTTACTATCCTGGCCCTCTCAGCCACTGAGAACGATAGATAGGGAGTACGAGAAGGCAGCTTCAAGGAGTCCCCAGCAGGAGACAGAACACCCGGTAACCAGTGATATACACTTTCCTGCCCCTACCCTTCTTCCCCCTGCTCTGTTGCTTGGCCGCGGAGGTGCAGCTCCTTGCCACTTGGATTTGTCCTGCCCACACTGGCCGGCTCCTTCAGTGCCATTTTTTTGTAGCTGTTGTTGCTTTTTTTTTAGCTTCTTTTGGTTTCTTCTCTCCGTCTCATCTCCTTCCTATCCTTTCACAAAAACACCTGATATCATCTGCCATCTCCGCTCCTTCTTGACAGACTGTGCAGTGCTGCTTACCTGGGGAGCCACTTCCCTGGTCTGTGCCACCACGCTGGTGGGCTCTATGGGGCTTGAATCTAGGATGCAGGACTGCATTAGCCAGATACCAACCTAGGTAATGAACTCTCAAAGATAAAACAAAATATAATAACTATAAATAAACTATAAATTAAAAAATATAATAACTAAATATCTGACTGGACCATAATAAAGCTGTTGATTCTTGTGTTTTCCACCCAGTGAGGTCCATGTATATAGTCAGCATTTAAGTTGTTGAAAGAGGTATTTGCAATGATTGTCATTGGTCTTGCAAAATTCTAACGTGATCTCCAGTGTCTTTCTGTCAAAAAGGCTGTATTTTCCACCTAAAGATCCTTCTTTGTTCCCAACATTGGCATTCCAATTACCAGTAATTACCAATGCATCTTTAAAAAAAAAAAATTTGTTTTATTGTACTTTAGATGAAGGTTTACAGAGCAAACCAGTTTCTCATTAAACAATTAATACACACATCTTATTGAAAGCCGTAAAGTACTTAGAACCAGAAGCTGAATGCAGAAAAGCTATGGTTGTCATCACATCCATGAAATCTTTTGATGCTTCAGTAAGTATGGATCAAAAGGTAAACATAAACTGTTCCCCAAATTTGGTGACCTTGTTTTCCCAGGATCCTTTAAAATCCTTTAAAATTCCCTATTAGTAGAAATATCTATCAAAAAACAGAAAATACAGAAATAGAATAATGGAAGCATGTTACTAAAAATAATCTATTTATTCCCTATACTTAAACCTATATATTAATATCATTAATGTTAACTATAGATCTTTTTCATGATTAGGGAAGGGAAGAATACTTGTGTCAGACTATGCACATTAACTAAATTGGGCAGGCATATTCCTATAATTTCCAGATTTCAAGAGTCAGAACAGAGTATCCAGAGCCAGCTCACTGATTTTCAGCTATCACCTTTATACCCTTTACTCCTATGAAAAAATGATATGAAAACACATAATAGCTATGCACTTTGAAGAAATACCATTATCACCTCTATTTTTTACATGAAGGAACCAAGGCTAAGAAAGATTAAGGGACTTGCTCAAGTGCACACAGCCTGTGTTAGAACTGGGATTTAAACTGAGCCAGTCTGACTCCAGGGCCCAATCCTCTCCTTCATACGTGGGTTATTTCCATAAATCTTTGGCAGTTTAAAAGTGGTCAGAGGATAGTTTTGATTTATTTTATCATTTTAACTGCATCTATTACAGTATCTTTTTACGACTTAGTCAAACATAGGGCAATGTATTTGGATATGGAGTGAATAGTCACTATTCAAAATATGGTCCTTGCATCAGCAGCTTCTCTTATATGCTAATTAGAAAGCCAAAACCTTAAGACTCTACTCCAGATTTATTGAACTAGAATATCTTGGGGTAGGACCAGGAATCTGTTTTAAAATATTCTCCAGGTGATTCTTATGCACACTAAAATATGAGAAGCATTGGAGTAGATATATGGTATCCAAGTTTTTTAGTAAAAAAAAAATAAGGATGCAACCCTAATATATGTTGATCTACTAACTATATATTGTGTATACTACTCTACTAATACATTGT
Source organism: Trichechus manatus latirostris (assembly GCF_000243295.1). NCBI lineage: Eukaryota > Metazoa > Chordata > Mammalia > Sirenia > Trichechidae > Trichechus > Trichechus manatus. Next base: position 2,653,900 of record NW_004444065.1, read on the forward strand.
AGTACAGTATATATTTTACAAATAAATGGGCAGTGCATTAAGAAGCATACATAAACAGACATTTTGAAGGATACTATACTATTTCTTTACTTCCATAAAATATTAATAAAATTATATTTTATTTTCATGCCCTGATATCATCCTTTAAGCCTCTGAAGTGTGTGTACTACACTTTAGCAGCCAATGGAATAGAAATTTAGACAATATATTCAATATTTTCTTGTAAAGGATCATATATAATGCTTACTTAAATGAAGTAAAGAATCCAACAACATAAGATCAGAAGGGTTATAGGACAGAAAGTGAGTTGACATGGATTTTAATTCCATCTTAGACATGGCCAGCTGGGGGAATTTTAGCAATCACAGAATCTAGGGAAAGTCTGGCACATAGTCAAATTCTATTTGACTGAAGGACTTGGATACTCAGTTATTGTTTTTTTTTTTTAATGTGAGGGGGTTGGAGAAGGACTTGTACTAGATGAGGAATAACAAATAGATTTCAACTTAGTGTGTGAAAAGGTGTTGAAATACATGAAGGCATCTACCAGTGATGCTGGGGATAAAAAATGGTGCATGTGTCAGTATTTGACACTCTAGGAGTTCTTAGATGGATTTCTATGTTTCTTTTTAAGACTTTATGCCTATGTAGAAATATACCTATTTGTAGAATCACTGAAATTAAGGTAAAGACTTCATAGGTGGTAAGTTGATTTCTCCTATATATTTTCCTTCCCTCCTTTACTTTAAGCAAGCTTATTAATAGAAACATTTTATAGTAAGTAGCTCAATATAATTTCAAGGGGAAATAAAAGTATAATATTAACTTAAAGTTATCATACGCATTTGTGATATTGCCCAAGTGCATTTTATTTCCTTGTATATTTTAAAATATAGCGCTATTTTTCTTGTGTGAATGAAACAATCTAAAAGAAATATTGATCAACCATTCCAATTTAAAATAATATAGAATGGAAAGACAAATTTTTACTATAAACTAAAATGATAAAAAGACTTTGCTAGCTTCATACTTTAATAAATTTTGATGATTGTATTTAATATCCTCCCAAAGCATTCATAATGGAAATGCTAACATGAACTAAACTCCAGATTGGGTGAATTTCTTTTTCATGTGACTTCCTAGACTATGAAAACAGTAATATAATACAGACATAAGACAATCCGCAATGCTTCTCATCAGTTCTCATCACCTCAGTATTTTGTGTGGAGGTCAGACAAAACAGTATCGTAATGAAAAAGGTAAGGGCAGCCTTCAAGAAAAAAGACAACAAAGAAAATCATGGGGCCTCAGGTAATAACTGTGGTGATAATTAGGCTACTTTTTAGGTAGGTGGATGATTTTGGGGATGGTTACTCACATATGAACCTATGGCATTTTCTTGAACCAGCTTGCAGAGTCCACTCCATTTCTCCTCAAGGCTCTCTTTTTGAGTCACTGCTGAATTTTAGCACTGTAAGTAAGAACTGAGGCAGTCAGTTAAGAAAAATGGGAAACACAGAAGAGATCTTTCATTCATCTAAAATGGTACTCTGGGATACAGTGGGTTTACCACTGGCCTTCCCAAAGCCATGAAGACTGTTCGGAAACTGTAATCAAGACCCTATACTTCTCCCTGTACTCAGGATTGCAGGTGACTTTCTACCACCCTTTGCACAGCCCACTACCATAAAAACCTGTTGCCATCTAGCCAATTGGGACTCATACCAAAAAAACCAAACCAAACCTGTGGCTGTTGAGTCGATTCCAACTCATAGTGACCCTATAAAACAGAATAGAACCGACCCATATGGTTTTGAAGAAGCGACTGGTGGATTTGAACTGCCTACCTTTTGGTTAGCAGCCAAACTCTTAACCACTGCACCACCAGAACTTCCCCACTACCATAAACGGAAAAAAAACCATTGTGGTTGAGTCCATTCTGACCCATAGCAACCCACTACCATAGGACGTATCAAATGGAGGTACTTAGAAACGTCTCTGCTCTTGAAGCCCCAGAGTTTCAGCACCAAACTGTGTGTAGCAAAGTTTTGTTTTGAATACCCAGAATGATACTTTCCATTTTAATATCCTCAATCACAGCTACCCATTCTATAATATCTCACATTTATTTTCGAAACTGTGTTAAGTTTCTCCTCTTGCAACCTATGAGACAATGATATCCTTTGCCTTTAGTCCTTCCATTAAGTGCTCCCAGAGAAATATGCCTCTAATATCTGCTCATTGAAAAATTCTTTGCTGAATGGTAGAGTAATATCTAATAAATATTTGTTTAGAGAATGAATATCTCCCCAAGGATTGCAGCAAAAATACTTTGGGAGTAGAAGTGAAGTGTTTCATCCTCAAGGGAAGAAATCAGAGGGAAGAGTTGGCAGTATATCATATTAAGAAGCATTTTCAATAGCTCTGTTGTTTTACTAATGCAACCCAAAACCAAAACCAAACCCATTGTCATCAAGTCAATTCAAATTCACAGTGACCCTACAGGACAGAGTAAAACTGCACCATAAGGCTTCTAGAGAGTGGCTAGTGGATTGGAACTACGGTCCTTTTGATTAGCAGCCAAATGCTTAACCACTTCACCACCAGGGCAAAATACTGAAAATATCATTTTTGCCTGGTGGGGATGTGTAGAAGATGGATTCAAAAAATGGTTGAAGGAAGCGTGGTTTTAAAAGGTTAAGAAATATTGGCCTTAACATTTAAAATCTTTTTTTTTTTTACTTTACTAGGCAGAAACCTGGCCAAATTTATAAATATGCAGTTTTGAATACTTAAAATATATTAAGTATTTTTGGAATAAAAAATGTTCAAGATTTATGTGAACATATTTTTTAACATCCTATGACTTCTGGTGTTTTGTTTTTCTTTGATAAACCTTCTACTCCATAATTATAAGTGCATTCAACTATTTCCTTTCAGTACACTTGTGATTTTTTTTTTCATGTTGCCCTGATGAACAATCCAGGCTTACACACCTTCCCCACTCCTGTACATGTTCTCTTCCTTCCTCTCATAACCTGAAAAACTATGGAAAGAGTCAAATTTCCTGGAATATACAATGCCTTAGAAGACTTCCATTATGACACCTCTCCTAGCCCTCTGAGGCGAGTTTAAGAGCACTCTCTGCTTGTTTCTCCATTCAACATGGCCAAAAATATTCAATTTAGTTATTTCCAGACTATTTAAGGCTTAACATTAATTAAACTAAGGAGCCCTGGTGGTGCAATGGTTAAAGAGATAGGCTGCTAACCAAAAGGTCAGCAGTTCGAAACCACCAGCGGCTCCACAGGAGAAAGATGAGGCAGTCTGCTTCTGTAGAGATTTACAGCCTTGGAAACCCTATGGGGCCACTATAAGTTGGAATCAACTTGACGGCAGTGGGTATTAATTAAACTAGAACCAGATATCGTAATGTTAGTTGTGAAATCTAAATATGTTAACACTTCTTAACTCCATACACCAACTATGCTGTTAACTTTTAAAAGAAGTAATGAAATTGACTTTAAATAGCTTGATCAGCTAGACTTTTCATGCCAAAGTTCAAAATGTTTCAAGTTGTGCTCTTTCTGAATACTACTTATGTGATATACATAATGAAAATAGATATGTGATTAATAAAGTATTCTGAAATATTCATAAGTTTTCTCAGCCAAGTGTTTCTGACATTGACAATTCTCTTATCAAAATTTAATTTGGTACAGTTAGATGTTTTGAAAATTACAAACGAAATTTTAAGGTAATATTCTAATTTAAAAGTGAATATATTTTGCTTATGAACACAGATATGAGATAAAAATTTAATAATTCTCACATTTTAAGTTTTTTATTGAGAAAGTAAAAGTCTATTGCATATACTTGCTCACATATCATCACTGCTTTGAATATTAGTTGACCTTTCTCCCCTCTTAATTTGTCGAATAATATTGTGATGGCTAAGATTGTGTGTCTACTTGGCTGGGCCATGATTCTCAATGTTTATATGTGATCACTCCCATAATTGAATATGCTGTGAGTAGCTAATCAGTTGAAAGAGAGTTTCCTTGGGGGTGTGGTCTACATCTGAATATAAGCAAACATTCAGGCTTTTTACTCGCTCTGGACTGTATGGCTGCCTCCTGTTCATCTGACCTGTGGTTCTTGGGACTTGAGCTAGCAGCTTATCTGCCGATCCTGGGATTCTGCGATTTTCACAGCCTGTGAGCGAGTCCTGCTTTCCAGTATGCTGATCTTGGGTTCGCCAGCCCCTGCGGCTACGTGAATCAGGAGAAGGCTCTATTCTAATCCACAGACTTGGGACGTTCTAGCCTCTACAATCGCGTGAGCTGTTTCCTTGATATAAATGTCTCTCTATATATTTATATGCCTTACTGGTTTTGCTTCTCTAGAGAACCCAGCCTAAGACAAATATCTTCCTTGGAAGAACATTCTTATAAAGCAGTAAAAAGAACTCTTTTAGAATTCTTGAAGATACATAAATGATCAGCTTTACTTGAGTTAAAATTTGTGATTTTTTTTAGAGTTTATAATTTGTTCTTACTAAGATGGAAGTTACAATTTTGCAAACATTAATTTACTCACAAAATATATTGTCACAATTTATTATTGCTAAAATAATCTATTAAAAAGCACAAGCAAAAAAAAAAAAATACAAGCAGAACAGATCAAATCTAAAAATTGCAGAAAAAGAGCTCTGTTGTTACACCATGCTGCACAGTTACATAGTTTTACAGTGTTGCTGTAAGAGTGAGTTGTCAATGAATCTGAAACAATTTGATATTTGTCACTTAATTAATAACTTGGTAATATCTGTCATGATAATTGCCATTTAGGAATGCATTTTAAGATATAGTTGCACTCCAGGAAAAGCAAACTAATCCATAAGGTGGGGAGAAGAGCACTGCTTGCCTGGGGTAAAGGGAGGAGGAAAGAGGATAGCATTACAAAGGTACAATTTTGGGGGCTGATGTATACGTTCATTGCCTTGATTGTGGTGATGGTTTTCAGTGTATATGAATATGTCAAAGGTTATCAAATTGTACACTTAAAGTATGTGCAATTCATTGCATCTTAAGTATATCTTGGAAACCCTGGTGGCTGAATAAATCTGTTAAAAAAGAGAGATCAGTACAAATGTGGAAAAAAAAATAATTGCCCAGGAACATTTCTTGCATCCTCATTTGTAATAGCAAAAACTTGCAAGCAATCCCTTGCATATATTATCTGCAATAATAATAATAATAATAAATCAACCAGAAAATATCTACAAATGATTTTGAATTAGAAGCTGTTTTAAAAACAACTGACAAAATACACAAAACTTATGTACAAAAATAAAGACTGAGAGCAAATAGGTGGAAAATATTTAGACAAAGTTTTCTTTATCTAAAAGTTGTATATTTTTTAATATGGCTTTAATGAGTGTGTCCTTATTAAAATAAACAAGGAAATGTGAACAATTTTAGTGGGTAAATCAGAAGTGAACACTATGAAACACTATTCACAGAGTAAATCATGAAAAATAATTTCAGCTTTGTTGTTACAAAGATTATGCTATTAAGCTCATAAAAATGCATGTTCATTTTAGCTATGTATGTAACAAAATGTTGATATCATATTAGTGGAAAAAATGATAACTCAGTTGGTTTCAGTATGGCTTCATAGGTAGTTGGGCAATTGCATTCAGAAAGTTGCTGGATGGATCAACATTTTGTGCTATTCATAAGTTACATTGAGTTTTTCAGCTTTAATGGGCAAATGAATTTCCTGGGGATCTTTTTGAGATGAAGATTCTAAATTCATTGGGTCTGGTATCAAGCCCCAAGATACTCCATTTCATACAAATTCCCAAACTATGATAATATGAGTGGTCTGTGGACCACACTTTGAATAGAAAAATGATACAAAACTCTCTCCCTGGCACTGTCTAGTCAATAATTTGATCTGTTATTTAAAAAAAAAAAATTATGTGGAATAATGAGCCAAAATTAACAAGGAAACATTTAAAAAGCAGAATATATACATATATTTCATGAATTGTCACCAAAATCATTGGCACATGTCTACAAGTAAACCTTGCTTAACATATAAACAGATTTTAGGTTTCAGTTGATTATAGGATCAAGTATGTTCTTTTAAGGTGACAGGTCTGCCAAAAATCTCTTGCAACACAAGTCTGAAATGCTAGTATGAATGGAAGCATCGCATCAAGATAAAGATAGTTAACTATCTCTCTGCACCCAGAATAGATCAGATCACACCTGAGGTATCCATTAATTCCTATATTCATTCCACAAATTAAATGCCCACAGGCAGTTGTGCCAGGCATCATATGACAGATAGATATGGCATAAGGTGGAACTTTAGCTAATGAATTATGATTATTTTATTAGTAACTGTACTTTTTATATACTACTTTATATAATTTATCACTATTTTTTATTTTCTGTTTATAAAGATGAAAGAATCAGTTACATATTTTGGGGTAAATTTCCTAGGGCAATTTTTCCTAACAAGACCTCAACCTCACAAACTTTTTAAATATGATTTCTGATACATTCAAATCCTAATGCACAGTTTAAGATTTTGTTTTTGATAATTGCTCACAGTAAACAAACTTAAAAAAAAATCTTTTGTGTTTTTGACTTTATCTGTTTTGAGAGTTGCTCTTGGGATTTCAATCTATCTATCATCTATTTATGTATCTGCATCACCTATCTATTTAGGATCAATATATTATCACTTCAAATAAAATATAAAAATCTTACCACCATATAGGTCTGTTTATCTCCTATCTTATATATTATATCTACATACATTGAAAACCCCATCAGACAATGTTATAAATTTGGCTTTCAACCATCAAACACGTTTGAAATAACTAAAGAGAAGAATAAATATGTTATATGTACCCAGATACTTGCCATATCTGTTGTTTTTCCTTCAATCCTCGGGTTCCAACTGTCCTTTTGATATTATTCCCTTTCTGTCTGAGCAACTTCCTATAACAATTCTTTTAGATCAGTCTCTGGAAAAAATAATCTTATTTTTCCTTCATCTTGAGAGTGTGTTTATTTCACTTTCATTCCTGAAGAGTATTTTCACTGGATATAGAATTCTGGGTTGATGATTTTTTTTGTCTTTGAGCACTTTAAAAATGTTGTGCCACCATTTGGTCTAATAGAGTCTGATGAGAAATTCACAGTCATTCAAATTGTTTTTCTCCTGTTGGTAAGGTATTGTGTTCTCTGGCTGTTTTAAAGATTTTTTTTTTTCTTTGCTTTTACGTTTCAGGAGCTTGACGATGATTGATTATGTTTGCCTTATTTGGGGTTTGCTTAACTTCTTGAATCTGCAGGTTTATGTCTTTCACCAAATTTGGAAATTTTTCAGCCATTATTTCTTCAAGTAGTTTTTCAACCCTGCACTTTATCTCTTCTTCCTCTGAGATTCTGATGACAAAAATGTTACACATTTTGTTATTGCCTGACAGGGCCCTGAGGCTCTGTTCTTTTTTTTTCATTTTTTTTCTCTCTGCTGTTCACATTGGATAATTTTTATTGATCTATCTTCAAGTTTATTGACTCTTTCCTCTGTCATCTCTGTTCTGATATTGTGCACAGCCAATTTTTTTTCTAAATTTGATTATATCTTTCATTTAAAAAAGTTTTCATTTGATTCTTCTTGTGTCTTCTGTTACTTTGCTGAGACTTTCTGTTTTTCCATTTATTTAAAGTGTGTTTATGATTACTTGTTGGAGCATTTTTATAACAGCTGCTTTAAAGTCTTTGTTAGCTAATTCCAACATTTGTGCCATCCCAGCATTGCCATCAGTTGATTGTCTTTACAGTTGAGAGTTGAGATTTTCCTGATTATTTGATGTAGAGTGGCTTTTATTATATCCTGGACATTTTGAATATTAAGTTATGAGACATAGTTTTGTTTAAAAGGAGAATGCTGATATTTTTATTTTAGCAAGCAATTAATATTTATGCTGTGATTTCTAACCCACTTTGTTTGAGCTGTGGTTCCAGTGTGAGACAGTGTTGTGGTATTTGGATCTGTCCCATATGTGTATCACAATGTGGCCTGTATGGGTCTGAAAGGTTTGCTGTTAGTTCAATTCTCAATATCTTTGGTTTGCTGGCTAGGATCAGATTCATGCATACACAGCTCTGGGAAGTGAGCCCAGGATTTTTTATAAATAACTTTATGGGTTCGCTTTCCTAAAGCTTTTTTTGTAAACTCTGGTGTTTTCTGCTTCCCTGGGGCTTCCCTTTTTGGTCCTTTGGCCAGAAAGCAGGTGCTTTAGTTTCCTTGCTCTGTCACATACTTCCACAACTGTGTCCATGTCTGGGGACAAGAGGCTTGATGGCAGAGAAGAAAAATTGCAAGGGGAATTAATTCCACACTTTTGGAACTGCAGCTGCACTGATTGGACTCCCTAATAATTTTGGTTCCTGTGAGCTCCTTTTGTAACTGCTTCTAGCACTGCTTAGGGGTTAGAGCAAGAGAGAACCAGAGAAAAGGCAGGGGGAAAGAATATCTGCACACCCTCTGAGTGTTAGAAGTTTTTTTCCCACGCCTAGAGCCAAGACTAGAGGACTTTTGCTAAGGCTATCTCTTTCTCTCTCTCTGCACCCTGTTTTTCATTTCTAGGTTTTGGACTGCATTGAGTTCTGGCTGAGGAAAATGGAGAACAAAAAGTGGTAAACTCACCACTGGTTCCTTAGTACTTCAATTGTCATCTTCTTCCCTAAGCCACCTGCTACTATTCGCTTTTCAGAGTCCCCAAATAAGTCTCCATGCATTCTACCCAGGTTTTGTATTGTATTCAGAGGGAGATACATAGTGGAGTGTGCTTACTCCAATATCTGGAATGGAAGCCAAACAAATTATTTGTAATTAATAAATATACTTTGAGGTCTTTTCTATTAACATCAGTACCAGTGTGCCCCTTAGTTTTTCTTTGAGTAAAGTATATGATTGAGGTCAATAAAATTTACATATTAAGAGATTCCTACTTTATATAAGAATATGTACATATTAATATTGCATTTTAAAATGAGTCTTACATATGACAAATTTCTCAAGACTTTTCCTTGGTTCACCCTCTGAAGTGATCCAGCACTAGTTGTCTCTTTAACTATGCTTGTCTGTAGTTCATTAATCACAATGTGCAGTTCATATCTATGATGTCAGCAAGCCTTGTTTTAAATTTTAAAATAGGTTTTGCATTTTAAAAAGCTTTAGAACAGACTGTATTCCCCTAGATGCCAGATAGTCTGTCATACTTGTTACATAATTCAATTAAAGGCATCTGTACTAAATGTGAAAAATGGGCAAAAGAGTTCAAAGGGTACAGGATGAACTGCTTGGAAAATCTTTGAATATGCACAGGTATGTTGGAATATACCTGGATAAGGGAGATGTTTTGCTGATTGGCATGTGCATTTCCATTTGTATAGTTTAGCCAGGGTTAGGCTGTGCTCTGGAGAGTGAGCTCAACAAATTTGGAGACTGTGGAGCATTGGCTGGGACCCAGGGGACAGAATATCTGAACAGCCTAGCTTAGAATTATTATTTTTTTAATTTAAATTTCCTTTAAGGCCCAAATATTCATCTTTATACCTGTATAACTAACAGGACTTCCTTCATGAATAACTAGGGCTGAGGAAATTTTGTCTTTTTTCTATTATTCAATATGCATATAGAACTTGACCACTGCTAGCCAACGTCACCACTACTTCCCTGGTTCAGACCACTGCCATCTATTACACTGTCCTTGAAATAGCCTCCTAACTGCATCTCACCCCCTACAGTCCAATGTCCACAGTAGATGGAATTATCTTTTTAGAATTTAAGACAGATCATGTCACTCTTCTCAAAACCTTCCAGTGGAATCCCTTCTTCACCAGAGTAAGAGCTGAAGCCAAAATTTTTGCAGTGGCCAAAAATCCCCTATACAGTATGGACCTTGAAATATCTCTAACCATATTTCTTATTAATATTTTTCCTACCTTCCCTACTTCAGCCACATGGTTCTCTTCGTTCTTATTTGAACATGTAGACACATTTCTGTCCCAGGGTCTTTGTGTTACCTAAAGCAGGTTCTGCTCAGTGAGGTTTCTTGTCAATAAAGACATACTGAGGTGAGGAGGAAGGAAGAGCATTTATTGCAAGTGTGCAGGCAAGGAGCAAGGAGGTGTATACCTCAAAGCAAGCTCCTCGAACAAAGGGAGGCAGAGCCTTTTATACCATCGCACAAGGAAGTACATACAAACATTATGGACTACATAGGCCATCATGGTGCACAGGTGAAGTAAGACAAATTGCATTTTTTCTTTGGTATGTAGGCTAGTAAGCTGGGTTTGACTGGCTTGAGCCACACCCAGCACTTTGAGGACAATAGACAGGAGGGGAAGGTTTCTCCTGGTCTGAGCAGCTCCTAGTTGAGTCACACCCATCGCCACCACCTAAGGTTTTGTTTGCTAATGGCCAAGCATTTTCTGGCGGCATGGCATTGGCTATCAATCCCTCCTTCCCTTTGGGGATATGGCCATAAGCCATATTCCTTGGGTTGTGGAGCACATCTTCTAAATTGAGCAATGGCTCCTTGAAGTAGAGAATGGTATTATACAGAACGGCAGACAAAAATTCCTGTTACAATTAAAGAAAATAAAAATAATAAACAAATGCTTTAGTTAATTATAGTTAGGCAACCAGGTGAGCCAGTCAAAGATATTTGAGCTGTCTCAGTTAGGAACATGAAGCCAAGTAGCTTCCTGACATATTGACAAATCCAACATTTAGTTATGTTGGTTGCACTTGTTACTAATTGTTTTAATTTGACAAAAGCTTAACCATACCAACACCATTTGAGGGACAGAGTTAGGAGAAGAATGAAGGTGAGGGTCTACAGTTCATATTGGCATGAAACAGGGTCTACTTAAGAGAGCTACTATCTTAAACGGGTAAAATATGAACAGGAAGGAAAAAAACCACAGTTAACAAACTCTATAGGTTAAAAACTCAGTCTCTTAAATGCATACTTCAGGTTTTGTAATGGCTGACAGTTCCAGTTTTCCTAAAGAGTTGCTGTTGTAGGGTTGGGGTCTAGAGCAGGCACAGCTTTCCGCCTGGTGTGGTGAATCCAAGGTTTGACCCCTTTCGTTTTAGCAGCCATATGGGTGATGAGAAGCACCTCGAAGCTCCTTTCCACTTGGACTGGAGAGGCTTGTCTTTCCAGGCATGCAGCAGGACCCAATCTCCAGGTTGCAATGGGCGGATCCTCACCTCAGGAGGGTGCTCTTGTCTGCCAAGGGCATATCTGTGGAGAGAATAAAGGACAGCACACAAAGAATGCAAATACTCTTACACAGTTTTTTCACCTAATACAATTAAATGGTCACCATTCATCAGCCCATGATTTTTCAGGAGGGGCTTCACAAAGACTAGCTCAAAAGTGCTTAATTTGAGCTTGTTTCTGGGACCCGCCCTAACCCTAAGCAAGGCTGTAGGGAGAGCCTGTATCCATGTTAATTTTGCTTCTTGACACACCTTTGCTACTTGTCTTTTAAGTGTCTGGTTCATTCTGTCAACCTTTCCATCGGATTGTGGTCTCCAGACTGCACATAGTCTCCATTTGATGTCCAGGAAATGTGCGACTTTTTGGGTTACATCAGCTACAAAGTGAGATAGGTCTGTTATCACTTCCTATGGAAGCAGGTAATTCAAACACTCCATGGGTTGGATAAAATTCTTAGTAACCTTTCTTCCGTAACTCCCACCACTGGTATTGATTTCTTTGTTAACAGTCCCTTCAGATTATTAATATCCAAATAGGTGGCTCCTGTGTCCAATAAAAAGTCAATCATTTCTCCCCTGGGCTCATCAGGGCAAATGGAGTAAAACTGGCCTCTGGTCCCCCTCGGTCTTACTCTTCCCCTTGTTGTATTATAACCTTCTCGGATTCCTTTGGGGCCCTCTGTTTCTTAGGGCATTCTCTCTTCCAATGCCCTTCTTGTTTACACCACACACATTGGTTTTCTCCTAGCCCCCATGGGCTGGGTTAACTGGTGCCAATGAAATATGTCCAAACCCAGCTGTCTTTTCAGTGCTGCACTTCCCCTTCTTTTACTCTTAAGTGGAACGAGGTGGTCACCACAAGCAAGCAGACCAAGCTGTCTACTGGCCAGCTCCCTTAAACTTCCAGTTCTGGAAGGGGACTGTTTCTGATGAACACTGACTTTTCCTGCCTCACGCATCCAACAGCAAACAGCTTGCTTGAAATTAAAAAAGCAACAGTTCACCTTTTTTTCCTGTGGATCCTTGCTTCAAAAGCAAATCTTCCATTCTCTCAGCAGTTCTGGGTGGTTCTGCATGTCTTTTCAAATGGAAGCCTGGGTAGGGTTTAGGTTTTTGACCTAAAGCCCCCATTCTATACAAAGGGCTACTGGCTTGAAACACAAAACCTGTGTTTTTCCCTGGCAAATCCTATTTCCCGTTTTAGCCTATCCAATTATGTATTGGCTAAAGGTGGAGTTACATGTCTCTGTAATCTATAATACCCTATATTCGTAGCATACATTTAGGTCTGCTTTACAACATTAGGTAGCAGAAATATTCAATATCCATAGTACATTCCAATAAATGCATAATCCTAAACACATAATCCTTTTTGAAACATTCCAGATTTGTCTTCTCTTCACACCCTATCTTCCCATTTATACACATATGGCCTTAAGCCTCTGGCTAGGTAGAACCAGTAGATCAGGCCCCCTATCAATCATCCAGCTTATCTGGCCTGGCTTTGGCTCCAGGTCAATTCAGCTGCAGCTTTTCAGTCATTGAAGTAACATTGGAAGAGGCTGCATAGGCCCGACTCACTATTATTTACTCCCCATTGCTAATCGCCACATTTTTCCCTCTACAAAAAGGTTTAAGATTAACCGATGATGTTCCTCCCTGGAGGGTGGAAAACAAGTGATAATGATCTAAGAATGAAAAACCAAACAAAGCATCCATCTTGTGACGATAGTAAGCAAGATGTCGCCAGATAATCCCCAAAAATGTCACCAGATAACCTCTAAGAATACCAGTGGAACGTTAACTGACATCACCACTTCAAAGAAAAACTACCATAAAAGATCCATAATCCTGTCCCTATAAAAGACTCCAGCCGATCTCCAGTGGGGGAGATGGGTTTTTTGGAGGAATCTATTCCCCTCTGTCTCCTATATATTGATATATAATAAACATCTTGCTGCTTACCTCACCCCTGTCTCAGAATTGGCTATTGCGGCAGGCGGCTCCAATCCGTTATTGCGGTAACAACATCAACCAAAGCAACCATCCAAGAATCAAAAGTTTCACTTCCCAAGCCCCTTCGTTCTTTCTCTTACAAAGTTCCATGCTTTTACGAGTCTGGAGCCATTGCAAAGAGTCCCACTCCTGAGGCTAACTGTAAAAATGGCTTGGGGGCGGTGTCTGACTTCCTCCATCTAGCACAGGGAGTTGCTTTAATGCGTGTAGCCCTGTTGAGGGTTCTGGGGTCCTGGACCAAACCGGGTGCTACTTCCAGTGTGTGCCAGAGAAGACATCTCAGCATCGGACGCCTCAGGGGCTGATGAAGGGTTTACAGGACAAAGGGGAGGTCTATGACCTCCTGTTAAAACCAGGTCCTCTTCTAGAGAACTAGAAAAAACAGCGGTTTTAACCTCGGTTTGAACCATGATTTTACATTGTTTCCACAAATTCTTATTTTGCCATAATGACATAAAAGCTTTAACATATATTTTCCCATCCCACTTTCTTTCTTTAGCACAGAAAAAATCTAATTGCAGTATAAGTATCCATTCTCAGGTCAGGTGATATTACCAAAAAATTTCATTTTAGACTTTTTCATTGGATCATATCCAAAATAAGACTAATTCTTTAAAATACACCCTAGAGGACTACATTCTGGAATGTCAAATTATTCCCCATGCTACCAAAACCTAAAACTACAGAACGCCTATTTAAAATGAAAATATTTGACCCGAACTTCACTGGCTAAGCATTACCAGAATCTATGTTCTACATACTTTTCTGTGTGGGAGAAGCGGTCATTTCCTATCAGCTGGAGGTGATTTCAGGAGTCAGGAAGTGCTGGTCCCATCTGGGTCGCCAGCATCTGTTACCTAAAGCAGATTCTGCTCAGTGCAACGTCTTGTCAATAAAGACACACCAAGGTGAGGAGGGAGGAAGAACATTTATTGCAAGCGTGCATGCAAGGAGCAAGGAAGTGTATACCTCAAATCAAGCTCCCTGAACAAAAGGAGGCAGAACCTTTTATACCTTCTCTCACAAGGAGGTACATACAAACATTATGAATTACATAGGTTATCATAGTGTGCAGGCACAGTAAGATAAATTGCATTTTTTTTTCCTTTGGCATGTAGGCTAGTAAACTGGGTTTGACTGGCTTGAGCCACACCCAGTGCTTTGAGGACAATGAACAGGAGGGGCAGGTTCTGCTTGGTCTAAGCAGCTCCCAATTGAGTCACACCTATCGCCATCACCTCAGGTTTTGTTTGCTAATGGCCAAGCAGCTCCTGGCTTCCTTGGCTATCATTTGTACTGGCTGTCCCCTCTGCTTGGAACTCTCTTGTCCCTTGTACCTACATGGTTCATTTTCTCACCTCCTTCAAGTTAGTGATCAAATGTCATCTCTCAGTGAGGCCTTTGCTGACACCTCATTTAAACTTACAACTTCCCATAACCTCAACCTTCACTATTCCTTTTTCTGCTTTATTTATTTTGTATAGCTCTTATCATAATGTAGCATGTTATGTATTTTATCTATGTATTAATGTATTTTCTGTTTCCCTCCCCTAGATGGTAAACTACATGAGGGCACAAATTATTGTCTGTGTTGTTCACTTCTGCTATATCCCTAGAATCTAGAAGACAGGGTAGAACTGCCCCATAGGGTTTCCAAGGAGCAGCTGGTGGATTCAAACTGCTGACCTTTTGGTTAGCAACTGTACGCTTAACAACTATGCCACCAGGGCTCCAGAAGAAGGCATAGCACTTAATAAATATTTGATAAATATCTGTTGAGTAAATAGGTAAATAGGTGTTTGTAGACATGAAGGTATAGGGCTTGCTAAACTTAGAAATCTGAGCACAGCACTGATTTAGACAGCTTTCCAATAATGATAGATTGTTAATCAAGAATATTCAACAAAGTCTTTAGATAAGAAAAGCAGAGACTTGTCTTTGCTGGATCTTCCTCTGTAATGCAAGGCAGTTTCATTATATGGAACTATTGCAAAACCATTGGAGTCCATCTCTGGAATATTTCTCACACTTATCTTTGTCTTTCCAGTCTTACTGTAATCTTCTTAGATTCTGGACTCATGAACTCTTAGCTGCTTTATTACAGGAACTTTATAACTGGCCTACCTTTCCATCTTCTCACCGCAGACAATCATAGACGTAGGTTTTTAAGTAATCTTCGTAAAAGATAGCTCTAATTTTGTCATCTTCCTGCTGATGTGTTATTTCATAGCATTCAGGGCCCTTCATGATCTTTCATTCTTGCCTTAACTAGTAGAAATTATTCCCCACTGAATATCCTTTCCTCTGTGCAATTAAATTCTTTTTACTCCCTAAACCTACCCTGTCTTTTCCATTTTCCCTAGTCTTTGTTCAATGCTCTTTCCATATTTCTCAAACTGAAATCTAACTCAAGTAATTCTTAATCTTAAGTGTTTACACGAAATTGAAATCTGTGTAGGGACACTACATCCACAGCTGCCTTCATGTCACTCATCGATTTTGTCTGGCAGGAATGATCTCAAAAGTGTGCTCTTTCCATTCAAACAATCTGCTATGGGTTGTCTTCCATCTTCAGAGCCCCAGGGCATTTTTAATTACCCTCATCCGCATTACACGAAGAGATAGGAGGATGGGGATATAAAGATGCTTCACACCCAGAGTAGAGATTTTGGAATAACTGAATTCTTCATCAATATTTAGTTGGTGCTTATCTGAACCAGCCCAAGATTTCCTCCCAGCTAGGATTATAAAAACACCCATCCTTATTACACATAGACAAATGATTCAACAATTAATAAATTTTGTGACTACCCTGAGTTGGGGTTTGGGATGGTGACTCTGAAAATGATTAAATCTCTTCCTTTAATAAACATATTGGGGACTGCAAGTGATAAAGAGAAATTACCATAAAATAGATGTCCTATTGTAATGATATAAAAAAGAAAAAGTTTTTAGCACACTGGATGGAACAACTAACTCCACCTGAGGGACTGAGAGGATTTATCAAGGGTTTTCTACTTGTTACTTCTTTTTCTTCCTTCCTTTCATATTTCCTTCCCTCCTCCCTACCTCTTTTTCTCTCTGTTTCATCCTTTCTTGTGTTTGTGTGTATGTATTGTATCTGGGTGAGAAATTAGGAGGAGGATTGATAAGCAGAGAATATGGTATTAAAAAGTGATATATCACCTCATAAGAAACAAATCGTGATACAATAAATAGCAGGAAATACTAGATAATTGTGTAGATGGTAAAATGTGAAGTAAAGAGAGGTAAAATTAAGACAGAAGTTGTGATTTTTATTGGAAGACATGAAATGAGAATTAACTCTATTGTTGAAAATGGGTGGGAATTTAGAAACAGCTTGAGAATCATTCATAGGACAAAATAACTGCTATCAGGCCAATATGTGATAATTGGTCATGCTGTAAGTGACAAGGATGTCCAATAAAAATCTGGATGGTTAGCAATAAGAGTAAAATCCAATTATTTAAAATGTTGATTGAAGTAACTACTTTGAAAAAAGAAAACGAAGTGAAGTGTGGTATGTGGAAAAAAATCTCCAGATTAAAAATTCTACTGGTCTCTGTTTTCTCCCTGTGTAAAACAGGAATTAGGATACCAAGACTACTCCCTGGCTCACAAGGCTGTTGTGAAGATCAGATGAGAAGATACTTGTGAAAGCGTTTTGAAAAACTTCTACATTTTCCACAGATAAGGGCATTAGTAGTAACTTTTAAAAAGGCAGGGTACTTATATCACTAGGTATTAGAATAAAGTGCTCATTCTCAAAACTAAATTTAATATCACATACAGTTTTTAGTTTGTTAAAATGATTTCTAACCTTGGAGGAATTCGGAGAAAATATCTGACAGGGTAGAGTATAGGGCTTGTTGTTGACCATAGATCTCCCAAATGGTACTAATGCTCCCTGTGTCCGCGCTCCCCTAGAACAATCTCCTGTAGCTAAGTCAATGGAGAAAGATTTGCATGATTGTAAATCTTCATAAGCTAACCCCAGAAAAATTATTATTAAATAACAATGTAATGGTAGTTTCTTTTAATGTATTATGAATTGTTGGCCTGTCTCTTTTCTTGTTTCTAAATTTGAATGCTTTGCTCTCTTGATTTGTTTGTTTCTCTTCTTATTTACCTATTTTATTGGGATATCCAAGAACCAACTTTGGAATTTCTTTAAACTTTTCATTTGTTTTTCTATTTAATTAATTGTTCCTCTTTTATCATTGCTTTCTTCCTACATTCTATGGTTTGTTTTGTTTATTCTCTTTATACAAACAATTCTTAAGATGAATATTTATTTTGTTTAATATAGCAGGCATTTTATGAGGGTATATTTTACTGTATTCTCTATGTTTTGCTAAATTGCTTTATTTCCATTCTTTTAAAGATTATGTGTCATTTCAGTTGTTGCTTACTCTTTGACACAAGGACTATTTAGGAGTATATTTCCTAATCTACAAAGAGTTACAGTGTTTGGTGTTAACATTTTTTTATTATTTCTAAATTTTTAGAGTATGACTTGGAATTGGGGCTTAACTTTTTTTTATTATTTATTTAATTTTTAATCATTGTACTTCAGGTGAAGTTTACAGAACAAATAGTTTCTCATGAAACAGTAGTGCACATATTGTTTTATGACATTGGTTAACAACCCCACGACATGTCAACCCTCTTCCTTTGGTGAAAATATATATAGCCAAAGATAGACCATTTCAAAAATTTCTACATGCACAGTTCAGTGACATCAACTACGCTCTTCCAACTGTGCTACTATTCTCACTTTAGATGAAGGTTTACAGAACAAAATAGTTTCTCATTAAACAGTTACTACACATGTTGTCCTATGACAATGGTTAACAACCTCACAACACATCAATACTATCCTTACTCAACATTGGGTTCTCTATCAGCAGCTTTCCTGTCCCCTTCTGCCTTCTAGTCCTTGTCCTTGGACTGCTGTGCGTCATTAGTCCCGTTCGGTTTTATCGGGTTGTCCAATTCCCGGCTGAACGGTGAACCTCAGAAGTGACTTCACCACTGAGCTAAAAGTGTGTCCAGGGGCCATACTCTCGGGGTTTCTCCAGTCTCCTTTAGGCCAGTAAATCTGGTCTTTTCTTTTTTTTT
>NW_004444065.1:2673384-2674710 GCF_000243295.1 Trichechus manatus latirostris
TTTGGTGAAGTGTCTGTTCATTTCCTTTGCCCATTTTTTAATAAGATTATTTGTCTTTTTGTTGTAGAGGTGTTGGATTTTCTTGTAGATTATGGAGATGAGACCTTTGTCTGACGTATACTGTCCAAAAATTTTTTCCCAGTCTGTAGGTTTTCTTTTTACTCTTTTGGTGAAGTCTTTTGAAGAGCATAGGTGATTGATTTTTAGAAGATCTCAGTTATCTAGCTTATCTTCTGGGGTTTTTGTGTTAATGGTTATGGTTTGTATCCTGTTAATGCCGTGTATTAAGGCCTGTAGCATTGGTCCTATTTTTTCTTCTATGAACTTTATAGTTTTGGGCTTTATATTTAGGTTTTTGATCCATTTTGAATTAGTTTTTGTATATGGCCTGAGGTATGGGTCCTGTTTCATTTTTTTGCAGATGGATATCCAGTTTTGCCTGCACCGTTTGTTAAAAAGACTCTTCTCCCCATTTGATGGACTTTGGGCCCTTCTCAAAGATCAGGTGACTGCAGGTGGATGGATTTACATCTGGGTTCTCAATTCTGTTCCATTGGTCAGTGTATCTGTCATTGTTCCAGTAACAGGCTGTTTTGACTACCGTCGCCGTATAGTAGGTTCTGAGATCAGGTAGCGTGAGTCCTTCAACTTTATTCTTCAATAGTGCTTTACTTATTCGGGGTTCTTCGCTTTCCATATTAAGTTAAAGATTAGTTTTTCCGTCTCTTTGAAGAATGTTCTTGGTATTTGGATTGGGATTGCATTGTATTTGTAAATTGCTTTGGGTAGAATTGTCATTTTCACAATGTTGAGTCTGCCTATCCATAAGCATGGTATGTTTTTCCATTTATGTAGATCCCTTTGGGTTTCATGCAGTAGTGTTTTGTGGTTTTCTTTGTATAGGTCCTTTACATCCCTGGTTAGATTTATTCCTACATATTTTATTTTATTAGGGGCTATTATAAATGGTATTGTATTCCTGAATTCCTTTTCATCATTCTCCTTATTGGTGTATAGGAATCCAACTGATTTCTGAATGTTTATCTTGTATCCTGCTACTCTGTTGAATCTTTCTATTAGTTCTAGTAGATTTCTCGAGGAGCCCTTAGGGTTTTCTATGTATGGTATCATATCATCTGCAAACAGGGACAGTGTAACTTCTTCACTACTAATGTGGATGCCCTTTATTTCTTTTACTTACCTTATTGCTCTAGCTAGCACTTCCAGCACAAAGTTAAATAGGAGTGGTGATAAAGCACTTCCTTGTCTTGTTCCTGTTCTCAAGGGGAATGTTTTCAGCCTCTCTCCATTAAGAATGATGTTGGC
>NW_004444065.1:2676224-2711685 GCF_000243295.1 Trichechus manatus latirostris
GATCCTGTTTTCTTATCCATTCTTTCACTCTCCGTCTCTTCATGGGTGCATTGAGTCCATTTACATTCAGTGTAATTATTGATAGATGTGAGTTTATTGCTGTCATTTTGTAGTGCTTTTTTTTGGTGGTGCTGAAGTTTCCTTTGTTCCTTTTACTCTCTTGTGCTGAGTTGCTTTTGTTTGTGGATTATTTTTCATTTATTCTGTTTTTGTAGGTTTTGTTTTTGCTGAGACTTTATGTTTTTCCTCTTTGTTTTTATGAGTATGTTTATTAACTTTCTTTTTGGTTACCATGAAATTTCCCCGTATCTTTTGATGTTTGAAGCACTCTATTATTACTTGGTATCGCCTTGCCTTCTTCTGCATTAGAAAGTTCTAAACCTACACTGTTTATTCCATTTTTTATTGTTCTGATGTTGTTGTCATTTACTGATTAACTGCTCTGATTCCCGGTTGTATTTCTTTTGGTTTGGGATAGTCCTTGAGAGGTCATTTCCTAGATTGGTATCTGGCTCGTACAATCCTGCATCCTAGATTCTCCCTGTGAGCTGAGTTTGTTTGTTCTCAGATCGAAGAACTCCCTTTAATAATTCTTGTAAGTTTGGTTTGGTTTTTACATATTCCCTTAATTTCTGTTTCTCTGGAAATGTCCTAATTTCACCATCATATTTGAACTAGACTTTTGCAGAATATATTATTATTGTCTGGCAATTCTTTTCTTTCAAGGTTTTATGTATGCCATCCCATTGCCTTCTTGCCTGCAAGGTTTTGCTGAATAATCTGAGCTTAGTCTTTTGTTTCTCCTCTGTATGTGAGTTCTTCTTTTTCACGAGCTGCTCTCAGAATTCTTTGTCTGTCTTTGGTTTTGGCGAGTATGATTATGATATGACTTGGTGATTTTCTTTTGGGGTCTATCCTATATGGGGTTCATTGAGCTTCTTGGATGGCCAGCTTTTCATCTTTCATGATATTGGGGAAGTTTTCTGTTCACAGTTCTTCAATGATCCTCTCTGTGTTTTCTGTTTTCTCCCCCTGTTCTGGAACTCCAATCACTTGAAAAATTTTTTTTTGATTGTATCCCACATAATTCTCAGGGTCTCTTCCTTTTTCTTTGTTCTTTTTTTCTGAGTTTTCCTCAGAGTTGTATCCAAGTGTTTCTCTTCAATTCCACTTATCCTGTCTTCCACTGTTTCAAATCTGCTCAGCCCTTCTGTGACTCCGTCCATTACTGAAATCTTGATGTTTATCTTTTGGATTTCTAATTGTTGTTTTTGTATAATTTATAGTTGTGAATTTATTTTGGGACTTCATTCCTGCATTATTTTCCTGAATTCTTCTAAATTTTTTGTCTTTATTTTCCATGAATTTGTCTATTTTCTCCTCATTTTTTTTCCAGCTTTTGCTTCAACTCTTGGAAAATTCTATGTATTAGCGATTTGAATTCCCTATCAGGTAGTTCTAGTGCCTTTTCTTCCACTGCAAAGTCATCTGGTGTTTTGTTTTGGACCCCTACTGGAACCATCCTGTCCTTTTTTTGTAAATGTTTTGATATTGTCTGCTGTCTTTGGGGCATTCGGTAGTTATTTTTCTTGTTTATTGATTGTAGATTTGTTTATTTTGTCCTTTTTTTAAATTTGGCTATGTCTGAGCAGGCGGGCTATTTGTTCTTTGTTGTTTGCTCATCTTTGGGCAAGATACTTTTTGCCTCCTTCTTCAATTGGCAGGGTCAGTCACTCAGATATGGTACAGCAGGGCAGGTCTAGCTGAAGAGGAGTTACTGGGACAGGTTGTTTGTGGCACTTACTACAGCCACCGGGGCAGGTCGGTGATCAGTGTAGGGCAGGTCCAGTAGGCCGTGCCTGTGCTGCTTGGTGGTGTGATGTTAAGCACACAGTGCAGATAGGCAAGCTGGAGGGGGGAGATGTGTGGAGCTAAGATGGATATGGGAACAGAAGCCAAAAACATGCAAACAAACAAAAAAGAGTGCTAGGGGAGCTTGCTGTTTGAGTGGAGAGATGAGAGACTATGAAATGGAGATAAACAAAAAGGGGAAGAAGAAGGAAAAAAAGAGAATAAAAAAGAATGAATAAGTAAAAATCAGATAGGAAAAAGAAGAGCAAAGCTCCCAGATATCCCACAGGTGCACCTATAAGGTCTGGGGAAGTTGTTCTCAGGTGTTGCAGTACAGCCTGGCTAGAAGGCATAGAGGTATTCAGCGCCGGGTATTCCGGGAACAGAAAGAGAAGGAAGGTATAGAGAGATGAGAACCTGAGTAAGGAAGAAAGACAGAAAAGGAAAAAGAGGGAAAAGAAAACAAAACAAATTTAAAAAAAAAAAGAACAAGAAAAGCCCTGAAAAAAACAGAAAAAAGAAAAAAGAACACAAGAAAAGAAATGCCCTCAGGCATCCCTCTGTGCATCTGTGCAAGCCAACGGGGTAGGTTCCAAGATGCGCTGCACCACCCAGCCAGAACGGGCTCCCAACTCAAGAAAAGGAAAAGAAAACAAACGAACAATTCAAAACAAACAAACAGACAAAAGCCCTGGGATCCCACCAGCGTGGCAGCTCAGACCAGGAAGCAGTTCCACACTCTAATAGAGCTCTGCAGCCCCTCAGGAAGAGGCAAAGATGGCTCACAGAGCCAGGTATTTGAGCGAAAGGACACGGAGGTAGTGAGAGGTAAGGAAGAAATCAAAAGTAGTGGAAAAAAAAGCAACAACAAATGGCACTCAGAGGGTCAGCCAGTGCGGGTTGGTGGAATCCAAGTGGCTGGTGCTTCCCGGACAAGAGACTGTGGCTGCGGGATGCAGAGGAGGCTGAGTGGGGGGTGAAGAAGGGTTGTGGGTGGGAAAGCGTATATTGCAGATTACCAGTTGTTCTGTCTCCTGCTATAAGCTCCATGAAGCTGCTTTCTCATACTGCCTATTTGCTGGTCTCTGATAGGAGTCCAGGATGGCAGATCCATGCTGCATTAGCTGATAGGGGACCTCTGCATGAATCTCTCCTTGCTTTCCATTCTGTGTCAGTTTTCTCACTCCATTGGTGCTTGGCTGAGTTCTTTATCTCTTCATTTGCTGTTTTAGGGTTTCAGGATGGCTGTTTTCTCTGTTTGGCTTAGTTTTTTGGATCTTTGCTGTGGAGGGATTGTGTGGTGCTTCTGCCTATAGTGCCATTTTGCCAGAAGTCCTGTAGCTTAACTTTTTGAAATTTAATAGTTCTTTGTGCTAAGAAAAAAAAATTTTTCTTAATTTGATAATTTTTCATGGAACACTAAAAATATATATCCTGTATTCAATATGTTTATTAAATGGAGTTTGTTGATTTTATTTCTTCAATTTCTTTATATCCTTACTTATTTTTATATGATAGTTCTGTCAGATTTTGAATAATTTAAATTTAAATTATCCTACTATTATACATTTAACATGTTCTAATTGAATTTATAATAGTTTTTGGATTAATATGTTGGCCAAGTATTTTGTTGGTGTTGTTTATTTGTTACAATGTTTCCATATTATTCATAAATTGTACATCTTATCATTACATAATGTTCCTCTTTATCATATTTAATGTTTTTATTCTAGCATCACCTGGGGCGATGCTACTAGATTACACAACCTTGAAGACACCTTTAACGGTATTCTGTAAGTGGAGATGCCCTTCTCTGTGCACTGCACAGTCTGCATTGCCCCACTAAGCAGCCCTGAGTCATCCTTTGTTTTGGCTTTTCTTTCCTTATGTATCTGGACCATGATATTACATCAATCCTTTCCTTGTCACTTCGTTAAGTGACTGTTCATGGTAGAATTTGGCTATTCAAATTTGGTAGAAAGTGCTATATCTGATTTTATTCTTTCCGTCTTCCCTTATGTTTCTGTTCGTTTTGCTTTATTTTTGACATTTCTCTTCTATTTTGTTCTTGGTTTGAGCATGTTGGTATTCATACCCCACCTCATTTTACCTCTTGTTAATATTATAAATGCATAATGTATACTCTACTCTGTAGTGGTGGTACCCTGGTGGCACAGTAGTTAAGCATTTGGCTGCTAACCAAAAGATTGGCAGTTTGCACCCACCCAGTGGCTCCGTGGGAGGAAGATCTGGTGATCTGCTTCCATAAAGGTTACAGCCTGCAAAACCGTATGGGGCAGTTTTACTCTGTCATATAGGGTTGCTATGAGTAAAAAAATCTACTGGACGGCAGCCAACAACAACAACAATGGTTGTTATTTTACTTTAATGATACTTACCATCATATATATATATGTGTATATATAACAAAGCCATATCAAACCCATTGTAGCTGAGTCGATTCTGACTCATAGAGACCCTATGGGACACAGCAGAACTGCCCCATATGGTCTCCAAGGAGTAGATGGTAGATTCAAACTGCTGACCTTTTGGTTAGCAACCAAGCTGTTAACCACTGTGCCACCAGGGCTCCATATATAAAAAAAGCCAAAAACTAAACCTGTTGCCATTGAGTCTATTCTGACCCTATAGGGCAAAGTAGAACTGCCCCACAGGGTTTCCAAGGAGCAGCTATGGATTCAAACTGCTGACCTATTTGGTTAGCAGCCAAGTTCTTAACCACAGAGCCACCAGGGCTCCATATATATGTATAGATAGATAGAGAGAGAGAGAGAAAGAGAGAGGGATATATATATATATATAGATATGTATATCTGTAATTGCCCCACGTATCTGTCTGTTTGTCATACTGGGAGGGCTTGCCTGTTGCTGTGATGGTGGAAGCTATGACACTGGTATTCAGATACCAGCATGGTCACCCATGATGGACAGATTTCAGGTGAGCTTCCAGACTAAGATGGACTAGGAAGAAGGACCCAACAGTCTACTTCTGAAAAGAATTAGCCATTGGAAACCTAATGAATAGCAGTGGAACATTGTCTGATATAGTGTCAGAAGATGAGTCCCCAATGATGGAAGGCACTCAAAAGACAACTGGGGAAGGGCTGCCTCCTCAAAGTAGGGTCGACCTTAATGACATGGTTGGAATCAAGCTTTTGGGACCTTCATTTGTTGATGTGGCAAGACTCAGAATGAGAAGAAACAGCTGCAAATATCCATTAATAATTGGAAGGTGGAATGTATGAAGTATGAATCTAGAAAAATTGGAAATCATCAAAAATGAAATGGAATGCATAAACATCGATATCCTAAGCATTAGTAGACTGAAATGGACTGGTATTGGCCATTTTGAATCAGACAATAGTGTGATCTACTATGCCAGGAATGACAGCTTGAAGAGGAACGGCATTGCATTCATTGACAAAAAGAACATTTCAAGAGCTATCCTGAAGTACAACACTGTCAGTGATAGGATAATATCCATACATCTACAAGGAAGACCAGTTAATACAACTATTTTCCAAATTTACACACAAACCACAAAGGATAAGATAAAGAAATTGAAGATTTTTACCAGCTTCTACTGTCTGAAATTGATCGAACATGCAATCAGGATGCATTGATAATTACTGGTGATTGGAACGCAAAAGTTGGAAACAAAGTAAAAGGATCAGTAGTTGGAAAATACGGCCTTGGTGATAGAAATGATGCTGGAGGTTGCGTGATAGAATTTTGCAAAACCAACGACTTCTTCATTGCAAATACCTTTTTTTCACGAACATACAAAGTGACTATACACATGGATCTCCCCAGATGGAATGCACAGGAATCAAATCAACTACATCTGTGGAAAGAGACACTGGAAAAGCTCAATATTATCTGTCAGAATGAGGCTAGGGGTTTACCGTGGAATAGATAATCAATTGCTCATATGCAAACTCAAGTTGAAACTGAAGAAAATTAGAACAAGTCCATGAGAGCCAAAGTATGACCTTGGGTGTATCCTACCTAAATTTAGAGACCATCTCAAGAATAGATTTGACACATTGAACACTAATGACCAAAGACAAGACAACTTGTGAATGACATCAAGGACATCATACATGAAGAAAGCAAGAAGTCATTAAAAAGACAGAAAAGAAAGAAAAGACCAAAATAGATGTCAGAAGAGACTCTGAAACTTGCTCTTGAACGTCGAGCAGCTAAAACAAAGGGAAAAAATAACAAAGTAAAAGAACTGAACAGAAGATTTTAAAGGGCAACTCAAGAAGACAAAGTAAAATATTATAATGAAATCTGCAAAGAGCTGGAGATAGAAAACCAAAAGTGAAGAACACACCATTTCTCAAGCTGAAAGAACTGAGGAAAAAATTCAAGCCTCGAGTTGCAATAGTGAAGGATTTTATGGGGAAAATATTAAATGACACAGGAAGCATCAAAAGAAGGTGGAAGGAATACACAGAGTCATATACCAAAAAGAACTGGTCAACATTCAACCATTTCAAGAGGTAGCGTATGATCAGGAACCAGTGGTACTGAAGGAAGAAGTCCAAGCTGCATTGGAACATTGGCAAAAACAAGGCTCCAGGAATTGACGGAATATCAATTGAGATGTTTCAACAAACCAGTGCAGGGCTGGAAGTGTTCACTCATCTATGCCAAAAAAATTGGAGGACAGCTACCTGGCCAACCAACTGGAAGAGATCCATATTTATACCTATTCCCAAGAAAGGTGATCCAGCTGAATTTGGAAATTACCGAACAATATAATTAATATCACATGCAAGTAAAATTTTGCTGAAGATCATTCAAAAGCAGCTGCAGCCTTATATTGACAGGGAACTGCCAGAAATTCAAGCCGGATTCATAAAAGGACATAGAACCAGGATATCATTGCTGATGTCAGATGGATCCTGGCTGAAAGCAGAAAATACCAGAAAGATGTTTACTTGACTATGCAAAGGCATTTGACTGTGTTGATCATAACACATGATGGATAACATTGCAAAGAACGGGAATTCCAAAATACTTAACTGTGCTCATGAGGAACCTATACACAGATCAAGAGGCAGTCGTTCGAATAGAACAAGGGGATACCGCGTGGTTTAAAGTCAGGAAAGATGTGTGTCAGGGTTGTATCCTTTCACTGTACTTATTCAACCTGTATGCTGAGCAAATAATCCATGAATCTGGACTCGGAAGAAGAACGGGGTATCAATATTGGAGGAAGATGCATTAAGAAACTTTGTTATGCAGATGACACAACCTTGCTTGCTGAAAGTGAAGAGGACTTGAAGCACTAACTGATGAAGATCAAAGACCACAGCCTTCAGTATGGATTACACTTCAACATAAAGGAAACAAAAATCCCCCCAACTGGACCAATAACAACATCATGATAAACAGAGAAAAGATGGAAGTTGTCAAGGATTTCATTTTATCTGGATCCACAATCAACACCCATGGAAGTAGCATTGCATTGGGCAAATCTGCTGCAAAAGACCTCTTTAAAGTTTGAAAAGCAATGTCACCTTGAAGACTAAGATCTGCCTGACCGAAGCCATGGTATTTTCAGTCTCCTCATATGAGTGCAAAAGCTGGACCATGAATAAGGAAGACTGAAGACGAATTGATGTCTTTGAATTGTGGTGTTGGCGAAGAATATTGAATATACCATGGACTGCCAAAAGAACGAACAAATCTCTCTAGGAAGAAGTAGAACGAGAATGCTCCTTAGAAGCAAGGATGGCGAGACTAAGTCTTACATACTTTGGAAGTTTTATCAGGTGGGATAAGTCCCTGGAGAAGGACATCATGCTTGGTAAAGTAGAGGGTCATCGAAAAAGAGGAAGACCCTCAATGAAATGGATTAACACAGTGGCTGTAACAATGGGCTCAGCATAACAATTGTTAGGATGGGGCAGGACCCAGCAGTGTTTCATTCTGTAGTACACAGGGTTACTATGAGTCGGGACCAACTTGACAGCACCTAAGAACATATCTATATATGTATGTAGAGATACATATATATCATATGGATATACATGACTATCCATATCTATATCATGCATAGTGTATTTTTTCTGGGGAGGCACTGAGTTTATGTTATGGCGGTAGAATAATTGGGAAAAAACGTACTGATAAGTGTTGCACAACATGAAGAACGTAATCAGTGTCATTGAATTGTGCATGTAGAAACTGTTGAATTGAATAATTTTTGTTGTGTATATTTATACCAGAATTAAATAATTGCAGACTAAGTACTTTTCCCCTTAAGTACTTTCACATGCAACATTTTTGATTAGATTTCAATGCTCTTTTATAATTATTTTTTACTCTTTTGAAGTTAAATTTTACAGACAGTCCAATGCACAAATCATTACTGTGAATTCACTGAGGTTTTTTGTTTGTTTGTTTTGTTTATTGTAGTTTAAATGAAAGTTTACAATTCAAGTTAGTCTCTTATACAAAAATTAATACATACATTGTTATGTGACCCTAATTGCTCTCCCTACACTGTGACAGCACACTCCTACCTTCCACCTCTGATTTCCCATGTCTGTTCAAGCAGCTCCTAACCCTCTCTGCCTTCTCATCTCACCTTCGGACAGAAGTTGCTGATTTAGTCTCATTTATCTACTTGAGCTAAGAAGCACAGTCTTCACGGGTATCATTTTATGTCCCACAGTCCAGTACAATGTCTGAAGAGTTGGCCTTGGAAATTGTTTTAGTTCTGGGCTGACAGAGAGTCCTGGGGCAATGCTTTCTGGGGTTCCTCAAGTCTCAGTCAGACCATTAAGTCTGGTCTTCTTACTAGAATTTGAGTTCTGCACCCCACCTTTCTGCTGCTCCACCAGGGACTCCCTGTTGTGTTCCCTGTCAGGGCGGTCATTGGTGGTAGACGGGCACCATATAGTTCTTCTGGTCTCAGGCCGATGAAGTCTCTGGTTTATGTGGCCCTATCTGTCTCTTGGGCTACTACTTTCCTTGTGTCTTTGGTGTTCTTCATTCTCCTTTACTCCAGGTGGTTGGGAGCAATTGATGCATCTTAGATGGCCACTTGCAAGCTTTTAAGACCTCAAATGCCACTCACCAAAGTAGGATGCAGAATATTTTCTTAATAAACTTTGTTGTGCCAGTTGACCTAGATGTCCCCTGAAAGCATGGTCCCCAGACCTCTGCCCCTGCTACTCTGTCCTTCAAAGTGTTTGATTGTATTCAGGAAACTTCTTAGCTTTGTTTTAGTCCAGTTCTGTTGACGTCCCCTGTAGTGTGTGCTGTCCTTCCCTTCACCTAAGATAATTCTTGTCTACTACCTAGTTAGTGAATAACCCTTACCCTGCCTCCCCACCTTCGTAACCATCAAAGAATGTTTTCTTCTGTGTTTAAACCTTTTCTTGAGTTCTTATAATAGTGATCTTATACAATATTTGTCCCTCTGTGACTGACTAAATTCACTTAGAATAATGCCCTCCAGATTCCTCCACGTTATAAATGTTTCACAACTTCATCATTGTTTTTTACTGTTGCATAATATTCCATTGTGTAAATGTACCATAATTTATCTATTCATCCATTGATGGGCACCTAGGTTGTTTCCATCTTTTTGCTATTGTGAACAGTGCTGCAATCAGCATGGGTCTGCATATATCTATTCTTGTGACCGATCTTACTTCTCTAGGATATATTCCAAGGAGCAAGATTGCTGGATCGTATGGCACTTCTATTTGTAGCTTTTTAAGGAAGTGCTGAATTGAATTCCAAAGTGGTTGTACTATTTTATATTCCCACCAACAGTGTATAAGTGTTCCAGTCTCTCCACAACCTCTCCAGCATTTATTATTTTGTGTTCTTTGGATGAATTCTAGCCTTGTGGGGGTGAGATGGTATCTCATTGTAGTTTTGATCTGCATTTCTCTAATGGCTAATGATCGTGAGCATTCCTTCATGTGTCTGTTAGCTGCCTGAATGTCTTCTTTGGCTAAGTACCTGTTCATATCCTTTGCCTGTTTTTTAATTGTGTTATTTGTCTTTTTGTTGTTGAGGTTTTGAAGTATTTTGTAGATTTTACGGGTTAGACACTGATTGGATTTGTTGTAGCCAGATTTTTTTCCCAATCTGTAGGTTGTCTTTTGACTCTTTTGGTGAAGTCTTTTGAAGAGCATAAGTGTTTAATTTTTAGGAGCTCCCAGTTATCTAGACTCTTTTCTGGTGCTTGTGCATTGTATTTATGGTCCGTATTCTTTTATGCCATGTATTAGGCCTTCTAGCATTGTCCCTATTTTTTCTTCCATGATCTTTCTCTTTTTCGATTTTATAGTTAGGTCTTTGATCCATTTTGAGTTAGTTTTTGTGCATGGTGGGTAAATTCACTGAATTTTTGATGAATGCATGCTCATGTGTAACCCAAATGTCTATCAACATAAATCTCATTATCATCATCCCAAAGAATTCTCACATGCCTGTTAACGTAGAATGGGCTTTTGTAAAAGTAGAATCATAGTAGGGTGTGTTTTTCACAAAGCTTTAGGGAAATTTAATTGAAATATGATGTAAAAGTATAAAGACGGTAAGAAAACTAAGCAAAGCTATCATTGAACAAATAATCGAATTAAACAGAAATCAAAAGATGTAAGAATATTTCCTTCATAACCCATAATATGATGGTTTTTAAAGTCACTCTGACTCCATCATCATCAGAGTTCTCATTATTTTTAGAGGTTTCACCTCAATACACATAGAAAAGAATTTGTTTGCACTCATTTACTGCATAAATCAGGCTGATAGTTTTATCTCTTTTTAAAGAGGCTAGAGGGTATACTACAAAGAGTATATATTTTAATGCATAATCTATTTTATTCTAGTCAATGGCTTTGGTAAGTTTCCTAAGACTTTGATATTTGATTTCATTATTTGTAAAATAAGGAAGATAATAATATCTACTTATAGAATTGAGGAGTTGTGTGAAAAGTAAGTGTTGAGAATTAAATGAAATAATATGCTTTAAAATATTGGATTTTAGTTCTCTTTTCTCTTGTCTTTTAGCTAATTAGATTTGGGTGATTTGTATATTAAAGGATGATAAAACAAATTTAATTTATACTTATAGCAATGTTAGCTCTTAACAACTGCTCCATCAGGGCTCATAGCAATGTTAGGAAGAGATAAATGGAGATATATATAAGTACCAAAACCTACGTTCTTTCTATTATACTCTGAAGCCACCTTCCTAGGAGGTAAGATTCCACACCTGACATATATTTCAAGTGGGTCTTTCAAGAGCCCTTTAAATTATACTACCTAAATAGCACCATATTATAAATTTAATTTTGTCCCCAAAAATATGTGTTGTAAATTCTAACCTCTATGTCTGTGGTTATAATTCCATTTGGGAATGGGTTGTCTTTGTTATGTTAATGAGCAGGATTAGTGTAGGTTGTATTTTGAGTCAACCACTTACAAGATATAAAGCGAGCAGAGTAAGCAAACTGAGATGGAGGAAGATAGATGCCAAGCCACATGGAAGTCTCCAAGGAACCAGAAAATAGAAACCGAAGAGACAAGGACTTTCACCCAGAGCCAGTAGAGAGAGAAAGGCTTCCCCCAGATCTGGTGCCTTGAATTCAGACTTCTAGCCTCCTAAACTGTGAGAAAATAAATTTTCTTTTTGTTAAAGCCATACACCTGTGGTATTTCTGTTGTAGCAACACTAGATAACTAAGACACTCTACCTATAATGCTGCCAGATGTTCCTGATGTTAAGTGTTTTGAATCTTAAAAAAAGCCTGTTTTCATTTACTTCACAATGCTAGTATAGTAAAAAAAAAAAAAAAAGAAAAGAAAGAGTGGCTATAGAGCAAAGTGGCTCAGAGATGAGTTCTGGAGCTAGACTGTCTATGTTCGTGTCTTTGCTCTATCACCTATTAGATGTGTAATCATGGGTAAATTACTGCCTGTCTATGCCTCAGTCTCTGCATCTATAAAATGGAGGTGATACATTTTCTGCTTCGTAGGGGTTTGTGTACATTCAATATGTTTATGAATGCGAAGTGCTCAGAACACTACCTAGCATATAGTAAGCCCTCCATGAAAGTTATTCTAGTGTGGAGTTAGGCAGAGATAGGATCAAATATCATTTAAATATTGTGTGACCTTGGGCCAGTTATTACCCTCTCTAAGCTTCAGTTTACATTGTCAGTAATACATTATTAATAAAACATAAAATAATAATATTCCAGGGTGGTGCCTGGCACACAGTAGGTGCCCAATGAATGCTCTCGTTGAATTTTTCCCCTGGATTCTAGTCATAAAGGAGCATGGTAGAGTATAAGAATTTTTTAACCTAGGAAGAAAATGCAAAAATGCTTCTATTTCAAATAAAGGGACATTATTTGTGGAAAAGTTAGATTATCCAGCACATAGATGCCCACATTGACTGTCTCACCAGCTGCCAGAGACTAGAATTTTGAAAGCCTCTGCCCAAGAGAAAATGTAAACAATGGACAGAAAGAATTGAATCAACAGATCTTTGGGTCACATTCCGTTCAGTTGCCTTAGCATCAGTTTTGCTGAAAAGTGCTGGGGATTACTTGCATTATTAAAATTTTATTATTCCCATTATTATTATTATTGTTTCCCTTCTCTATTTTTCACATGATCATTTGCTTTTGATTTCACCCTACATAGCTACTAGCCTTTTAAAAGATTATATCTGTGCATATTACTGCTTGACATTACTATCTTTTCTAGATCATATAAATTCTCCTCAATATTGTCCTATATGTATTTACTCTTATTTACCAATTTTGGAGACAACGTCACATAATTATTATTTTTTTAATTATACCATTGCCACTAGTGTCTAGTAAGCTTAGGATTTTAGACTAAGATTTTTTTTTTTTAAGGAAAAGAAAATGAAAAGCATTTTCAATGTTTTCTGTGCACATTTGCACTGTGAAAACACTTGTAACAGACCCACACAACTAATTAGCAGATCTTTATTTTTGCTACATTTCTGGCCAAGTCAGTGTGACAGAATATGGGAAGCCATATCAATTAACAGGCCTGAGCAAGCTCCTCATTTGACATTTAATGAGCAATAAAATGGGAGCTTGGAAGTTCTGAAACTCACTGATGGAAAAAAGAAAGAGAGAAGCTCTGTTGCTTATCTGGAATAAAGAAGGAACTCAATTAAACTAACAAGGTGCAAGCTGTGAAATTTTTTTCTTTTTCCAGGGTTGAGCTGAGTTTTAGTTTAGCAAGCAACTTTGAGAGGTCATCTCGTCCTTCCTTTCCTTCCTGGTGTACAATAGAGCATAGCTGTGCAGCTCACTGCCTGCTTTCTTTCTTCCCCCTTTAGTGGAGAGGGCTCTGGCGGAATATAGATTCCTGTTTAAAATGGCAATGAAGTATGTTATTTCAAGGCCTAGTTTTGAATTTTTGCAAATTTCTAATAGTCATCTTTTAATAATTGCAAGGGTTGGCTATGTCTTTGCCTCTCGCTACTTCTTCCTGGTAGATCTGTGTGTATCCTAGTTGAGTGCTCTTCTAGGCAGCTTACTAAACCTGAAATTAATTCACACCATCTCTGCGCTCTTCAGACACTGCTTTATAAAAGAGCCCTTCCCGCTTTGCTTTATTATTCAGTTAAAATGTTCTATGTTTCTGCAAGTCAGTAATTTTAAAAATATTCTTTCAAGAGCTATACTTATTAAATATTAGTATCTAGATGTGTAAGATATTTTTAATTTACATGTCATCTATACCTCAGTTTATTTATAACTGTTATATTTTTAAGAAAATTTATGACAGAAAATGTGAACTAACAAGATAAATGATGTAGAATTTCATTAGTCACATTGAAGATTATCCTTTTCTTGAAACCAAAGATTCAAAGAAGAAACTAGTCTAGAGGACAAATAGCCCACAAGAACCATGACCTCTTCTAGCCTGAGACCAGAAGAATGAGATGTTGCCCAGGTACAACTACCAACCATTCTGACCAGGGACACAATAGAATTTCCCAGATAATGGGAGAAAACCATAGAACAAAACTCAAATTCCTCAAAAATACCAGAATTATTGGACTGATAGAGATTAGAGGAACCTCTCAGACTATGCCCTAAGATACTCTTTTAACTTGGAACTGAAGCCACTCCCAGAGGTTTTCTTTCAGCCAAATAATAGTTTGGCTTATTTAAAAAAAAAAAAAATATATATATATATATATATATATATATATCACCTGTGAGGAATGTGCTCCCTTAAACAAACAACTGTACAAACCAAACAGTCAACATCTATCCTAAAGCAAATATAAGAAGGCAAGGAGGGGCAGAAAGATAGATCAATGGAAATAGAACAAACAGAATGGAAATAATGAGAATGCTGACACATTGCTAAAACTGTAACCGATGTTATGGATAATTTGTACAAAAATTGTTAAATGAAAACCTAATTTGCTGTGCAAATTTTCACCTAAAATATTTTAAAATCTATCCTTTTCTTTCAAATGTAGGCACATAACATTTTTATTACACAGTTTTATTGCATTTTAAGTGTAACTCAGTTTATTTTAAAATAAATGTTTATAAATATTGATATTCTGTAATTTATTTCAATTATACTTTTTTTTTTCTTTTCAAGTTACTGAAACGGCATTGCTGTTGCTGTTGTTAGGTGTCATAGAGTCAGTTCCAACTCACAGTGACCCATGTACCACAGAACAAAACAATGCCCGGTCCTGCATCACCCTTGCTATGTTTGAGCCCGTCATTGCAGCCACTGTGTCAATCCACATTAAGAGTCTTCTTCTTTTTTGCTGACCCTTTACTTTAGCAAACATGCTGTCCTTCTCCAGGCATTAAAGGCATCAAATAAAACCAAGGTTAATCAATGTGTAATTTTTTAACTTATTCAAAATTCATTGATTCATTCAGACTTTTGTTAATATATGCTATCCAATTTCATTCAACTTAATTAAAAAAAATAAATTTATTGAGCACATATTCTAAGTTAGGCATAGTATTAAGTCCTGGGCACAGAAGTTAGCAAACAGATATGGCCATTGCCCTCTTCGGGCTAAGAAAAACATGTAAGAAAATAATCCAGAATTAGTAACTTTCAGCCCTGAGTTTTAGCCCTAAATAATGATATTTGTTTTTCTACTGAGTTGGTGTGTGTTGATTTGATATTTGAAAGGCCCTTACAGTTTGCCAGAAATATGTTGTAATCAGGTTCTGCAGCGTTGTAAAGGAAGGGCATAATATTGTAATTAGCAACATTACTAACAAGAACAACAAAAGGCTTCCAATGCCTGCTTTATACAGTATAAATAATTAACAGTTAAACCGTGTTTTGATCTTTATAGTGTCTTTAGGTACTTTTAATATGCCACAGCACATTCTTGTAGTCTTCTTATTGAAGTGTATTTATCTTTTTTATTTATTGAATTTGCAGGTGTAAAACTGATCTCAAATTCATTAACATTAATATGAGAGAAACTAGATTGCTGAAAACCAAAGTAGTGTTACATTTTGAAGACAGGAAATTCCCTTTATGGTGAATTGGGAATATTCCCAGAGCAGAAGAGTCCCAATTAAACATTATTCATTGGTAGAGAATATCTCTTCATTTACTTTTATAAGTTTATGGTAATCACTAAAGCTGTAAGAAATTATCTATTTAGAACAGTGTTAGGAGTTTGCAATGGAAAAGTTTAGAAATGTGACTGCATCTTACAATATTGAAAAAAAAAAAACTCTATCTTGTGGTACTTAAATTAAGATTCTTTTCACTTATGTTTATGTTATTCTGTTATTCACTTTTGATTCTTTTATATATTGACCTATAAAATGTTTATTCTCATGTTCATAAATACTAAATTAAAATCAGTTCCTCAAACATAAGCCAAGAAAACCAAACCTGCTGCCATCAAGTGGATTCCAACTCATGGAGTTTCAAGGCACACCTTTGGGAGGACTCGAACAGCTAACCTTCCAGTTAGCAGCCACACAGGGACTCCTTGCACACAGAAGCTATTAGTAATGTCGGAAAGAAAAAAAAAAAAAAGAAGGAAAAAGAAAGGCACAAAAGAGAAGAGAAAGAAGAAAGTCATAAAATCTTTCTGCTTTTGTTTGTTTTTGAGATGTAGGATTAGGCAAAATGAAAACAAAAAGATGATATCCTCACAATAATCTAAAGGGGTTATGCAAGCCTGGTGATGAGGTTGTTGGTCCACAGTGGCCAGAATCATTAATACCCTATGGGGTGTCATGTAGAAAGTCCCCAAACTATAAAGAACTTCTTTCTCAGAAAAATGTCCACCATACAGCAAACTTGGGTATTCAGCAATCACTTTAATAATACCAATACCAATAATAATAACAATGCTACAAGTTTGCATTCATGAAATATTTATGTAGCCAGCCAACGTTTCATTGGCATCAGTGAAGAAACATGAAGTGTAAATATGTTATTTATACATTTTTGGCTGGGGATAAATATTACTTTTTACCAGTGTAGAAGACTCTAGTTGGGTATTCTAGAGTTTTCCACTTTCATCAGTACACTCAATTATTGTAGGAATTTGTCAGGAAGCATATTCCACCTGAGGTTTATCTTGGAGAGTTAGCTATTTGGGATAAAAAGAAAATGCAAATTTTCCTTACTATAGATGGTTTATGTTTTATAAAACACTATAAAAATATTGTAGTCTCTTTGTTTAGGTACAGTTTTACACTTAAGTATTATAATATCACTTAAAAACCAAGTGTCATAAATGGCTTCAAATCTTTTGAACATCAGATGGAAATAAGAGTATTTAGGAGAATGTTTTTAAATAACATATACTTCCTATCAACTAAGATAAACAAAACCTTTGAGTAGGCTATGACTCATGGTGACTCAGTGTGTGTCAGAGTAGAACTGTGATGCATAGGATTTTCAATGGCTGATTTTTTGGAAGGAAATCACTAGACATTTCTTCTGGGGTACCTCTGGGTGGACTTGCATCTCCAACCTTTTGGTGAGCAGCTGAGTGCTTTAACCATTAGCAACACCTAGGAACTCCATCAGCTAAGATTGGCAACCTGATTTGGAATTTCGTATATTCTCCAAAGTTATTAACAATAAAGGAATAGTAATTTTAAAATAATAAAATAATTTTAAATATTAATTCTGAAAACATGCAATTCATTTCTTTACTTCAACTTTCCAAGTGGACAATCATTTATTTTGAGCATATTCTAGTTCAAGGTTGAGTTATGACCTCGACTGGACATTTAGGTTATGAATAATCATATCTACAGATTTGTGGGCAAGTTTTACTGAGCATGGGTGAGATCTACTGCCCACACACAAGAAAAGATGAGTAGAAATAAAAAAAGAGACATTTTAAAGGGTCAAATAACATTGAAGCATTGCATGGCAGAGACAAAAAGAAGGCAGAAAGTTAAGAGTTTATATTCTAAGAAGAATGTGTTAAGCTTACAAGACCTTTGAGCAAAGTAAGCAAACATTTTTCTATTGTAATTAATTTGAAGAGTTTAACATTTAAACAAAGTTAGAAATGAAGACATATACCTCTGCTAAGTCCCAATAAAAAACTTTAGATTGGGATTTGGTTTAAAGTATTGGGGATGATTATTTTCATACAGTACATACACATGATAGCAGTATATGATAATAATCTCAGAAATGGTGCCTTGGATAGCATTTCATCGTATTTCTTTCAAAACTTTACCCCATACAATAGGCAAGCATTTAGTCCTTCCAGGCCTTGGTCAATTTGACATGTGGTCAAATAAGCGAGAATAATGTCTAAGATGCTGTCCCATAGGGTTGTAAAGGTCCTTGGGTGGCACAATGGTTTGTGCTCAACTGCCAGCTTAGAGGTTGGTGGTTCTAGCCCACTCAGTGGAAGGAAAGGCCTGGTGATGTGCTTGTTTTAAGATTACGGCAAGAAAACCCTATGGAGCAAGTGGTTCTACTCTAACACATGGGATTACCATGAGTTGGAATTGACTCAATGGCAATTTACAACAATAACAAAGGGTTGTTGTAAAGATTAGAGGGCTTATAGAACAGACTAGATCATTCTGTATTTACAAAGTCCTTTATTAATGTAAGATACAGTTAAACATTTTTTTTGCAAAGGCAAAGTACCTGTTTCTTTACCAGTTTACAAAAGGTTATTATTATGTATTTAGTATGTGGTGGTTGAAAAAATTAAAATCATGAGCAAGAGGATCAGTTTTCTACCTATGTCTTATGTACGTAAATTTGATGTGTAGGTTTATATTCATTGAAAACTATAAAATATTATTATTACTATTCATAAAGTTATCAAAAGAATTAATTGGAAAAACTTACAGGGTTGAAAAAAATCTTTATTACATATGGGAGAAAAGTTAAATAATCTTTGTTTTGATAAGGCAGATAGGGTTTTTAAATAAAATGTCTTCTCAGATAAAATAGCATAGTATCAATGGCATGCTGTGAATAGTTATTGCTTTTTCTGAGAAACAACCATCAAACTATGCAGATAACCAATGTAAGGAGAATTATGATGCTATGGAGTATAATCAACAATAAAATCATAAAAAGAAATCGCCATAATTTATTACATAAAGCGCAAACTATTAATGTGTTGGCAAGCACAGAAATTCTAAAAATGCTGTCCTTTTGTCATTTTTAATTCTGAAAGAAATACTTTTCATTTATTCAAAATATTTTTCAAGTATTTACTTTGTGTTGTGAACTGTTTTTGGTACTTGTCTGTATCAGTGACAAATATGAAGATGTTTTTCCTCTTAAGGAGCTTACAATATGACAGAAAATATTTGTTGTTCTAATTTTGAGAGTTAGTTTGCTTGAAATTGACAATAATGCACTAATTTTAGTGGTTTTAAGATATTGATGCAGGGGGCCAATTTTGCATGCTATTTTACAACTCTCACATAGAACTTTTTTAGTACACTTGCTGCTCAAGAGAGTTTTACATAGTAGGTTATCAAATAATGAAGAATTTAATTTAGTTTTAGATTTGGCTCTTCTGCTGCTTTTGCTCTTATATATGTATGCAACATATTTTTTACTTTACAAATTGAGATTTGCCAAAAGAAGATGACTTTCTAAATTAGATCTGAAGCCATTGCATGATAATATTTTGTCTAAACTTACCATCTGAACATATTCTCAGGCATTTGCTTTTAAACCTGAAAAACAAATATGGGATGTGTTTTTAATCTCCCGGTGAAGTCTTTATAATATTTCCATTTCTGCCTTTATGGAGCCTTCAAAGATGTATTTCACCTCTCAGGCAATAATGGAACTCTTAATATTTTCTTCTATTGCTGAAGCTGAGATGGGATGAGGTAGAGTAAGCAGGGCTGCCTGGGGAAATAGCATCATAAAACATGGGACTCAACTCATGTTCTAGTCCATGGTATTTTGATAGACTCTATCAGTATAGCACAACATAGTTGTACTTAACACAAAGTTAAAATTCACAGACATAAAAGCAGGAATTCAGGAAATAGTCAACTGGGGGATAGAGTAGCTTTTCACTTTATGTGAGCTTTACCCATACTAAAATATCATTTTTTTTTTCTTACTCTTCACACAAATGTTTAGAATGACAGAACAATTAGACAGAAACCAGATTGCAGTATCTATATCTGTCACAGTAACTACACCTTGGCAGACATAAATTATCTGCTGATTCTGCTGCAGTGTGTAACCTGAGAAGTAAGCTAAATCTTAACCTAGTTCTTTTCAGTGTAGTAGCACATTAGAAGAAATATCTTTTTCATCTTGCTTTGAAAGTTGCATTTTTTTCCTACTCTATGATAGATTTTTGATGGATAAAATCTACTTAGTTTTGTTACAGAAAGTTGCTATAAAAAACAATGTGGGATGACTGACACAGGCAACTATATACTGCAGAGTGAGCTGTATGAAATTGACTAGGAGTATCAAGATAATTTCAGAGGAAATGAAGACAAGGTCTACAAGACCATGAAAATACCAGTGCGGTGCCTGGATCACTAGCCTCGGTCCAGTTTCCAAAGACGGTTGCTTCATTGGCTGTTGTTGCTTCAGTGATGCCAAAAGTATATTGTTAAGAGCTTACATAATATTCTGACAGCCTTGCATACTGAGTTAAACATACATAACTCTCAATCCATGGGAACAAAAATTAAAATAAACATTCTTGTAACAACTATATTAGTAGTTTTAAATTCAGAAACTTTGACTTCAGGAAATAACACAATATAACCTTTTTTGTGTCTTAATTAGCTGATTTGAATTTGTCATAGGTTTTTAGGAAAAATGTTATCTTCTCCATTCACTACCAACACATTCATTTGCTACTTCTCATCATAATATAAAGTAAGGCTGATTTGCTTTTGTTTTTACAAAATTAAAGTGGGCACTTTTAGACATAGAACAGAGCTATGGGTATGAAGACTGTTCATCAGACATTAGTGTACAAAATGAACATTTGTGACCCTGCCAGCTGGATGCCTATAGCTAAGGAGATTTTCCAAGTCATCCAATTAGGGAAGTAGCAACTGTTCGTAGTTATGTATATCTGATGCACCACCAACCGCTTTATTCTTTTAGTTGAAAATATTTTTTGTCTTAATGTCTATTGCTTTTAATCGAATGAGCTCTTATGTTACATGGCGTTGAACAATATTTCCTACCCCTTCTTGCAAAATGGAAAATAGAATTTTCAGGCACTTTATTGTGCTGCAGAAGTCTCAACCATCAACTGCAGCAAGAACATTAGTGTTCAGTTAATTGGTATGGATGGCCTAAGCACCAATTCTACCATTTCATTCAGCAGCGATTCAGAGAGAGGCACTGGAACGCAGATGTCAGACCATGGGCTTGGTTGTATTTACTGTCAAATACTTTTATTCTCTCTCTCTGATAGACTTTTCATTAATTTAAAACAGAATTTATATGCTTAGAGAGGAATATGGTTCATATATTCAGCATTTTTTTAAAAAATATGCATTGATTTCTGTATCACTGTGTTTTTGTTTCAGAAAATTCTAGATGAAATAAAAAAAAATCAAGCACTTACAACTTGCAAAACTCTGTGAGGAGCAGTTGAGAAATGAAAGTTATAAAGAAGTGACTTCTAATTACAAGAGACATGATGTGATTTTGAGACAAAGGGTATGTATTTTTTTTTAAAATTAAATATTCTGAAAGTTTACTTAACATTTGAAGACCTTAATGCAAGAAATAAGACAATCATGATTAATGGCAGAATGTCACCTATGAAAAATGCTAAAGACAAGAGAGGAGAGATGGCACTTTCGGCTAGAATGAAACACAATGTTTCAATAGAAAGAAAATCTTTGAATAAAGAATAAAGGGTCTTAGGTGGGCTTTCCAGGACTATGAATAGGGTGGCAAAGCCACTGGATTTATGAGGATGACAAGTAACAGGATAGTTAAATTTGGTTAGTGATAAATTTTGGAGCTTTAAAATGCTGGCCTGAGGATTTTCACTTTTTTTTCATAAATCATTAGGGCATCATTAAAGGTATGGAGGAAGTAGAAACACAGAGATAGTAAGAGGGCTAAAGAGAGTAACTATAGAAATTATGACATATCATTATATTCCATTTTTATTGGTGTTGGGGGGAATTATTTTTTGGTGCAATCATCTACACCAGGGGTTGGAAAACTTTTTCTTTAGAGGACCAGCTAGTAAGTATTTTAGGCTTTGTCAGCCACATCATCTCTGTCACAACTGTTTAACTCTGCAAATGTAACATTAAAGTAGCCATGTTATTATTGTTTTTAGGTGCCATTGAGTTGTTCCAACTCATACAGTGACCCTATGAACAACAGAAAGAATCACCATGAGGTCCTGCACCATCCTCAAAATAGTTATGTTTGAGCCCATTGTTGCAGCCACTGTGTCAATCCAGCTCATTGAGGGTCTTCCTCTTTTTTGCTGACCATCTACTTTACCAAGCATGATGTCCTTCTCCAGGGACTGATCCCTCCTGATAACATGTGCAAAGTATGTGAGATGAAGTCTCGCCATCCTTGCTTCTAAGGAGCATTCTGGCTATACTTCTTCCAAGACAGATTTGTTTGTTCTTCTGGCAGTCCATGGTATATTCAATATTCTTTGCCAACACAATAATTCAAATGCACCAATTCTTCTTTGGTCTTCTTTATTCATTGTCCAGCTTTCTTATGCATATGAGGCAACTGAAAATACCATGGCTTGGGTCAGGTGCACCTTAGACCTCAATATGACATCTTTGCTTTTTAACACCTTAAAGAGGTCTTTTGCAGCAGATTTGTCCAATGTAAATACAGTAGAAATACAGATTTTCCTAAAACTTCACAGGTTCTTTGAAAGACAATGTGATAATTATGATTGTTTAATTGTCAAAAATATGAACAATTGCTTGTTAAAAAAAGAAAATATCCTTTCAGATTTGTCAGTAGTTTTAAATAAGGTTGAATATTTTTTACTTAACATTTGTTTTACAGTAACTTGGAAGAACGCATAAAACTATGGTCCAGAACGCTCTAAAAACAGTTTAAAGTTATTTTTAATGCCTTTGATGTTTTTGTTACTCTCCATTATAACAGTGAACAGACACAATATGCTAATTTTATTTTTTTCAAATCCTGTCACTGTCACCCACCAATGAAGTGCTAAATAGATTAAGAGGCTGCATGTCTAAAGTGCAATCATGTTAATTTTGTCTATTTATTTAATTTTTGCTTTTACTTCTGGAAATAATAACTATAAATACTATATAAAACTCACTATTAATTTTAGACCATTAAAATAAATAGGCTATAATTAGATGTTTTAAATACTTATCATATCTGTGATTCACATTTCTATCATATTATTTTAAATGTATTTACCTAAGTTAAAAATTTAAATATATCTATCAATTCAACAAATATTCATTGCACGTATTGTTATAGGAACTGTTTGAGGTACTGAGGATACAGCAGCTAACCAAACAGACAGTAATTCTTTTCCTTGTGGTGCTTAAATTCTAGAAGAAACATTAATAAACAATAAATCATTTTAAAAACAGATTTTCCTAGTGATAAGTTTATTGAGAAAAATAAGACATGAGAGAGGGATGGATGAGTGGTGATGAGGGGTGACATCGCAATTTTCAGTAACATGATGAAATTAGATAAGGTGATCATCTTAGTTATCTAGTGGTGATATAACAGAAATACCACAAGTGGGTGTCTTTAAAACAGAAATTTATTTTCTCACAGTTTAGGAGGCCAGAAGTCTGAATTCAGGGTACCAGCTCCAGGAGACAGCGTTCCCTCTGTTGTCTCTGGGAGAAGGTCCTTATCTCTTTTCAGCTTCTGTTCCTTGGTTCCTTCTTGATCTTTATGTAGGATGTATCTTCCCCTCAGTTTGTGCTTCCTTCTCTGTGCTTAATTTGCTCTTTTGATATTTCAGAGGTGATTGGCTTAAAACACAGGGTACACGGATATGTCCTCATTAACGTAACAAAGAAAGTCCTATTCCTGAATGGGATTACATCCACAGGTATAGGGTTTTAGGATTTACAACACATATTTTTGGGGGACACAATTCAATCCATAACAGTGACACTC
This sequence comes from Trichechus manatus latirostris, assembly GCF_000243295.1. Lineage (NCBI taxonomy): Eukaryota > Metazoa > Chordata > Mammalia > Sirenia > Trichechidae > Trichechus > Trichechus manatus. The sequence goes on from NW_004444065.1 coordinate 2,699,739, forward strand.
AAGAAAAGTCCTGATGGAAATGAGAGACAGAGCCATGTGGTTATCTGGAAGAACATTTTAACCAGAGGAAGCAATAAATTCTGTGTTTGAGAAACAACATGAATGTCAGTGTTCCTGGAGTTTACCCTGAATTAACACGGTTTCTTTTGAAGGGTTTGAACAGAAGAATAACTTAATCTGACTATACTGGAAAAGGATTACTCTATATTGAAATTGACCTGGGTGGGGAGGAGGGAGGGTAGGATGATGTGTTTAACCAGTAGGAAAATTAAGAAAAAAATTATTCATTTCAAAACAATCGTAATTTAGAATTGCAATTTATTACATCTTAGAAAGTACTAATAAAACTTTCTAGATAATTACTAAATAAAATAACTGTGAAATTTGTTATATGCTTTCAACAACTGTATATAAATTAAAAGAACTATAATTAGAAGTACCTATATTAGGAGATTCTTGAGTTATTTATTACCTAGTAGAATTGTATGTATTACTCCATCCAGAGTTATTTCCCCAAAATAAATCTTGTATATGACTAAGATACTGAAAAACTTTTAATGGTGTTGTGGATTGATTAAACTGTGTTCCTCAAAAAGTTACGCTGAAGTCCTAACCCCTGATCCTGTAAGTATAACCCTGTTTGGAAATAGGAGTTTTCTTTTGTGATGTCAATGAGGTCATACCAGAGTACCACACCAAAAAAAAAAAAACAAACCCTTTGCCTTCAAATCCATTCCAACTCATAGCTACCCTATAGGACAGAGTAGAACTGCCCCATAGGATTTCTAAGGAGCAGCTGGCAGTTTCAAACTGCTGACATTTTGGTTAGCAGCCGAGCTCTTAACCATGGCATGGATCCTGAACTTTATTACTTCTGAGTGGTGTCTTATGAAAAGAACAGAATAGACAGAGAGACACACCCGCAGAGGAAAGACAAATGCCACATGAGGACACATCTACAAGCAAAGGAATGCCAAAGATTGCAGGCCGACATTGGAAACCAGGACAGATGCCCACAAAAGAAATTAACATAACCAAGACCCTGATTTGGACTTTTGCCCTCCAGAACTGAGAGAAAATAAATTTGTGTTATTTAAAGCCACTCACTTTGTAGTATTTCTGTTACAGCAGTGTTAGATAAATAACTAAGACAAATGACTACTGTTGCATGACTTACATGACTTTAGGGAAATTAGATACTGGGTAACAAAGTGTCTAAATTACATCTTCTAGATGGAGAAATCAGTGGTAGACCTGAACTTGCAGCGTTCCTATCAATATCTCTGCTGCAAGTGTTGCACAAGGTTCCCATCTGTTGTGGATTAAATTATGTCCTCCCAAAAAAAAAATATGTGTTGTAATTCTAAATCTCTAGGGCTGTGAATGTAATCTCATTTGGAAATAGGACTTTTTTTTGCTAAGTTACTGAAGTCATACCAGTGTAGAGTGTGTTTAAAACCAATCGCTTTTGAGATATAAAAGAGGAGACTAGGCATAGAAGAAAGCTAGCACAGATGGGAGATGATAGATGTCATGCCACATGAAGATCACCAAGGAACCAGGAACAAAAACTGAAGAGAGAAAAGAACCTTCCCCTAGAACTGACACAGAGAGAGAGAGAAAGCCTTCCTCTAGAGCTGGTGCTCTGAAATCGGCTTCCTGAACTATGAGAAAATAAATTTCTGTTTGTTAAAGCCATCCACTTGTGGCATTTCTGTCATAGCAGTGTTAAGAAACTAAGACACCCTCCCACTGGGCACTTATGTTCTAGGAAAATCCTGAAGCTCTACCTTCTGAAAACTCCTAGCCATCCTGCCTGTGCTTCTCATATCTGTCTGTGCTCTCCTGCTTGATTTGAACTGTCTGCTTTTTCAGTGCCTGTTCTGGATATAGACTCCTAAACCAAACTTAGCCAAATCAAACCCATTGCCATCCAGTCCAACTCAGTGTGGTCCCTGGGTAGTGCAAGTTGTTTATATTCAGTTGCTAACTTAAAGGTTGGCCATTCAAACCCACCCAATGGCTCGTGGGAGAATGGCCTGAGGAACTGTTTCTGTGAAGATTCCAGCTAAGAAAACTCTGTGGAGCACTTCTATTTTGTAACACAGGGTTGCCATGAGTGGAATATAGTCTTCAGGATGTCCTTATTCTCTGCTAAGGGCTAAGTCCACTGGCTTCTACATCCAACCTCAGCTCTTAAGACTTTAGCTAATGAAGCAAGATCTCTGGAAAGGCATAATAGTGTTACATAATAGTGATTCCTTATGTTTGGATATCAATTTATGATTACAAAATTCTTTCATGTGTTTTGTCTCACCTGTATATATATTTTCCACAAGCTGCCATCTGAGCAGTAAAGATTTTAGTCTTCTCACCGCAGAGAAGAGTAAAATGGAGTCTCAGAATGGTTACATCCAAGATCAGAAGAGTATTTCAGAAGGTTCTCTGGCATTGAATCATCCTTTTCAGGTATTAAGTTACATATTGTTTTCACCATTTATGTTGTCTCTACCCAAAAATGGAACATTTCAGTTTCTTGTTGTTATAAAATATTTGAAAGTAATTCACATAATATAGTCTTCTAATTGATTATCTTGTTAGAGTCTCACATGATTGTGTTGATTGTGCATCCAAATAAAATGAAATCCTTGACAACTTCAATCTTTTTTCTGTTTATCATAATGCTGCTTATTGGTCCAGTTGTGAGGATTTTTGTTTTCTTTTTGTTGAGGTGTAATCCATACTGAAGGCTGTGGTTTTTGATCATCGTCAGTAAGTGCTACAAATTCTCTTCACTTTCAGCGAGCAAGGTTGTGTCATCTGCATATCACAGGTTGTTAATGAGTCTTCTTCCAGTCCTGATGCCCCGTTCTTCTTGGTTCTTCTTCATATATTACAGCTTCTCAGATTCTTTGCTCAGCCTACAGATTGAATAGGTTTGGTGAAAGGATACAACCCTGACCACACTTTTTCTTATTTTAAACCCAGCAGTATATACTCTTGTTCTGTTTGAACCACTGCCTCGTCATCTGTGTACAGGTTTTCAACGAGCACAATTAAATGTTATGGAATTCCCATTCTTCACAATGTTATCCATAATTTGTTATGATCCACACAGTCGAATGCCTTTGTGTAGTCAATAAAACAGGTATACATCTTTCTGGTATTCTATGTTTTCAGAGAAGATCCATCTGACGTCAGCAATGAGTTCCCTCATTCCACATCCTCTTCTGAATCTGGTTTGAATTTCTGGTAGTTTCCTGACAATATACTACTGCAACTGTTTTTTAATTTTCTTCAGCAAAATTTTACTTGTATATAGTATTAATGATATTGTTGGATAATTTCTGCAGTCCTTTGGATCATCTTTCTTTGGAATGGGCACAAAAATAGATTTCTTCCAGTCAGTTGGCCATGTGCTGTCTTCCAAATTTCTTGGCATAGACAAGTGAGTGCTTCCAGCATGGTATCCATTTGTTGAAGCATCTCAATTGGTATTCCATCAATTTCTGGTGCCTTGTTTTTCATCAATGCCTTCAGTGAAGTTTGGACAACTTCCTTCAGTACTTGTCATGGATTGAATTGTGTCCTCCAAAAATGTGTGTCCACTTGGTTAGGTCATGATTCCAGTATTGTGTGATTGTCCCATTTTGCCATTTGATATGATTTTTGTATGTGTTGTAATTCCTACCTCTATGATGTTAATGAGGCTGGAGTAGAGGCAGTTATGTTAATGAGGCAGGGCTTAATCTACAAGTCGAGGCTGTGTCTTAAGTCAATCTCTTTTGAGATATAAAAGAGAGAAGCAAGCAGAGACACGGGGGACCTCATACCACCAAGAAAACAATGCCAGGGGTGGAGCACTTCCTTTAAACCCTGGGTTCCTGCACAGAAAAGCTCCTAGACCAGGAGAAGATTGATGACGAGGACTTTCCTCCAGAGCCCACAGAGAAAGAAAGCCTTCCCCTGGAGGTGATGCCCTGAATTCAGACTATTAGCCTACTAGACTGTGAGAGAATAAACTTCTATTTGTTGAAGCCATCCACACTAAGACAGTATCATTGGTTATTGATCATATGCTACCTCCTGAAATGATTGAACTTCGATCAATTCTTTTTAGTACAGTGACTCTGTAATTCCTTCCATCTTCTTTTGATGCTTCCTGCGTTTTGTCAATATTTTGATCATAGAATCCTTCGATACTGCAACTTGAGGCTTGGATTTTTTCCTTCAGTTTCTTTCAGCTTGACAATTGTTGAGAATGTTCTTCCCTTTTAGTTTTCTAACTCCAGGCTTTCCTACAGTTCATTATAATACTTTACTTTGTCTTTTCAAGCCACTCTTTGAAATCTTCTGTTCAGCTCTTTTACTTTATCATTTCTTCCATTTGCTTTAGCTACTCTACTTTCAAGAACAAGTTTCAGAGTCTCTTTTGACATCCATTTTGGTCTTTTCTTTCTTTCCTGTCTTTTTAATTACCTTTTTTTCTTCATGTATGATGTCCTTGATGTCATTCCACAACGCTGCTGGTCTTCAGTTATTAGTGTTCAATGTGTCAAATCTTTTCTTGAAAAGATCTCTAAATTTAGGTGGGATATACTCAAGGTCATACTTTGGCTCTTGTGGACTTGTTTTAATATTCTTCAGCTTCAACTTGAACTTGCATATGAGCAATTGATGGTCTGTTCAGCAGTAGGCCCCTGGACTTGTTCTGACTGATGATATTGAAATTCTCTATCTTCTCTTCCTATAGATGTAGTCAATTCAATTCATGTGAATTTCATTTGGTGAAGTTCATGTGTATAGTCATCATTTATGTTGTTGAAAAAAGTATTTCCAATGAATAAGTGTTAGTCTCGCAAAATTCTATCATGCAATTTTCTGCATTATTTCTATCACTAAGGCCATATTTTCCAAATACTGATCCTTCTTTTTTGCTTCCAACTTTTTCATCCTAATCACCACTGATTTTCAATACATCTTCATTGCATGTTTGACCAATTTCAGACAGCAGAAGTTGGTAAAAATCTTCAATTTCTTTATCTTTGGCATTAGTGGTTGGTGCATAATTTTAAATAATAATTTTAAAGACCAGTTGTCTTAATTGATCTTCCTTGTAGGCATACAGATATTATCCTCTCACTAACAGCATTGTACTTCAGGATAGATCTTGAAATATTCTTTTTCATGATAAATGTGAAACTAGAAATCAAATGACGTATTGCACTGGGTAAATCTGCAAAACACCTCTTTGAAGTGTTAAAAAGCAAGGATGTCACTATGAGGGTAAGGTGCATCTGACATTGACACCAAGCCATGGTATTTTCAAAACCTTATATACATACAAATTCTGGATAATGAGTTAGGAAGACTGAAGAAGAACTGACAAATTTGAATCATGGTGTTGGCAAAGAATGCTGAATATACTATGGACCGCTGGAAGAATGAACAAATCTGTCTTGGAAGTACACCAAGAATATTCCTTAGAAGTGAGGATGGCAAGACTTTGTCTCACTTACTTTGGACATGTTGACAGTAGGGACAAGTCCCTGGAGGACATCATGCTTGGTAAAGTAGAGGGTCAGCAAAAAAGAGGAAGACTCTCAATGAGATGGACTGACACAGTGGCTGCAACCATGGGCTCAAACACAGCAATGATTGTGAGAATGTTATACATAAAGTTACTATGAGTTGGAACTGATTCAACAGCACGTAACAACAACAGTCTCACATATCTGTTATCAATAAACCGAAAACCAAACCCATTACTGTCAAGTCGATTTTGTCTCATGGCAACCTCATATGTTACTTAGCAGAACTGCTTCATAGCATTTTCTTGGTTGTAATCTTTATGGAATCAGATCACCAGGCCTAGGTTTGAACTGCCAAACTTTAGGTTAGGAAGTACAAACCATTTGTGCCAACCAGGGATATCTGTTATCAATAGCCAAACATTAATTCAAGGGGAAAGATTTAGTTAAATAAAATAGTATTTTTTGGGGGGAGGAGTATTGCTTTATTCAGATATAGCCATTGGCCTAATTATTTGTATCCAAGAAAAGGGAAGAGAAACATTTTTTATGAGAGTAAAGGAGTACATTGCTAATATTCAGTTAACACTTCCCTTCACAAGATGAGGAAAAATAACTTGTATATGAAAACATCTAAAAATCATATGATTTTTCCCAGTTTTTGATCAGAAAAAAATCTCTTGGGTTGTGTGACCTTTTTCAAATAAAATAGAAATAAATGGGAAATAAGATTACATATATAAAAATGATTGAGAAGAAGGTACAAGTCACAAAAAAGGCATCAAAAGTAAGCTTAAAGAAGTGGGAATGGAGAGACTTCTGGGCAACATGACGCTATAGACAGAAACACCACACCGTCCCTCCACAGCAAATATCTGAAAAACTAAATCAAACAGAGACAAACGTCAATCCTGAAACCCTAAGCATCAAATGAAGAGAGAAAGAAGTCTGCCGAGCACCAAATGGAATAAGAAACTGACAGAGAACAGAGTGAGGAGAGATACATGCAGAGGTCCCCTATCAGCTAATGCAGCACAGATTCTCAATCTTGGACTCCTATTGGAGATCGGAGAACAGGTACTACTGGGAAAGCAGCTTCACGGAGCTCCCAGCAGCAGATGGAACAACCAGTAACAAGCTATATACAATTACCCACCACCCATACTTCTTCACCCTAACTTGGCTTCCTGTGCTTCCTGTGGCCACAGTCTCTTGGCCGAGAGGCACCGGCTTCAGCCATGTGCCACTTGGATTCCACCTGCTCACACCGGTCAGCTCCCTGAGTGGCATATTTTGTGGCTGGTGTTGCTTTTTTCAACTTCTTTTGGTTTCTTCCATACCTCTCATCACCTCCCCCTCCTTTCTCTCAAATATGTGATTCTGTGTGCCATCTTTGCTTCTTGAAAGGCTGTGAAACACCACTCATCTGTGGAACTGCTTCCCGGCCTGCACTGCCACACTGATGGGATCCAAGGAGCTTTTTCTGTTTGTTTGTTTTGATTTGTTCTGTTTTGTTTTGTTTGTTTCCTTTTTCTTTTCTTGGATTTGAACCCCCTTCTAGCTGGGCTGTACTGCGCAGCTTAGGAGCTACTTCCCCAATCAGTGCAACACACTGTGGGATCCCTGGGAGCATTTCTTTTTCTGTTTTTGTCTACTTTTCTCTTTTTTCCTTTTTGTCTGTCTTCTTTTCTCAGTTTCTCAAGTCTCTATACTTAACTTCTCTTCTGATCTCCTGAATGTCTGGTGCCGTGTGACACTGCTACCCCATCTAGGCAGACTGTGCTTCACAGCCTGGGAGCCACCTCCCTAGTTTTTGCAGCCACACTGGTGGGATCCCCTGGGGCTTTGCTTTTTTTTTTCCTTCTAAATATTATTTATTTTTTCTTTTACACTGTTTCTTTTTTGTTCTTTTTGTTTTTCTCCTTTAGTCAGTTTATCCATCTCTCCACTCCAAAGCCAAACTCCCTTAGCACTCTTTCTTTTTCTGTTTGTCTGTATGTTTGTTTTTGGCTCCTGCTTCTCTCTCCTCTTTCCCATACCCATCTTAGCTCCACACATCACAATTTTCCCCGTTCTTCTTGCCTACCTGCATCGTGTGCTGAACATCACACCCCCGAGCAGCACAGGCACAGCCTACCAGAGCCTGCCCAGCACTGATTCCTGGCCTGCCCTGTGGGCTCTAGTACATGCCATAAACGGCCCATCCCAGCAACTCCCCTTGAGCTGGACCTGCCCTGCTGCACCACAGTTGAGCGACTGACCCTGCCCATTGGACAAGGAGGTGAAAAGAATTGTGCCCACAGATGAGCAAAAAACAAAGAATGCACAGTACGCCTGCTCAGACATAACCAAATGAAAAAAAAAAAAAAGCAGGATGAAGCAAACAAATTTACAATCAATAAACGAGGGAACTAACTACTGAATGGCCCAAAGACAGCAGACAATATCAAAACATATTAAGAAAAGGACAAGATGGTTCCAGTAAGCGTCCAAAATAAAATACCAGATGACTTTCCAGCAGAAGAAAAGGCACTAGAACTACTGGATAGGGAATTCAAATCTCTAAAATTGAGTTATCCAAGAGTTGAAGCAAAAAGCAGACAAAAATGAGGAAAAAATAAACAAATTCATGGAAAATATAGACAAAAAAATGGAAGAATTCAGGAAAATAATACAGGAACAAAAGGCCAAAATAAATTTACAACTAGAAATCATACAAAAACAACAATTTGAAATCCAAAAGCTAAGCAGCAAGATTTCAGAAAAGGACAGTGTTATAGAAGGGCTGAAGAGCAGGTTTGAAATGATGGAAGGCAGGAACAACGAAATTGAAGACAAACAGTTGGGTACAACTCTGAGGAAAAATCAGAAAAAGGAACAAAGAAAAATGAAGAAACCCTGAGAATTCTGTGGGATATAATCTAAAGCAAAAATTTATGAGGGATCGGAGATCCAGAGCAAGGAGAAAAAACAGAAAACACAGAAAGGATCGTTGAAGAACTGCTGACAGAAAACTTCCCCAATATCATGAAAGATGAAAAGCTGACCATCCAAGAAGCTCAATGAACATCATATAAGATAGATCCCCCCCAAAAATCAACAAGGCATATCATAAGCACACTCTCTAAAACCAAAGATGAGAAAGAATCCTGAGAGCAGCTCGAAAAGATGAAAAGTCATATACAGAGGAGAAACAATAAGACTAAGCTATGATTATGCAGCAGAAACCATACAGACAGGAAGGGGATGATGTACATATAACCTTGGAAGAAAAAAATTGACAGCCAAGAATAATATATCCTGCAAAACTTTCATTCAAATATAATGGTGAAATTAGGATATTTACAGATAAACAGAAATTAAGGGACTATGTGAAACCAAATGAAACTTCCAAGAATTATTAAAGGGAGTCCTTTGGGATGAGAACAAACAACAAGAGACCACAGTCTGAATCCAGTATGCAAAATTTTACAGCCAGATACCAACCTAGGAAATGAACTTTCAAGGACTATCCAAAACCAAAAGAATTACAAAAGCGAAACGGAGAGGTTAATCTTTAAATGACAAAAACATCAGAACAATAAAGGAGGGAATAAAAGATTGTAGGTATAGAACCTTCTAATGGAGAGGAAGGAAAGGTGATATAAAGTAATAAGAGACTGGTTCAAAGCTAGGAAGATAAGGGAAAATTTCAAGGTAATCACAAATAAAGTTAACAAACCTACTCATCAAAATAAAGAAGAAAAACATAAAGTCTCAGTAAAAACAAAATCTACAAAAACAAAAGAAATGAAAAACACTACATAGAAAAGAAAATCAGCACAGCAGAGTAAGAGGAACAAAGAAAACATCAGCACCACAAAAAAGCACTAAAAAATGACAGCAATAAACTCACCCCTATCACTAATTACACTGAATGTAAATGGCCTAAATGCACTCATAAAAAGATGGAGAGTGACAGAATGGATAAAAAAAAAAAAACAGTCCATCAGTAGGCTGTCTACAAGAAACACACCTTAGAAACAAAAATGTGAATTTATTAAAAATCAAAGGATGGAAAAAAATGTATCAAGCAAACAGCTACCAAAAAAGAGCAGGAGAGGCAATACTAATTCAGATAAAATAGACTTTAAAGCAAAATCCACCATAAAAGACAAAGAAAAGCGTATATCATGACTAAAAGGATGATCCAGCATGAAGACATAACCAAAATAAACACCTATGCACCTAATGACAGGGCTCCAAAATACATAAAACAAACTCTAAATAACACTGAAAAGAGAAATTGGTAGTTTCACAATAATAGTAGGAGACTTCAACACATCACTCTTGGTAAAGGACAGAGCATCTAGAAAGAAACTCAACAAAGATACAGAAGACCTAAAGGGCACAATCAGCCAACTTGACCTCATAGACATATATAGAACACTCCACCAAACAGCTGTAAAATACACATTATTTTTCAATGCACAAAGAACAATCTCCAGAGTAGATCACATCTTAGGCCACAGAGCAAACCTCAACAAAATCCAAAATATTAAGATAATCCAAAGTATCTTCTCTGACCACAACACCATCAAGGTGGAAATTAACAAGAGGAAGAGCAAGGAAAAAAAAAAATCAATTACATGGAAACTGAATAACAGCCTGCTTATAAACGACTGGGTAATAAAAGAAATCAGAGATGGAATAAAAAAATTCCTAGAATCAAACAAGAATGAAAACACATTATACCAAAACCTTTGGGACACAGCAAGGCAGTGGTCAGAGGACAATTTATAGCAATAGATGCACACATCAAAAAAGAAGAAAAGGAGTGACTTCCGGGCAACATGGCGCTATAGTCAGAAGCACCACTCCATCCCTCCACAGCAAAGATCAGAAAAACTAAGTCAAACAGAGTCACACATCAATCCTGAAACCTTAAGCATCAAATGAAGAGATGAAGAACTCAGCCAAGCACCGAATGGAATAAGAAACTGACTGAGAACAGAGAGAGAGGAGAGATACCTGCAGAGGTCCCCTACCAGCTATCACAGCATGGATCTGCCATCTTGGACTCCTATTGGAGCTCAGCGAACAGGAGGTATGAGAAAGCAGCTTCCCGGTGCTTCCAACAGGAGACAGAACAACCGGTAACCCATGATATAGGCTTTCCCACCCCCCACCCTTCCTCAACCCCACTTAACCTCCTCTGCTTCCTGCAGCCACAGTCTATTGGCTGGGAAGCACGAGCTTCCCCCCAGTGCCGCTTGGATCCCACCCACCTGCACTGGCCAGCTCCCTGAGTGCCATTTGTTGGCTGCTGGTGTTGCTTTTTTCCTGCTTCTTTAGATTTCTTCCTTACCTCTCACCACCTCCTCCTCCTTTCTATCAAATACCTGGCTCTGTGCACCATCTTTGTGTCTTCCTGAAAGGCTGCAAAACACCACTCAACTGTGAAACTGCTTTCCAGCCCCTGCCACCATGCTGGTGGGACCCCCGGGGATTTTTTGTTTGTTTGCCCTAATTTGGCTTGCAAGCTAGTCCCTTACTCTGTGCACATGAACAGAGACATCCCTGAGAGGCATTTCTTTTTTCTTGTTTTTTTTTTTAATTGCTTTTTTTAGTTTTCTTCTTTCTCTTATTCCCTTTTTATCTTTCTTCATTTCCAGTTTATTGATTTATTCATTTTTTTCTTTTACCCTTTTTCTTTTTCTTTTTTTCATTTTTGTTTTTCCCCATTTCTAAGTCTCTCATCTCTCCACTCCAATAGCAAGCTCCCTTAGCACTATTTTTTGTTTATGTGTATGTTTTTGACTCCTGTTCCTCTCTCCTCTCTCTCATCTTTCCCATATCCATCTTAGCTCCACATATCACAATCTACCCCCTCCTTCCTGCCTACCTTCACCATGCATGGAACATCACACACCTAAGCAGCACAGGCATGGCCAACTGGAATCTCCCCTGCACTGATTCCTGGTCCACACTGTCAGCCCTGCTATGTGCCACAAAAAACCTATCCCAGCAACTCCCCTTCAGCTGGACCTGCACAGCTGTACCATATCTGAGTGACTGAACTTGCTCATTGGAGAAGGAGGTGAAAAGTATTGCACCCACAGATGAGCAAACGACAAAGAATGCACAGCCTTCCTGCTCAGAAATAACCAAATAAAACAAAAAAGCAGGACTAAACAAACAAATGTGCAACCAATAAATGAGGAAAATACCCCTAGAATGTCCCAAAGACAGCAGACAATATCAAAACACTTACAAAAACAAGACAGGGTGGCTCCAGTAGGCTTCCAAAATAAAACATCAGATGAACTTCCAGTAAAAGAAAAAGCACTAGACCTAACTGATAGGGAATTCAAATCTCTAATATTCAGAATTATCCAAGAGTTGAAGCAAAAAACAGACAAAAATGAGGAAAAAAT
>NW_004444065.1:2730592-2731823 GCF_000243295.1 Trichechus manatus latirostris
CTATTGTCCCTTTACTGATTGGCTTGTTTACCTGAATTCCTTCTCCTTTGCCCACACCCAAAGCCCATTGTTTTGTTAATTGCTTTATTGCTTGGTGTATTGACTATAAAATAAACTCCTGGGACTGAAGCGGGGTCGACTTCTCAGAGTGACCCTCCTGGCCCCACTTCTCTGTAAGAGTTGTGCAGTTGGTTACTGTCTTCACCGTCCCAATTACCGTCGCCGCTGCGACAGCCCGTCAACAGATGAATGGATAAATAAACTATGGTACATACAAACAACGGAGTATTATACAAAGATGAAGAACAATGATGAATCTGTGAAGCATCTTATAACATGGATGAAACTGGAGAACATTATGCTGAGTGAAATAGGTCAATCACAAAAGGACAAATACTATATGAGACCTCTACTGTATAATTCATGTAAAACTTTACACACAAAAAGAAACAATCTTTGTTGGTTACAAGGGATTTGAGCGGTGGGGGGAACTAAATAAGTGATAATTTTGGTGAAGGTAAGACAGTACACATTACTGGGGAAGCCAGAACAACTTGTATAAGGAAAGGTCATGGAAGGTCCATAGACACATCCAAACTCCCTGAGGCACTGAATTTCTGGGTGGAGGGCTGTGGTGACCACGGTCTTGGGGAATATCTAGCTCCATTGGCATAACGCAGTTTATAAAGACAATGTTCTACATTCTACCTTGGTGAGTAGCGTCTGGGATCTTAAAAGCTTGTGAGCAGCCATCTAAGATTCTCCATTGCTCTCACCACTTCTGGAGCAAAGGAGAATGAAGAGAACAAGATAAAAGGAAAAGATTAGTCTGAAGGACTAATGGACCACAGCTACCACGGCCTCCACCAGACTAAGCCAAGTATAGCTAGATAGTGCCCGGCTACCACCACTGACTGCTCTGACCAGGATCACAATAAAAGGTCCTGCACAGAGCTGGAAAAGGATGTAGAACAGAATTCTAATCCACAAAAAAAGACAGATTTACTGGCCTGACAGACTGGAGAAACCCCGAGAGAATGGCCCCTGACACCAGTTTAGCTCAGTGGTGAAGCTCCTCCCGAAGTTCACCGTTCAGCCTGGGGTTAGACAACCTCATAAAACAAAACAAGATTAATGAGGCACAGCAGTCCAGGGACAAGGACTAGAAGGCAGAAGGGGACAGGAAAGCTGGTGATAGGGAACCCAAGGTTGAGAAGGGACAGTGTTGACA
>NW_004444065.1:2732155-2746440 GCF_000243295.1 Trichechus manatus latirostris
AAATGGTGTGACTTTGGCTATGTATATTTTCACCAAAAAAGAGACCCTAAAGGTTGAGAAGGGAGAGTGTTGACATGTCTGGGGTTGTTAACCAATGTCATAAAACAATATGTGTACTGACTCTTTAATGAGAAACTATTTGTTCTGTAAACCTTCACCTAAAGTACAATTAAAAAAATTTAAAAAAGGGATGAGATCAATACATTAACTACATAACTTGAACAAATAGAAAGAGAACAGCAATAAAAGCCCACAGCCACAAGAAGAAAGGAAATAATAAAGATCACAGCAGAAATAAATGAAATACACAGCAGAAATAAATGAAATAGAGAATAGAAAACAATAGAAAGAATCAAGAAAACCAAAAGTTGGTTCTTTGAAAAGATCAACAAAATCACTGGCCAAACTCACAAAAGAAAAAAAAGAGAAGACATGAATAACCCAAATAAGAAAAGAAATTTGGGCTATTACAACAGAGTTTACTGAAATAAAAAGGATCATAACAGAGTGTTATGAAAAACTATACTCCAACAAATTTGAAAACCTAGAGGAAATCGACACATTTCTAGAAACACTACCTACCTAAACTACCACAAAGCGATGTTGAAGATATGAACAGACCCATAACAAGAGAAGAGATTGATAAGGTAATAAAAAAAACAAAAACTCCTAACAAAAAACTCTGACCCAGATGACTTCAATGGAGAATTCCACCAAATATTCAGAGAAGAGCTTATACTGGTACTACTCAAACTATTGCAGAACATAGGAAAGGAAGCGACACTTTTAAATTCATTATATGAAGCCAGCATAACTCTGATACAAAAACCAGACAAAGACACACACACACAAAAGAAAATTACAGACCAATATCTCTCATGAGTATAGATGCAAAAATTCTCAACCACATTCTAGCCAATAGAATTCAGCATCACATCAAAAAAATAATACCATGACCAAGTACGATTCATACCAGGTATGCAAGGATGGTTCAACATCAGAAAATTAATCAGCATAATCCACCACATAAATAAAAGGAAAGAAAAGAATCACATGATCCTCTCAACTGATGCAGAAAAGGCATTCGACAAAGTCCAACACCATTGCTGATAAAAACTCTCAATAAAAACTACAGAAATTAAATTTCTCAACATAATGAAGGGTATCTATGCAAAACAAACAGCTAACATCATTCTTAATGGAGAAAGGCTGAAAACATTCCCCTTGAGAACAGGAACAAGACAAGGATACCCTTTATCATCATTCCTATTTAATATTGTGCTGGAAGTCCTAGCTACAGCAATAAGGCAAGAAAAAGAAATAAAGTGAATCCACATTGGTAATGAAGAATTTAAACTGTCCCTATTTGTGGATAATATGATACTATACATAGAAAATCCTAAAAACTCCATGAGAAAACTCCTGGAACTAATAGAAGTTTCAGCAGAGTAGCAGGATACAAGATAAACACACAAAATCAGTTGGATTCCTATAAACCAATAAAGAGAATGTTGAAAAGGAAAACAATTTTATTTATAATAGTCCATAAAAAAAAAATACTTAGGAATAAATCTAACCAGGGATGTAAAAGACCTATACAAAGACAAGTATAAAACACTACTGCAAGAAACCAATAGAGATTTGCATAAATGGTAAAACATGCTATGCTCATGGATAGGTAGAATTAATATTGTGAAATTGACAATTCTACCCAAAACAATTTACAAATACAATGCAATCTCAATCCAAATACCAACAACATTCTCTAAAGAGATGGAAAAACTAATCATTAACTTTGTATGTAAAAAGAAGAAGCACTGGATAAGTAAAGCAGTATTGAAGAAGAATAAAGTAGCACTCGCACTGCTTGACCTCAGAAGCTATTATACAGCTATGATAGACAAAACAGCCTGGTACTGGTACAATTGACAGATACATGGATCAATGGAACAAGATTGAGAACCCAAATGTAAATCCATCCACCTGATCTTCGACAAGGGCCCAAAGTCCATCAAATCAGGGGCAGTCTTTTTAACAAATGGAGCTGTCAAAACTGGATGTCAGTCTGCAAAAAACTGAAACTGGACCCACACCTCACTCCATATACAAAAACTAATTCAAAATGAATCAAAGACCTAAATATAAAAACAAAAAGTATAAAGTTCATAGAAGAAAAAATAGACTCAACGTTAGAGGCCCTAATACACAGCTTTAATAAGATATAAACCATAACCAACAACACACAAACTCCAGAAGATAAACTAGATAACTGAGATCTTCTAAAAATTAAACACTTATGCTTACCAAGAGACTTCACCAGAAGGGTAAAAAGACAACCTACAGACAAGGAAAAAATTTTTGGACTCTTCAAATCAGACAAAGTTCTAAATTCGAAAATCTACAAGAAAATCCAACACCTCTACCACAAAACGACAAATAATCCAATTAAAATATTGGCAAAGGAAATGAACAGACACTTCACCAAAACAGACATTCAAGCGGACAATAGACACATGAGGAAATGGTCGTGATCACTAGCCACTAGAGAAATGCAAAGTAAAACCAAAATGAGATACTGTCTCACTCCGGCATTACTGGCACCAATCAAAAAAACTGAAAACAACAAAAGTTGGAGAGGCTGAGGGGAGATCGGAATTCTTATGCACTGCTGGTGGGAATGCAAAATGATACAAACATTTTTGGAAATGATATGGTGCTTCCTTAGAAAGCTAGAAATAGAAATACCATATGATCCTGATCGCAATCCCATTTCTCAATCCTAGAGAAATGAGTCATCACACGAGTAGACATACGTACACCCATGTTCATTGCAGCATTGTTCACAATAGCAAAAAGATGGAAACAACCTAGATGTCCATCAACAGATGAATGGATAAACAAACTATGATACCTACACACAATGGAGTATTATGCAACAACAAAGAACAGTGATGAATCTGCGAAGCATCTCATAACATGGATGAATCTGGAGGACATTATGCTGAGTGAAATAATCCATCACAGAAGGACAAATATTGTATGAGACCACTACTGTAAAAAGTTATCAAAAGGTTTAGTCAGAAAAAGAAACAATCTTTAATGGTTACGAGGGAGGGGAGGGGTGGGGTGGAAAAACACTAAATAGACAATAGGTAAGTGATAACATTGGTGAAGGGTAAGACAGTACACAATACTGGAGAAGCCAGCACAACTTGTACAAGGCAAGGTCATGGAAGCTCCCTAGACACATCAAAACACCCTAAGGGACTGAATTGCTGGGGCTGAGGGCTGTGGGGACCATGGTCTCAGGAAACATCTAGCTCAATTGGGATAACATTATTTGTAAAGAAAATGTTCTACATTCTACCTTGGTGAGTAGCATGTGGGGTCTTAAAAGCCTGTGAGGTGCCACCTAAGATACTTCACTGGTCTCAGCCATTCAGGAGCAAGGGAGAATGAAGAAAACAAGAAGGAAGGAAAAGATTAGTCCAAAGGACTAATGGACCACAACCACCACGGCCTCCACCAGACTGAGTCCAGTACAACTAGATGGTTCCCAGTTACCACCACTGACTGCTTTGACAGGGATCATAACAGAGGGTCCTGGACAGAGCTGGAGAAAAATGTAGAAGAAAATTTTAACTCACAAAAAAAGACCACACTTACTGCCTGACAGAGACTGGAGAAAACCCGAGAGTATGGCCCCCGGACACCCTTTTAGCTCAGTAATGAAGTCACTCCGTAGGTTCACCTTTCAGCCAAAGATTAGACAGGACCATAAAACAAAGCGAGACTAATGGGGCATAACAGCCCAGGGACAAGACTAGAAGGTAGGAGGGGGCAGTAAAGCTGGAAATAGGGAAGCCAAGGTTGAGAAGGGAGAGTGTGGACATGTCATGGGGTTGTTAACCAATGTCATAAAACAATATGTGTACTAACCGGTTAATGAGAAACTATTTGTTCTGTAAACCTTCATCTAAAGTACAATAAAAAAATTGAAAAAAGGGAATGTAGGCTGTCTGTTGATCACCTGTAGAGCTTGATAATACTGCTCTTGAGGTTTTTTCAAGTCTTCCTGTGTAGAGCATTCAACTCAGAGATGACAACTTCAGGAATATGCTTCTATTTTCTTTTGCAACCAGAGAACAAACCAATTAACAAAACCAAAACAAAATAAAACCCGTTGCCATTGAGTCGATCCCAACTCACAGTAGTGTTGAAATTATATCAAATTGAAAATATTACAGATAAGGGTAGATATGGCTTCAGAAGAAAAAAGAAACACATTCCTTTAGTGTGTGTCTAGACTAGCCTTATGTTTGAGAAATTATTAAACAATTTTGTAGTAATCACTTTACGCATTGCCATTGAGTTGATTTTGACTCATAGCGACCCTTTAGGACAGAGTAGAACTGCCCCATAGGGTTTCCAAGATGCAGGTGGTGGATTTGAACTGCTGACCTTTTGGTTAACAGCTTTGCTCTTAACCACACATAATTAATTTAGGCTCACAATTCTGCATTGCAAGATTGATACTAAAGGGTCAGAGTAGCAGAATGCTACTCACTCAGGAAGTCTTACTTAAAATGAGTCATAATAGCTCATACTATTTAAGTATAATCTAGAATATCATTTAAAGTTTGAACTTAAAAATTGTATCTATCACTTTTGAATCCAAAATGATAAAAAAATATAGATTCCAAATGAAATGAACTTTTTTAGTTTCAAACTATACTGCAAGACACTAAAGTTACTTTATAGGCAATGAAAGACATATTTGATAACAAAGATACATAAATATATGTCTGCCTCCAAAATGTTTTTAAAAATAATGCTCAAAAAGCCACATTTTCCATGTTTAAAAAAAATTCCATTAACAAACATCTGTTATTTTGTAATCAGACAAAGCTGGTTACGTTTACCTAAATATTTGAATTTCAGGAATTATTTGAAAAAGAAATTGCAGTTAGAAGAGATGGAAATTCTGGACCACATTCCAGCAGGGCCACAGTCAGCTGGAGATGAGTAGCAGTAGCCCCTTAAACAGGGCATGTACCTCTTGCTTATCACAGTCCCTCTCAATCTCTATTTTTTCAACATGTACTTATTTCATTCGTTTTGCCTGCTTGTCTCATATAGATTTATGCTTTTATTGTCCAACCCAGAAATTCTATAAAGTGCTTCTCATATTTCAGTATGATGGAGGCTTCTGGTAAAACACTGAAATCTACAATTTTAAGCCTTTTTTTTTTTTTCTGATGGCCACAGGGTTTTGGTTTTTTTTTTTGTAAAATATATATAACATATTTTTCAATTCTACATATTTTATGTGTACTATTTAATAATATCAAGTACACCAATCACATTGTGCAACCATCACCCATAATCGTTGCCCAGTCTCCCATCACCATAAACAGTAACTCATTGATGACTCCTCTTTTCTCCCCTCCCTTCCACCCCTGGTAACCACTAATAGCCTTTGGTCTCTATATTTGCCTATAATTGTTATTTCACATAAGTGAGATCATATAACATTTGCACTTTTGTAATGTACTTATTTCACTCAACATAATGTTTTCAAGGTTCATCTATGTTGTTGCATGTATCAGGACTTCGTTTTCTTTATACCTGAATAGTACTCCATTGTAGGTACCGCTTTGATGGCCAAGATTTTTGAAATAAAAAACAAGCAAAATTGCCAAGGAACTTTTAAATTGTAGTATTAAATAGGTAATTTTAGAGATAAGTGTAAAAGTAGAAATAGAAAAATTCAAAATCAGAATCAATAGTTATATTCTCCTAAGAATTATAATAACAACTATTTAATACAAAGGATAGACTGAGATAGAAGACAGAAATTCCTTTGAAATTTTAGAGAGACATAATAATATAAGATCCTATTAATGATCACTAGAACTTTTCATAATTGATTGTATATTAATTATCAATTTAACTCGAATTCATGAAAATATATGATAAACATCAATTCAATATTTTATGAAGCATCATGTTTTGTTTTGGCTGTATATAAATGGAATTTAAGATACATTTTAAAGTTCTTAATACTATGTCTTCACTACCTCATCACAATCATATCTACAGTAGACAGATTAATAAATATTAAATTCTGAGAGGTGAATTGTAACAGAATTTATTTTGATTACTTTTTCCTAATGATGAAAAATAAAACCAAAGACTTTGAATGACAGAAAATTTAGCATAATATTATAATAATGCTTGTGAATTAAATAAATAATTACAAATGATTAATAACAAAGACATCTATGGAAGTCAAATCTAAATGAGAAATTTTATTGAGATTCGAAATGCTGCTAATAGACTTAGGGATTTTAAAGACTATTTTTATTTTTGAATATTCAGATTTGGTGATGATCTCTAAGAATGAATATTTAGTGAAAAGTTATTTGGAATTTATTTCATATCCTGATTTTTTTCCTTGAAATGTCATCATGCATTTGTGTACATTACTATTATACTTTGGGTTAGAAAATTAATTTTTATTAATTTATTAATTAGTTGAAAATATGCTTTCATTTATTAGTTTTATTTTTAAGTACAAAATGTGAATATAATTAGACCATTCATAAAATAATATATTAGCCATAAATGTGTTTATCTGAAGATTTTACTAATGTTGGCACATTTCAACATTTGTTTCATATATTTTTAGAAAAAGTTTACAGATACAGATAAAAATCTACCCCCCATCCTCACCACAGCCATCTACTCTCCCTTCCTCTACTTCCACTCAGCAAATAGTGAATATGCTTCTTGTGCAAATCTTTGTATCACACTTAAGAGAATATACTTATATATGAATCCACAACGATATGTATTTGGTTTGGGGTGTGTTTAGAATTTACACAAAGGGTGTCAGATTATACGTAGTTTTTGAAACTACTTTTTTTCCCTCAATATTATACATTTTTAGATTAATCTACATTGATTCATATCATGATATACTTAGATTTATTTCTATCACCTTTGTTTTTGTTTTCTATTTAATATGCATTTTGTTTCACATCCCTCTCCTTGATATTACTTTTATTAATCAAGTCTTATTTTTTTACTTTCTGTTTTTCTCTCCTCTGTTCGGAAGTTATACATCCTGCCCCTATTCTTTGAGTTGTTACCCTTAAATATTTAACATACACACTTGGCAATAAAATAAAAAGGTTATTTTAAATTAAATAAAAATATTAGATAAAACAAAAAGGTTAAAGTTTAGGGGGACCTCATACCATCAAGAAAGCAGTGCCAGGAGCAGAGCGTGTCCTTTGGACTGAGGTCTCTGTGCCAAGGAGCTCCTAGTCCAGGGGAACACTGATTAGAAGGCCAAGAGAGAGAGAAAGCCTTTCCCTGGAGCTGACACCCTGAATTTGGACTTCTAGCCTACTTTACTGTAAGGAAATAAATTTCTTTGTTAAAGTCATCCCTACTTGTGGTATTTCTGTTGTAGCAGCACTAGATGACTAAGACAGAATTTGGTACTGAGAGAGTGGGTGCTGCTCTAACAGATACCTAAAATGTGGAAGCAGTTTTGAAACTGTGAATGGATGGAGGAGCAGCAGTGGCAGAGGACCAGCAACAGCAGAGAACCTGCAGTGGCAAAGAAGCGGCAGCGGCAGAGAACCAACAGCAGCAGAACCAGGAGACCGGTGCAAGACGGCGCTGGAGCCAACCAGCGAGAGAGCTGAGTGCCTGTGAGCAGGAGGCTTCCTGGCGGAGTGGGGTGCCTCCGGGCACTTACTGGTGGAGCTACCGAGCTTTGGAACACTTGGCCCAGCAGGGCAGATGCGGGCGTGAGGCCCAAGGGCCAAGAGACCACAGGAAACAGAAGCAGAAGCTGAAGAGACTAGGAACACGAGAAGCTGAGCTGCCTTGGTCTCAAAAGGTACAGCCATGACCTCAGGGATTTCAAAGGGTGGAGCCATAGCCTCTGGTGTTTCTAAGGGTGGAGTTGTCACTCCAGTGGAGAAGGAGAATGGTGCGCCTAAAGCTAAGGGAGCAGAGTTGCTGTCCCAGTGGGCCTGGAAGGCAGAGCTGAAGCGCAGGGCCGTGAGGCCTCCAGTCAAAATCCAGAGACTGTGGCCAATACCTAGAGTCTGGAGGGCAGGGCTATGGTGTAAATTGTCTCAGAGAACAAAGGATTATTTTCAAAGCCTTGAGGGCTAATGTAACATGTTCTGCTGACTTGCTTGGTGCCTGTTATCATTTCTTTTTCTCTAGTTTCTCCCATTTGTAATGGAAATGTCTGGCTTGTGCCTGTTCTGCCATTGTACCTTTGGAAGCGAATAACTTGTATTCTAGATTTCACAGATGAAGAGGAATTTTTGGATTTTGGACTTAGAGTTAAGACTTTTGCTATGATATGATGGGGTGAATATGTTTTCCGTGTTGCAAGGATGTGATTTTTGGGGGCGGCAGAGGGTGGAATGTCATGGTTTGAATTATGTTCCCCCCAAAATGTATCAATTTGGCTGGGCCATGATTCCCAGAATTGTGTGGTTGGCCTCCATTTTGTGATTGTAATTTTGCGTTAAAGAGGATTAGGATGGGATTGTAACACCACCTTTATCCAGGTCATGTCCCTGATCAATGTAAAGGGAGTTTCCCTGGGGTGTGGCCTTCACCACCGTTTATGTCTCAAGAGATAAAAGGAAAGGGAAGTAAGCAGAGAAAGAGGGACCTCATATCATCAAGAAAGCAGTGCCAGGAGCAGAGCGCGTCTTTTGGACCGAGGTCCCTGTGCCAAGATTTTCCTAGTCCAGGGGAACCCTGATGAGAAGGCCAAGAGAGAAAGCCTTCCCCTGGAGCTGACACCCTGAATTTGGACTTCCAGCCTACTTTACTGTAAGGAAATAAATTTCTCTTTGTTAAAGCCTTAAAAAAAAGAAAAAAAAGGTTAAAGTTTATCACCATATCCTTTATACAAACAATAATAAAATAATAATTTGTGAATACTTTGTTTTTGTTAGTTGCCATCAAGTGGGCTCCAACTCACAGCAACCTTATGTATAATGGAAGATAATGTTGCCCAGTTCTGTGCCATATTCATTATTATTGCTATGTTTGAGCCCGTTGTTGAGGCTATTATGTCAATCCATCTCATTGGGATTTACCTCATTTTTGTTGACCCTCTACTCTACCAACTATGATGTCCTTTCGTAACAATTGGTCTTTCCTGATGAGGTGTCCAAAGTCAGCAAATCAAGTCTTGCTGTCTCTGCTTCTCAGTAACATTCTGGTTGTATTTCTTTTAAGATGATTTGTTTGTTCTTCTGGCAGTCCACAGTATATCCAGTATTTTTCACCAACATCACAGTTCAAATATATCAATTATTCTTCTGTCTTCCTTCAACTTTCACATGCATACGCAAACCAAAACCAAACCCATTGCCACCGAGTTGATTCCGACTCATAGTGACCCTATAGGACAGAGTAGAACTGCCCCCTAGTGTTTCCAAGGAGTGGCTGGTGGATTGAAACTGCCGACCTTTCTGGATAGCAGCCTGAGCTCTTAACCACTGCACCACCAGGGCTTTGTATGCATATGACGTGATTGAAAAGACCATGGCTTGGGTCAGACACACCTTAGTCACCAAAGTGACGTCTTTATTTTTTAAAAGTTTGAAGAGGTCTTTTGCAACTCAGTGCAATGGGATGCTTAATTTCTTGCCTGCTACTTCCATGGGGGATTGTTGATCCAAGCAGAATGAAATCACTGATAACTTCAATTTCTTCTTCTTTTATCATGATATTGCTTTTCAGTCCAATAGTGAGGATTTTCGTTTTCTTCATGTTCAGGTGTAATTCATACTGAAGGCTGTAGTCTTTGACCCTTATCAGTAAGTGCTTCAAGCTGTCTTCCTCCAATCCTGATGTCACTTTCTTCTTCATACAGTCCAGCTTCTCAGGTTACTTGCTTACATACCGATTGAATAAGCAAGGTGAAAGGACACAACTCGGCTGTACACCTTTTCCAGTTTCGAACCATGCAATATCCCCTTGTTCTGTTTGAAAACTGCTTTTTGATCCATGTACAGGTTTCGTGTGAGCACAATTAAGTGTTATGAAATTCCCATTCTTTATAATACTATCCATAATTTGTTATTATTCACACAAATTCTTTCACGTGGTTGATAAAACACAGGTAAACCTCTTTCTGGTATTCTCTGCTTTTGGCAGATTCATGTGACAACAGTAATGATGTTCCTCATTTCATGTCCTCTTCTGATCAGTCTTGAACTTCTGATAATTCCCATTGATGTATGGCTGTGGTAATTTTTAAATTATCTTCAGCAAAATTTTGATAGCATGTGCTATTAATGATATTGTTTGGTAATTTCCTCATTCCATTTGGTTACATTTGTTTGGAATGGGCATGAATATGGATCTCTTCCAGTAGGTTGGTCAGTAGCTGTCTTCCAAATTTCCAATTCTATATGTTATTGTGGCCAAGTTATACATGTCATCTTGTTTTTTTAAATGTCTACATTTAGCCATTGTTGTTGTTATCCTCTATGTAATCTATCTTTGTTTTTATTTTCCTACCTATTTATAAACTTTGTCACTATTCTACTCCATTATAATCCATTCTTCTTTGGAATTAAATTTCCTTCAACCTGAAATCTATTATTTTAGTACTACTTTCAATAAAGTTCTGTGACTAGTAAACTTTCTCCTGTCTTTTTCTGAAAAAAAAAAAAAAAAAATTTTCTACATTGTTATTTAATGTTAATTAATTTGAATATAGAATTTTGGTTGATATTTATTTTTGCTTAACACTTTGAGAAAATAGTATTCTATTATCTCTGGCCTTTACATTTATGATGAATGGTTTGCTGTCAATATACCTATAGGCCTTTGCTTCTCACACCATAAAAAATTCCTTTTCTAACTTTTGTACTCAAATATGTTTTATATCTTTTTTCTTTCCAAGAGTTCTATGGATTTGTTTTAGAATGAGTTTCTGTGTTAGTGTTGTTCACTGTGTTGCTTTTTTAAACTGGAAGCCCAATTCATTTATTTTTTCAACACTTTTTTTTCAGCAACTATCATACATCCAGGTCTACTGATAGGTGCAGGATATACAAAAAATAAACAATATATACAAATAATCTGTCATCTAGAGTTTATAATCTAATAAGGTATTCAGATCAGTAAGTAGAAATTATGATATAGGTAATCAGGTCTAGGACAGTGGTTGTTCAAAGTGTGTGGAAAGAACGATGAAAACATCTCAAATGTCAATCATACTGAAGGAATACATTGGTTTAAGAGGGAATATTATATGATAAGTATGACAGAGGAAGTTGAGGTGTTAAAAGTCTGAAGAGAAAAGTTCTGAAATAACCATTGTGGAAATTAAGAAGAAGCAGAACATGTAGGAGGATTACTGTACATTATGGAATAGTGACTGCCATGTTTTTTTTTTTTTTTTTTTCATAATTTATCTTATTTTGCTGTTGTTGGGAATATAAACAGCAGAATATACACCAGTTCAACAATTTCTATATGTGCAATTCAATGACATTGATTACATTTTTAAAGTTGTGCAACAATTCTCACCCTCCGTTTTCGAATTGTTCCTCTTCAGTTAACTCACTGCACCCCAACTTTCCTATCTAATCTTTGAAGTTCTCTTGTCAGTGTGATCTCACATAGATAGTTTTTAAAAAAGCACAATGCTGAAGGCAGACTTTTTAAAATATTAAGCTATTAACATTAAACTAATGTTAAGCTAAAGTATTGTTTATTTTTAGGAAGACTTCAGGGAATATTTTTGGTTTGAAGTTTAAAGATTATCTCATGGCAACAGTTTTGGGGGTTGATCCGGCCTCCATGGCTCCAGAAAGTCACAGGAATTTGAAATTCTGCTCTGCATTTTTCTACCTTTTGATTAGGATTACTCTTAGGTAGCTGCCATATTTTTTGCTTGTGTACTGACTTCCAAAATAATTTATCAATTTCTGTCAATTATACAAAAAATACTTGTTATTATTTTACTTAGAGTTATCTTAATCAACCATGATACATTCAGGAAGTTTAGAAAAAAGTAAACGTGGTTAATTTCATTACTATCTCTTGGAATACAGTTTTTTTCTAAGCATTATTTTAATTTAACATGGGATTGAAGCATTTTCATAAACTCCTTATAGCTACAGATTTAGTTCATACAATTTATTAAGACTATTTGCCATATATTCTAATTAGGAAAGCAAGACTTCTTTCTCCAACCAATTAGATCATACCTAATTCTATCAGAAAAAAAAGTCTAGTGGAATAAAATGGAATAATATTATTTCTATCAGAAAAAGTATTTTTTAATTCAAGAAAATATTTTAATAACCTTTTTAGTAGTAGTGTAAGAAAACATTGAGAAATACATAGTAAAACCTATCTTGCAAAATACGTAACTAAACATAGTCAAGTCAAAGAGTTCAATAAATTAGAATTATTTAAGCTAGTTTATCTTATAACATGTTAGGAAACGATGCTAAATCAATATGTTATATCTATTTGTTATATTTATAAAAATATATAGCAAAAGTTATAACCTATAAATTAATCTAGGATTATGCTAAAATATCATGAGGTCTTCTGGTAAATGTGCATGTATGTCAATAAAAATTGATTTTTAGTTTTGAGGAATAATTCAGACTTAAGTTTAAAAATCATAAATAACTCCATTAATTTCATTAGACTTCATTTTAAAAAAAAGCTTTTCCTAAATATTAACAAAAGAAAAATGTAGATAATGCTTAAAAATTTTCAGCAGTTAGTAGATAATTTTATTTTGTTGTTTTATTGAAGGTGGAAAATAACAAAATCATTTCACAAGGTGAAATAAGATGAAGACTGGTTGTAATTACCATAAATATTCCATATGATGAGATTTGAAAAAATAGGTTTCAATTCCATTAAACCTGAAAAAAAAAAAGGTCATTTAAAAATGTTATTCTTAGGAAGGAGGTCCGGCAAGATGGCACTCTAGGCAGTAGCACCACGCCGTCCCTCCACAGCAAAGATCCGAAAAACTAAGCCAAACAGAGAATCAACAATCCTGAAACCCTAGAACATCAAATGAAGAGATAAAGAACTCAGCCGAACACCAAATGGAGTGAGAATACTGAAAGAGAACGCAGAGCGAGAAGAGAATCATGCAGAGGTCCCCTATCAGCTAACGCAGCTTGGATCCACCATCTTGCACTCCTATCGGAGACCAGCAAACGGGGGTACAAGACAGCAGCCTCACGGAGCGTCCAGTGGGAGACAAAACAGCCGGTAATTTGCGGGGTGTGCTTTCCCACACCCCACCCCTCTTCTCCCCGGCTGGGGCTCCCCTGCTTCCCGTGGCCACGGTCTCTTGACTGGGGGCGCTGGCTGCTTGGATTCCACGCGCTCGGGTGGGAGGCTCTCTGGGTGCCGTTTGTTGGCTGCTGGTGTTGCTTTTTTTTTTTTATTTGTTCTGTTTTCTTTTCCCTCTTTTTCCCTTTTGTCTTCCTTCATTGCTCAATTTCTCGTCTCTCTGTCTCTTCCTTCGCTTTCTGATCCCTGAATACCAGGCATTGTATGCCTCTGCACCATCTGGCCAGGCTGTGCTGTGAAACCTGAGAGCGACCTCCCCAGACCTCATAGCTGCATCGGTGGGATCCCTGGGAACTTTGCAGTTCTTTAACCTTTCTGATTTTTATTTGTACATTCTTTTCTTTTCTTTCTCTTCCCCCTTTTGTTTTTCTCCATTCCATAGTCTCTCATCTGTCCATTCCAATGGCAAGCTCCCCTAGCATTCTTTTCTGTTTGTATGTTTTTTGGCTCCTGTTCCTCTCTCCTCTCTCCCATATCCAGCTTAGCTTCACACATAACCATCTCCCCACTGCATCCTGTCTACCTGCACCGTGCACTTGACATCACAACACAAAGCTGGGCAGGCACGGCCTATTGGAACCTGCCCAGCACTGATTACCGACCGTCCTGGTGGCTGCAGTGAGTGCCACAAACAACCCGTCCCGGTGGCTCCTCTTTAGCTAGACCTGCCCAGCTGTACCACGTATGAGTGACTGAACCGGCCAGTTGGAGAAAGAGGCGAAAAGTATTGAGCGCACAGACGAGCGAGCGACAAGGTGCACACAGTCTGCCTGATCAGACATACTCAAACTTTTTTTATTTAAAAGGGGATGAAGCAAAAAAACTACAATCAATAAACTAGAGAAATATCTACTGAATGCCCCGAAAACAGCAAACAATATCAAAACATTTAC
>NW_004444065.1:2752437-2766416 GCF_000243295.1 Trichechus manatus latirostris
AAAAAAAAAAAAAAAAAGGTTGAGAATTTAGAGGGTTAAAATGTTGATAACCAATGTCATAAAACAAAATGTGTACTACTGTTTCATGAGAAACTATTTGTTCTGTAAGCCTTCACCTGAAGTACAATAAAGTATAAAAAAAAAAAGTTATCCTTAGTATTTAAGTAGTGTGCTTTAAAAATATTGATGATTCCAGAAAATATTGCAGTTACATGTAAAAGAATTTGCATTTGCAAATTTGACTATTTGAATAATTCCCTTTCAGATATTAAGATATTTTTGGGATGAGAATTAAGGATATCTGCCAGAATTTCTTATGTTTAAATATGTGGAGAGTGAGAAGCAGCATTTTTAATATTCACTGATTCTTACTTATGCTTGTTACTCTCTCCCTCAGAGTCTCCCAGTGGACTCTTCCTCAACATTTATTGAAAATTGTCTGGAGAAGAGGGAACGAATAAATACTCCCTCAAGTGTATTTATTGAAATCAATTATGGAAAATTGTCTGAGGAAGGAAGAGCAAAGTTTTTAAATAAAAATTATAATATTCCAACTACTTACTACTATATATAAGCATTGCAAATATACCAGCTCAGGATAAAATTCTCTACCCGCCTCCGTTTTTTTTTTTTGTTGTTGTTGTTTTTGTTTTTGCTACGTTTTCACCTTAACAGAAAACTGTTTCAGGAAAGAAAGGAAGGAAGACTTAAGGTTTATGGCATCTTGGTACATTATTTAAGAGGCTTCCCTTTGGTTTAGGTCCTGGAAAATATCTTCATAGAAGTGCAGGATGGTATGAGGTGGGATGGGTGAGTAGTATGTCCTTTTCTAAAGTAGGATAAGGCCTATTAAGAAAACAAAATATTTCTCAAACAGATCAAATATATAAAATAATAAGTATAGAAATTGAAGGTATGGAAAATTGTCCCCTTATAACAAGTTTGTGATTTGTTTTGTCATTACTATCACTTAAAAAGTTTTTTTTTGTACTCCCAGTGTAACATATCTTGTTCTAAGGAATGTGGTTAAAACTGTAGTCCAAGACTTTATAGAACATCAATTTGTATATTGTGTGTGTGTGTATTTTTTTTTTTTTTCAAGAATTGCTGAACATCTGGGCATAGGTGCAAAGATGGATTATCCTGGAGTTTGCTCAGTGGCTGTGTCAGAGAGACACAAATGCGAAGCTGTTGATAATGTCAAGAAGAAATGAGTTGAAATAACACACTGTGAATTGAAGAGGATAGAGTGGAGGCAGACAGCTTCTGAGAGACTGTGGAATCTTGGGAGGAATAAGAATTTGGGATCCTCATGAACAGGTCTTGAAGAACAGGTTTTTTTGGGGGACAGCAAGAAATACTCAGAGAGATATATGAGACAGTTTTTAGAAATTAATTTTTTTAATTTAATTTTTCAGATATGAAGCAGTTTAAAATGAACAAAAGTGCTTTGGTGTGATCATGAGATTATGCGGATAAAAGGAAATAGAAGCAGCAACAGGAAGAGAAAATCAGAAATTCAAGTTTCGAAGAAAGTAAATCATTGGGCAGCTATCTCTGAAGGAATAGTAGAGCTGTGATGGAGAGAAATACCATGAGCTAAGGCTAAAATTTCTTCTCTGAATCAGGGGTAAGCGGAAGGTCAGTAGTGACAGTGACAATGTAGAGTTCAGGCTGCCTTCAGTGTCAATGGAGGGAATTTTTAATATGACTATTGTTATGGATTGAATTATATCCCCCAAAATATGTGCTGGAATCCTAACCCCATACCTGTGGGTGTAATTTAATGCAATGTAATGCAATCACCTTCCATAAGGAAATCTAATTTTATGTTAATGAGGCCATATCTGTGTAGGGTGTGTCCTAAACCTAATCACTTCTGAGTTAGAAAAGAGCAGGTGGACACAGAGACAAGTAAGCACAAATGTGAAGATTGCCAAGGAACTGAGGAATACCAAGATTACAGAAGCTGAGACAAGAATTTCCCCCCAACAACCAACAGAGAAAGAGCCTTTCCCTATAGTCAGTGCCCTGAATTTGGGCTTCTAGCCTCCTAAACTGTAAGAAAACAAACTTCTGTTCTTTAAAGCCACTCACTTGTGGGATTTCTGATACAGCAGCACTAGATAACTAAGAGAAGCATTAGGAGGGAAGAGTCTTGAAGAAGCACTGAGTAAAAGTAGGAGACTGATCTTTCTTTTGAATCCTGAATTATGTTGTATAAAAGGTCTCTTTTGGGGAAGGTATTGGAAAATCAGTGGCCTCAGGGAGGGACCAAGATTTGGTTATGTCAGGAAGGTGGGAGATTCAGTAAAGCAGTCAAGATAATATTTACTTTTTTTTTTTTTTTAATTTCTCTTACAATGAAGTCTGCTAACAATTTAGAAGTATACTTATGGATTAGGGATAAGGAAGTACAGATTAGTTTCGGGATACAGTTTCAGGAAAAAAGAAAAGATTAGAAATGTTAACATTCTGGACGATGACCAAAAAATGACGGGTTTAATAAGACTGATAAGAGAATGCTTTGATGGATAGGGTGTCTTATCTCTCGTTATTCAGGACATAGCGTCATGGCTCAAGTTGCTGGTTTTTCTCTATTATCTGGAGATAGATCTTTCAGGGCCCTAGTGGTCTTGGTAGAATTGACAGAAGGCCTAGCAATCAGCTTCCTACTCTCTAGACATTGAGGTGGACCAAGTAGAGTCCAGAAGGCACAGTTTCTACTTAGTCAATAGATAAGTTTGTCACAGAATATTATGGGCCTCTAGATTGGCTCTAAGTCTCCCTGAGATGCTTCTAGAGAGAAGATGACCACCAATGACTCTTTAGCTTTCACAAAAATTTCTCATCCTCTTCATGAGGTCTTATGAATGCCAAACCACAAATATCTTTAAAGAATAATTTCATTTCAAATGATTGTGTCCAAAACTAAAAGAACACTCAACTGAAACAACACTAAAATAAAAAGAGAGTTATAAATAAACTGAGAAGGCATTCCCTATGAATAATAAAAACCAAAAAGTTAAAAGTGTTTAACTTTTGTTTTTCCCTCTGATTTTGAAATATACACATATCCTCTATACTTGTTATTCAGGGTTAGATATTTACAGATTGGGAACAAGTACCCTCCCCATAGATTTTGTTGTTTTTGTATGCTGTTGAGTTGATTCTGATTCATCGCAACCCTATATGAGAGAGTAGAATAGCCCCATAGGATCTTATAGGCTCTAATCTTTACCAGAGCAGTTTGCCAGGTCTTTTCTCTCACAGAGTAGCTGGTGGGTTTGAACCTCTGACCTGTAGGTTAGCAGCCTAGGGAATAACCATTATGCCATCAAGGATACTTTCATGCAGATTAAGTCCTCAATTCTCTTACCTAAAAATTGAATATACATATTCACACATATCTAAGGCTTACTCTCTCTGAAATGAATTGATTCCTTGTGGAAGAAAATCAATCAGAGCGCCATTAGCATAAACCTTTATTTAAAAATGCCAGGCATGATTAGTGCCCAAAGGAGTTGAGGATCTAACTTGCAGAAGCAGGGAGAACTATTATATAGGGGTTTAGTAGGGGAAAGTCAGCTGGATTTGGGCTAGTTTTGAGAATAGTTGATCAAGGATGTTTTGCAGAAGAGGATGGATTTATGTCTGCATATTAGCAGCCATTGTTTGGGGAATTCAATTTTATCAAAAGGACAGGAGAGAAATATTTAGGGGCTAAGATCATACACTGAGGGGGCTGTAAGTAACACTGCAGAGGAGAAGAACATGTGAGGTACAGAGTGAACAATTAATGGTCCGTCAGTGTCGCTAGTAATCTCTTACTTGTATTTCCTAAATATATGCATACATAGATACATGTATACAGACACTCATATATGCATACATGCGTGTATGCATATATACATAAAACAGTTTATATCCAGAGGAAGATTACAAACCAAATGTAAATTTTGGTTTTGAGGCCTACTTGGAATATGTTTCCTATTTTATGGAATTGAACCTCTGCTCTTTGATTAAACTGTAGGGCCAGTTATGAATGTAGGTGCTGTGTAGTTTCAATGTCTGGGTCAATCACTCATTCATTCATTTGTACATTCTTTCATCTATTTGACAAATATTTATGGGAGGCGTACTATGTGCCACCACCACCAGTCTGTCAGTTTGTCGTACTATGGTAGCTTGCATGTGGCTGCAATGCTGGAAACTATGTCACTGGTATTTTAAATACCAGCAGCATCAACCAGGTTGGACAGGTTTCAGTGGAACTTCCAGACTAAGGTAGACTTGGAAGAAAGGCGGTCTATTTCTAAAAATCAGTCAATGAACTCTTATGGATCACATCAAAACCTTGACTCACTAGTTTTGGAAACTTTATCAGGAGGGATCAATCAGTAGAGAGTACATCCTGTTTGGTGAAGTGGAAGGCCAGAAAGTGTGAAAGAGACGCTTGGTGAGATGGATTGGAGCAGTAGCCACAATGATGGACTTTAACATGCCAGCAATTGTGAGGATGATGCGGCACTGGGCAATGTGCTTTTCTGTTGTACAAAATTGGCCATCAGTTGGAGTCAAGTCAATGGCAGCTACCCATCTATCTATCTATCCATCTACCTATCATGTGTCAGGCTGTTCTAGGTACAAGAAAATAGCAGGGTACAAAAGAGAAAACATTTCCTGCCCTTAAGGAGCTGATATTATTAAAGCATACGTTATATTATCTTGCCAAGAACAGTAACTTAATTGTAAAATAATATGTCACACTAGACTGTCTTGACAAATTTAGCAACTGCTAATTCAAAAAATGTAAATGACAACTTATTATATATAGATAAATGTAAATTTCAAGCACGAAGGATCTTCAAATGTATAAAGCTGCCTTATCAAGTTTCTATTTGTGGAGTCCTCCTTATTCCAAGAAGAGATTTAAAGTTATGAAGAATGAGGTTATCAACATATCTAGCACTGAAAAACTATTTACTTGCCATATGAGTCCTTGTCATCTAAAGTTTATAACAAATGAGAGTGTAGTTTACCATGCGATGTTCTTAGTTTTCCAAATTATCGGAGTACTTTTTAATTTCCTTTAATACTAGCTTTTTTTTTTCTTTTTTTAAGAATTACATTTAAAAAACTAGTCAGTTGAAAGAAGGATTCAAATAGACTCCACAATCCACTGTAAAGGTTTTATGCTTCTTAGGAACAAGGGGAAAAAAACAAGAACCAAAAAAACTTTGTGCAAGGTTGAATAGGCCTGAGGGAACTTTAACTTGCATGACCAATACTCACTGACCTTGGGTGTTTTATAGGTGTCACAATTTATTTCTTGTACACATAAACTGCTGAACAATACCTGCAATACATTGGGGGAAAAGCCAAAGCATTTTTATATATTTATCATGCCACCATAACCACTCCTTCCACCCCTTGCCCACTGATGTGTTCATTTCTTTTTGCAGCTTAGAGCAGAACAGAAGTTCAATGCAAAACTTCATCCCATACTTCTTTCCATGAGTCAGAGATTTAATACAACAAAGTATCCCTAATTGGAAATCTCAAACCTAAAAGAAAAAAGGCTTCACATTTTAAGGCATCATTTATATATTTTATATTTAATAGCTTATTGCCCATTGCCGTCAAGTCAATTCCGACTCAGTGAAAATAAAAAGGCATTCTGTATATTAAGCCATCTGTATTCTATTAGTACTAAAGCATTTCTAAATGGAATTTTTCTTTTTTGAATGTATCCCTTCCCCACACCTCTCTTTTTAACCACTCAAATATAATGGTTTTTCTTCCCCGTTTCTTTGCTTCAAAAACTTAGTTTCCTAATAGTGTAATACACAAACGGTGTTCTGAAGTAGCCAGTGTGTTTCTCAGTTGAGAGGGTACAAATTCAATTACATACTGAGAGCACTTATTAGGACCCAAAGGGTAAAAATAAAGGAATCTAATTACATGCATGTGTATACAGTAGTCTCGGAAATCATCAAATCTTTATGAAGGAAGCAAGTAGATAAAGAGTTTAGACTCTACTAAAATTTTAGTTGGAAAAAGTTTGGCTCCATTTTGCTTACAAAGGTAAAGACCAAAAATAGAAATGCCAGGAAGCTACAGGAATAGTTGCATAACTTCAAAGGCAAAATCTGGCTTGTGATATGTTACCAATTGAATTCCATGTTAATCCTCATGATAACTCTTAGATTCAGATTAAAACTGGCCTCAATTTACTTCCATTGTACACTTTTGTTAGGTTCTTGGCATTTCTTGAATCTTCAGTTACTTTGCAGCAATAGCCCATTTTTGCAAAATTTTCTCTTGAGAGGATATATGCTCATATTTACTTTGCCATAACATTGTATAAACCAAACCTTACTAAATAGCATTCAAAATGTTGAAAAGAGTAATAAAAGGATGGATTTTGCTTGTTTGTTTCTGCTTATTAGTTTTCTGTATTTTCCTGATCTTTTCATACAAGTTAATCTCTTTATGGTGGGGTTTGCCAATCCTGCTATTCTGTTGACTGTGTGAAATTCAAATGATTTCCCTCCAAAATTAGGATAAAACTTCATATTAATGTAACACAGGTTTCTTTAGAAAATATATGATTTATATTACCCTAATTTTCATTTCTGGCATCATCATTAGCATCTTATGCCAAGTCAAGTGTGATGATCAGCAGGATCAGTAAGACATGTATACAGCCTTTCAGAAGTTCATGACTGAATAGGACTAACTCAAACATAAATATTCTAATTCAACAGATAAATCTCAGCAATAAGTAGAAACACAAAATTCTTTGAGAATGTTCAGTAGGGACAACTCATTTTTACCTCAAAAGATCTCTGAAAGCTTCAGAGAGAGTGAGATTTGAACTCTACCAGGTCCTTCACCCTGCATGCTGTTTCCATGTCCCTTTCCAAATTAAGATAACCCACTGATAGCACTTTGATAAGGAAAGCAGTGCTCATTTGTTCTGTAACTCAACAATGGTATTTTTCAGAAACTAAAGTGTGACCCTTAGTGTGTGCGGAAGCTTGATTCTCAGGAGAGATGATTATTGGCTAAGTTCATCAAAAGTACTCTTTCCAAGATTTAGAGGAGATAACATCGAGGTCATTGAATTATCAGTAATGAAAGGTTATTTGGATGGACATCCATTTTAGGAAAAAAAAAAAAGGTAAAGAACCAGAGATAGAGTAACTGTTCCTCAGAGCCACCTTCACTATGTGGGGGGAGGGGGGGAAGCAATCCTTGTTTCATTCCATAACATAAAGTGGCTGCTTGTCATAAAAACTGATAAATTAATATGACATTGAATTATAAGAATTATAATCTGTCTTTAATAGATTAGGTTATAGGGAAAGACATTTCAAGCAGAACTTATAGCTCCACTAAAAGTCAAGATTTCAGAAAGGCATAACAAACACATGTAGGCCAATATATTTGGACATTTGGCTCATGGTAGAATGATGTGATAAAAAAATGGAACTGTGGGTTCTGGTCATATTATGGAAGTATTTGAATGCAATTTATTTCTCTGTGCAATAGGAAATTTTAACACTCTCAAAGGCCTGTGAGGTCATAGGATTAGAGTTAGGGAGACCATACATCTCCATTTGCCTGAAACAGTTGTTTTATGCTTGTTGTCCTGAAGTAGTTATTAATACTGGCCTCTTTCATTCTCCAAAGTGTTCCAGTTTGGGGGATTAATTATATGGTCACTCTAGTTAGAATACTTCTCTTTGGGAGGCTATTCATTATTTTTGACATTTGCCTGTGGATCATGCCTTTTAAAATGCCTGTAGGTATTCTCTATAGAACACCATGTGAGTTGGGATCAATGTAAAGAGACAAATTTCTGAAGCTCTTGCTGTTATTTTGGTTCTGACTCCTTTGATGCACTTACTGAAAATGCTGAATTTCAAAGCACAACTGGCTCCTAGGCAGTATCTAAGTCAAATATAGACAATAAATGGCCTCATTTGTTACTCCTTTAAGCATTTGCAATACAAATATCTATTTGCAGAATAGATTTTTTTTGTTGCTAATAAATTTGTAGTTGATAGAAGGGGGAGCTCTATTTTTATTAACTATTAGCATTTACTGTTTTTAAATAAATACACTGAAGTGTTGGCCTGAGACTGAATGGCAACAGCCTTCAACATTAAATCTATTACAAAGAATGTAGTACACAGTCACCTCTCCCACTATGCAATGTCCTGGTGCAGTCAGAAGCATTCTTTTGTTATGTAAATGTCCTATTTAGAGACAGCATGTATACAAAGGAAAGTAATGGAAGATCATTTCTAAGACTGGACAGATGGATGAAAAATTCCACAGAGTGCTTTGCCAAACACCTGGCATTATTTGAATGACAGTTGATGATTACAATCACAAAGAAAAATGTGTATTATCACAGGTGACAGTGTGACTAATCGAAGAGGCTGCTTATTACAAAACTGGTCAGATTCTGTTCAGCTATACTTAGGGTCTGAGGGCTGCAGAAAATTAATACCCAGCACACACTGTTTTCTTGGAGGAACTAAATGAACGTGGGAGGAAGAGGAGAGGAATTCTTGCTGAGGGTGTAAGGACTCACAGCGGGCTTGAGATATGTGCTGCCGTGAAGAGAAGATGCTCACAGCAGTTTCAGAGTTGCAGAGGAAATAAGAGATAACAGACCTTTAAGTTAGATTTTTATGTCATTTTCTGACTATACTCAACCATAGCTTCTTCTGGAAGCAAAAAAATCTGATGGATTTAGGTTTCATTATGATATGTATCCCTGTTTTCTAGATAATCATATGCCATCAGGCATCTTGGATGAATATTTTAAGAATACAACAGTAGAGACTATAGGTCTATGCCTCAATCAGAATACTCACAGGTTACACATTTTTCAAAGGGAGTTTGAGAAAGGCTTCCCCAAGTTGCATGCACTGATGCTTTGCCTCTCCTTTATGCCTTACCAAATCTATTAGAAGACAAACACATCTTTCAGTTGTCAGACTTCTTGCTGACAACACCTGTCAGTCTGTCACTCCTCCTCAGAAAGAGATACTGTAGGGTGTCATTTGGCAGAATTAGAAAGAAAATGGGAAGAAACGTATCTGAGATAATTATTCTCACAAAAAGAATGATACACATATTATTACTTGAAAATTAAGAATCTACTAAGGGAGCAAACATTGAGATGGTTTTGTCATTAATACTGATCAGTGATGTCAGAAGTCATGGTGGATTTTCAAATGCAGTCAAGAAACTTAAACAAATCAGATGGTTTGGATGAATAACTGAATATACGCCCTTTCTCAAAATCCATTGATATTGAAAGGTAAACATTCTCATATAAATTTTTGTAGGGCTAGAATACTAAATATTCGAGTGCAAAAACAAGTTGTAGAAAAGTAATCTTCTTCAGGAAAGCTTTGATAATTAATCTTATATAGTAATAAGTAAGATATATTCAAGAATGATGATTCTAATGTTTTTTAGAAATTCATTTTGTTTATATTTTATTCAGTAGGTAGCAATATCAATCTTGATATAGCATATTTTTCAATATTAGATATAAAAAAGAAATTATCTTTTAAAAAGTATGTAGTTCAGTTTCACTTCACAATTTTTACAACTACTTTTCTTTAAAACCAAACCATTACATAATCTGACAGCTTCAATTTGCAAAGACGCATGCGCACACTGATATTTTAAGCTACTGTGTTGATTCTTGTTGTTTTCCTTTGTTTAGTTTTGTTGGTATAGTTTATTTTGTTTTTTTTTTTTTTTAATGAAGTTGTTTTAGACAGGTAGGAGAAGTTGATCAAGAAATTTTAATTTTTCCAGATATGACAAAGCAGTAAGTTGTTCCTCCTCTATGAGTCAACTAGAAGCAAGTAGAGTACACTGGGATTTCTCCCCTTACAACTTTGGCAGATTTTTTTCCTTCTTTGTCACATTTTTTCTTGAGGATAAAAAGGTCAACCATGACATCCGCAAAGAAAAACTATAAATTAATGAAAAGGAAACTAAAACAATCCATGAATGTGGTCTTTTTTGAAATGCCCATAAGGGAGTCTTTCTCATGGAACTATTCCTGTTAGCTATGGTTTTATTATTTATTATTGTTGTGGATTGAATTGTATCTCCCCAAAAGATATGTCAAAGTCATAACCACTGTTTCTGTTTGGAACTTTGTTTGGAAATTGGGTTATTCTTTTGTTATCAGTTAAGTTAACTAGATCATACCAGAGTAAGGGGTTTCTAATCCCTTCTGAGTGGTGTTTTATGAAAGAGGACACAAGCAAAGACAGAGTCACACCCGGGAAGACTACAAGCCAATGAAAGCCAAGATATGCCTGGGGCTATCAGAAGTTGGAAGAGACAAGGAAGAATCTTACCATGGTCCAGCTGATGCCCTGCTTTGGACTTACAGCCTCCAGAAGAGAGAAAATAAATTTCTGTTCTTTAAAGCCATCCACCTTGTGTTAGGAAACTAAAACAGTTATTTTTATTATACTTAGTTCAAAACAGATGAAAC
The DNA here is from genome assembly GCF_000243295.1 of Trichechus manatus latirostris. Taxonomy (NCBI): domain Eukaryota; kingdom Metazoa; phylum Chordata; class Mammalia; order Sirenia; family Trichechidae; genus Trichechus; species Trichechus manatus. The sequence goes on from NW_004444065.1 coordinate 2,762,984, forward strand.
ATTTTTGTTTGATATATGCTGTTGTTAGGTGCCATGGAGTCAGTTTCGACTCAGCAACCACACTTGACAGAGTAGGATGGCCCCATAGAGTTTTCTGGGCTGTTATTTTTATGGGAGCAGATTGCCAGATGTGGTGGTTAATGTTGTGTTTCAACATTAATGGGCCATGATTCCAGCGGTTTGGCAGTTATGTAATGATGTATTTTGGTAGTTATGTAATGATGTAATCTGGCGGTTATGTAATGATGTAGTCATCCTCCATTATGTTATCTGATGTGATCAGCCAATCAGTTGTAAGAGGAATTTCCTCGGGGGTGTGGCTTGCATCCAATATATATATGGACATTCCAGCAAAGCTTATTCACTTGCTCTGTGTCATGGATTGAATGGTGTCCCCCCCAAAATATGGGTCAACTTGGTTAGGCCATGATTTTCAGTATTGTGTGGTTGTCCTCCATTTTGTGATTGTAATTTTATGTTAAAAAGGATTAGGGTGGGATTGTAACACCTTTACTAATGTCACATCCCTGATCCAATGCAAAGGGAGTTTCCCTGGAGTGTGGCCTGCACCACATTTTGTCTTATAAGAGATAAAAGGAAAAGGAAGCAAGCAGAGAGCTGGGGACCTCATACCACCAAGAAAGCACCACTGGGAGCAGAGCACATCCTTTGGACATGGGGTTCCTACATGGAAGAGCTCCTAGTACAGGAGAAGATTGACGACAGGACTTTCCTCCAGAGCCAACAGACAAAGCCTTCCCCTGGAGTTGATGCCCTAAATTTGGATTTCTAGCTTACAGGACTGTGAGAAAATAAATTTCTCTTTGTTAAAGCCATCCACTTGTATTTCTGTTGCAGCAGCACTGGATGATCAAGACACTCTGGATCCTCCATCCAGCTTGTCATCATCTGACCTTCTGTTATTGGGACTTGAACCAGCAGCCTTCTATTTGCCTGCCAGTCTTGGAATTTGTCAGCCTCCACAGCCTGTGGGCCTCCAGCCTTCTATCTGACTGGCTGATCTTGGGTTCATCAGCCCTTGCAGCTAAGCAAATCAAGAAAAGCCTCCAGCCTGGCACCTGACCCATGGACTTGCGACTTGCTAGCCTCTACAACTACGTGAGCCATTTCCTTGGGCTAAATCTCTCTCTATATATATTTATGCTTCAATAGTTTTGTTTCTCTAGAGAACCCAGCCTAAGATACCAGGTATTTCTACCAGAGAGCTACTGTGTGGGTACAAACCACTAACCTTTAGGTTAACCGCCAACCTTTGGTTTAGCAGCTGAGCGTTTAACTGTTGTGCCACCTGGACCCGTTTTTAGACATTCTATAAAAATCAATTACCCCAATTTTTACCATTTACAACAGCAAAAATAATGCCTAAAGTGCATCAAGAAATTTAATATCCTCTCAAATCAAGTATTTAAGAAATTTTTTAACCGCAAATGACTTAGTTTTATTTAAGTTTATGTAGGAAAGTTTTTCTACACTTTAGTATGTTTTCTTTATGGGTGTGTCTCTATGTGTGTATATACTTGTATAAATGTGTCTATATGTGTACCTAAATCTATACCAGTATCTATTTCTATATCTGTATCTATATCTATAGCCCTCCTTTAAATCCTGTTTGTTTATGTGTTGTTGCAATTGTTAAGGAAGTTCTGCAAAATGATAGTTATGATAATGACATGAATATAATAATTACAATGGATAGTCATTAAATTCATTTAGGGCATGAGATATCCTAATGTTGCACTAGGTTTTAGCTAGTTTAGTAGAACAGCTATTGTCAAAGGAAATGCTTACATTGATTTTCTGGAGGAAATGTTTCTAAATCCAAGTTGCCTACCCATCCTCAAAGTACAACATTAATATAATTTTTCAAAATCAAAACCATTATTACATTCTATTATTCAAAATCATTTCCAACAAGGAATAATTTTAGTTGAAGAAGAAAAATAAACAAAATTTCCCCTTAAAAGGCTCTAAATTACTGAATCAGAAATTAGAATCATGGGAAAAGGTACTCACGAATTTGCCTTTAAAAAGCACCCCAGTTAATTCTAATGTATACTTGTATTTGAGAATCACTGCTCTAAAGAATGTTGATTTTTTTTTTCTTTTTTCTTTTTTTATGTGACCCTCACATCATATTTGCTTTCTGAAGCTAGCTAGTTCATCTGGAAATGAAATTTTTTACTCACATCTTCATTTCATCTGATTATTTTTTGTTCTGGTATCTGATTTCTTGTCATTGTCTATCTCAAATAACAGTATTTTTTTTTTCTGTATCTCTTTTCCTAATGTTGACTTTCTGACAAAAACTTCATTTTGCCAAAGTTCCCACAGGAACTACTTTCTAAAAATATATTTTCCCTTTCTTTTTCTTCCCCAGCTTCTATCTAGAGGTTGTTGTTGTGTTGTTTTTGTTAGCTGCTATCAACTCAGCCAGCAACCCATGGTTCCACGATGCAACAAAGTGCTGCCCAGTCCTACCATCCCCACGATTGGTTGCAGGTTGAACTGTTGTGATCCATAAGGTTTTCACTGGCTGACTTTTGGAAGTAGATCTCCAGGCCTTTCTTCCTAGTCCATCTTAGTCTGGAAGCCCCTCTGAAACCTGTTCAGCATCGTAGCAACATGCAAGCCTCCACTGATGGAGGAATGGTGGCTGTACACGAGGCGCATTGGCTGGGAATAGAACCTGCATCTCCTGTATGGAAGGAGAGAATTCTACCATTGAATCACCAATGTACCCATCTACAGATTGGTTTCTAAATTTTTCACAGCTCTGTCTTTGGGTATACATGAAAACTGGGATGATAGTGAATAGGAAGGTCTTGGTGTGGTGTAGGTGTCCACAGTAGCCTTAAGTTGTAACCACAGAGACTTTAGCCGATCACTTCCAGGTACCTGTCTGAATACCGGTGTCAGAATGCTCAGTTGCATCCTCACATTGTGGAAACGCACACTCATTTATAATCTTCCACATTGGTCATTTGCAGGCTGCTGTTGTGAGGTGCTTTGGAGATGAGTTGGTACATCTCCAGTAACATCTTGCAAAATATGTATCTAGTAAGAGTAAAATCTCACAAATTTGAAGTCTATCATATGGCATAAAGCCTTAGAGGCACAAAAATTTGACTTGATCAGCAGCTTGCATACTAACATTTTGTTAGAAAGAATTTTTTTTATATATATTTTATTGTACTTCAGGTGAAGGCTTACAGAACAAATAGTTTCTCATGCAACAGTAGTACACATGTTGTTATATGACATTGGTTAACAACCCCACAACATATTAACCCTCTAAATTCTCAACCTTCTTCTTTTTTTTTTTTTTGGTGAAAATACACATAGCCAAAGATACACCATTTCAAAAATTTCTACATACACAGTTCAGTGACATTGACTACGCTCTTCCAATTGT
>NW_004444065.1:2771438-2773093 GCF_000243295.1 Trichechus manatus latirostris
TGTCATCCCATTGCCTTCTTGCCTGCATGGTTTCTGCCAAATAATCTGAGCTTAGTCTTATGGTTTCTCCTCTGTATGTGACTTCTTGTTTTTCACGAGCTGCTCTCAGGATTGTTTGTCTGTCTTTGGTTTTGGAGAGTGTGAATATGACATGCCTTGGTGATTTTCTTTTGGGGTCTCTTTTATATGGGGTTCTTTGAGCCTCTTGGATGGCCAGCTTTTCATCTTTCATGATATTTGGGAAGTTTTCTGTCAGCAGTTCCTCAGTGATCCTCTCTGTGTTTTCTGTTTTCTCCACCTGTTCTGAAATGCCAGTCACTGGTAAATTTTTTATTTTAATTGTGTCCCACATAACTCTCAGGGTCTCTTCATTTTTCTTTGTTATTTTTTCTGAGTTTTCCTGAAACAGAGTTGTATTAAAATGTTTGTCTCCAGTTCCACTGATCCTGTCTTCCACCATTTCAAATCTGCTTCTCAGCCCTTCTATGACATCATCCATTTCTGAAAGCTTGTTGTTTATGTTTTGTATTTCTATTTGTTGTCTTTGTATAATTTCTAGTTGTGAATTTATTTTGGCATTTTGATCCTGCATCATGTTCCTGAATTCTTCCAATTTTTTGTCTGTATTTTCCATAAATTTGTCTATTTTTTCCTCATGTTTGTCAGCTTTTTGCCTCAGTTCTTGGAGAATTCCGAATATTAGAGATTTGAATTCCCTTTCAGGTAGTTTTGGTGCACTTTCTTCCAGAAGAGAGTCATTTGTTGTTTTATTTTGGATGCCTACAGGAACCATCCTGTCCTGTTTCTGTAAATCTTTTGATATTGTCTGCTGTTTTTGGGGTATTCAATAGTTATTTTTCTCATTTATTGATTGTATATTTGTTTCATCCCTTTTTTAAAAAAAAAATTGACTATGAGCGGATGGACTGTGTATTCTTTGCTGTTTGCTCGTCTGTGTGCTCAATACTTTTCGCCTCCTTCTCCAACTGGCAGGGTCAGTCACTTAGATATGGTACAGCAGGGCAGGTCCAGCTGAAGAGGAGCTACTAGGTCGGGTTGTTTGTGGCACCTATTACAGCCAACAAGGCGGTCGGTAATCAGTGCAGGGCAGGTTCCAGTAGGCCGTGCCTGTATTGCTTGGTGGTGTGATGTCAAGCGCACAGTGCAGGTAGGCAGGATGCAGTGGGGAGACTGTTATGTGTGGAGCCAAGATGGATATGTGAGAGAGGAGAGAGGCACAGGAGCCAAAAACATACAAACAAACAAAAAAGAATACTAGGGGAGCTTGCCATTGGAATGGAGAGATGAGAGACCATGAAATGGAGAAAAACAGAAAGGGGAAGAGGAAGAAAATAAAAGAATGAGTAAATAAAAATCGGAAAGGTTAAAGAACCACAAAGTTCCCAGGGATCCCACTGATGCAGCTATGAGGTCTGGGGAAGTCGCTCTTAGGTGTTGCAGTACAGCCTGGCTAGAAGGCATAGAGGTATGCAATACCTGGTATTGCAGAAAGAGAAGGAAGATATAGACAGATGAGAAACTGAGCACTGAAGAAAGAGAAAAAGGGAAAAAGAGGGAAAAGAAAACAAAAGAAATTAAAAAAAAAAAAGAACAAGATAGGCCACCAAATAAAACAGGAAAAAAAAAAAAAAAAA
>NW_004444065.1:2773679-2779711 GCF_000243295.1 Trichechus manatus latirostris
GAAAGGAGGGGGAGGTGGCGAGAGGCAAGTGAGAAATCAAAAGAAGCAGACAAAAAAAGAAACACTAGCAGCCAACAAATGGCACCCAGAGAGCCGCCCACTTGGGTGTGTGGAATCCAAGCAGCCGGTGCTTCCCAGTCAAGAGACTGTGGCCACGGGAAGCAGAGGAGGCGGAGCCGGTTTGAAGAGGGGTAGGGGGTGGGAAAGTGCACACCACAAATTACCGGTTGTTTTGTCTCCCGCTCAAAGCTCCCTGAGGCTGCTTTGTCCTACCCAAGATGTTGGATCCGCACTGCGTTAGCTGGTACTGGACCTCTGCATGAATCTCTCCTCACTCTCCATTCTCTGTCAGTTTTCTCACTCCATTTGGTGCTTGGCTGAGTTCTTTATCTCTTCATTTGATGTTTTAAGGTTTCAGGATTGTTGTATTCTCTGTTTGGCTTAGTTTTTCAGATCTTTGCTGTGGAGGGATGGCATGGTGCTTCTGCCTAGAGTGCCATTTTGCTGGAACTCTGTTAGAAAGAATTTTACTTAACTTGTTGGAAAACTAAAAAAAAGTGGATTATATAAGTAATTATTTTCATCCCAAATTCTGAATACATTTTCCTTAAAAAATAATTTTTAGAACATTACAATGAGATTACTGATGTTACTTGCCTATTTATCCTAAAAAAAAAAAAATTAGTGGGATGATTTTGTTAAATACTTGGTACATAAAGAACATAACGTATTGACTCTGATTATTCCAAATCATTTTAATTGCTTGAGAGTATAAATGCATAAGGTAGACTTGATTTTATTTCAATTTCTTAATGACTTTTATTAGAATGTAAGGTCAATATCCAACAGGTAGCATGTCAATAGATTGATGTTGAATTTGGGATTAAAAATAATCTAAAATATGAAATCAGCTGCATATTTAATGTCAAACATGAAGGAAATTGTTGAAAATTTGTCAAGAAATTTTGCTGTATTCAACTTAAATTCATTGAGAAATTTTATCTTTTTTTTTTTTTAGCAAATAATAATTCTTTTTCTTATAACTCTGATAACTCTGGACACAATTTTAAGTCTTCCATTAAGAGTGAACTTCATCAAAGTGATTCTTAGGAGAAAAATATGAAGACCCTGAAGATTTTTATAAAAAGAAATGAAAGGTGTCTAGAAAAAGAAGCTGAAAAATTAATGAGGCAGTAGGAGAAACAAAAAATGAACTGAAAAGTGACTTTCAAATAGAACTTTGGAGAAAAACTAAGTATAAAGTAAGAAGCGATAACTTAGTGATCATATTTCAATTCAAATAACAGCATTAAACAGAACTCCAGTTATGAGATCTATTTTCTTAAAGCATTTATTGTTTTTCTCAAAAAATTATAGCAAATAGAGTTGTGCTTGATGGTGAGGCCAGTTGACAGATGGTCAAAGGAAAGCATATTCTTCAATGAATCATTCCTATCAATTCTGACACTGTTAAAATTCAAATACATGTTTTATAATTTCACAAAGAAAAATTGCAAGGTATACATACTCTAATAGTTATTGGACCTAGCTTTAAAATGTTTATTAAAACTGACAGAAGTTAGATCTTTGGAATGAAAGTAACTGCTCTTGCCTGCTGAAATGCATTCAATCATCATTAACAGAAATTTTTTTAATGTTTATTTACAAACTTCCTCAGCCCAGATGTTTAAAAGTATCAGACAAAAGCTCTTCGTAGTTACTTCCAGTGTTTTAATGGAAGGGACCTTTGTGAAAGGAATTTATTCTCAGTACTGAAATTGATATATGTCAAATTACAACAATTTTATGAGCCTTTATGCATTCTATGTTGTTCGTTAGACATCGTATAATGTCACTTCAAGGAATGAGCAGTGATGAGGGGGCTTGTGACCTTGCTACTATGTGAACCTCAGAAATAGACAGTAAAATCATATGTGCTTTGCTTGACAGTCCCAAACTTCCTGATGTAAGGTCAAGTAAGAAGCATTGCAGGGTCTCTACTGTTTATAACATATAATGCAGTAAAGAAGCATGCTGAGAAGAAAACAAATTAAACCAAAGTCTGTGATCTAGAGAAGACTGCTGTTGGAATGTCCACACCATTTCCAAACTCTTTTTTGTTCCTTGCAGATGCTATACTAATTTCTGACCCCTGATGTGTCATTAGAGCATGAAGTGTCCTCTGCCTTTGTTGGTCTGACACTGGTCCCCTTTCCATCAACTAATTACCAGCTAACCAGTTGCTGTTGAGATGATTTCAAGTCATGGTGACACCACGTGTATCAGAATAGTACAATTGTGCTTCTTAGGGCTTTCAATGGCTGCCTTTTTCTGAGGCACCTCCGGATGGACTACAAACTCCAACCTTTCAGTTAACAGCTGAGTATGTTAACATTTTGCAACACCCAGGGTCTCCTTCCATCAGGTAAGAGATGTCAGCTAACATGGCTCCTAGAGGAACCCTTCTTTCATGCTCCTTTCCCCTCTTGGGAGGGTGATTTCTTCCTGTGTTCCCCTTTGTGTAGTGCACACCATTTTCTTTTCCTGCTCATATGAGTGTCTCCTACCCATATTGTAAGCGATGGCAGGGAGAATGCTTATTTGTCTTTCTATCCTCAGCGTCTAGCCCGGTGGTAGGAACACAGTGGATACCCAAACTTCAGTCACTATAGAAGGAGAGAGTGAATCAAAAGCTGGATGATGCTCCCTAGCCTGCACTCAGTGATACCCTCCCGGTCCTTCAGGTCAGAGAGGAGCTTGTGAGTCTTAAGAGAAACTCAAAATACACAGGCCTTTCTGTTCCAGGCTTTTTGTTTAAATTCACTTTCCTGCTTAGGGTTTTAATGTATCCAATTTGAATGAAAAGAGGAGAAGGCATATGCAGTTGACGTCAGAAGAACCTGCCTCTTTCCTTGATAGAATCGTATCCAGAGGCAAGACGAGCAATGTGAGACAAGCAAATATTTTCTCTCATTTTTCAAGTGAATGGTTACGTGTTTTCATATTTTTGTGTTAGAAGGTTCAGAAGTGCAGACACTCTTTCCCTTTTCAGTAGATGGGGTCAGGGTAAGAGGGGTTCAAAGCCAATCAATAATAGCATATAAGCACAGACATGTTGGAAATGACTTTTAGTTTCTGTTTCTTTACTTCTTGACCCAGATGTAGTCAGACATTCAATGCATTATGTTATCAGTACTTTTGAATAGAAGTGAATTAAACTGAATTATCTGCTGCTCTTGCACTCCAGTCTGCACACATTGCATCAGAAATACTTGTGTATGTCTTTGTGTGTGTATGTGTGTATTTATGTGATGAAAGGGAAGACAGAGAGAACTCTTTTTTGCTTTTTCTAGTAGGCAAATCTGGCTATCAAAAAATAATTATAAATTATATGGTAAAGGTGTTTAAGAACTTTATCTACTTGAGTGCCACCCAAAGTGTTGTATAACTGATAAACTTGTAGACTAGTGAGGGGAAAAGGAAAAGGGAAGGTGGATGATGGTCATAAAGAAACGTGATTTTGTTCATTAAAATATTAAGTTGCCATCAGATGTTGTCTTGGATTCCAAGGACTCCAGGTCACAGACACAGCTGAAGTTGATGGGACTCTTAGACTCTTTTCCCTCCACAGCTCTTTGTATCCTGTATGGTGTTGATTACCTTTTGGAAGACCACTCAGCAATGTCTGTGCCCTACACATGAAAAGTTTCTTTTCTTTTTTTTTTTAAGACTATGTATCTTGTAGTTGAAGATAATTCTCTTCAAATCCCCACTTCCTCAACCTCACCCACTAAAGGGAGAGAATGGAATAGAAATACTGTGGAAACATATAAGGGAAGAGAGGAAAAGGAGGTGTCTTGTGTGATATGTACAATTGCCAGCAACTGTCCCAGGGATCTTGCATTTCACTAACATTGCCACTCTGGCCACTGTTTCTGCTGTAGACATTGAACTATGTGAGAGAAAAAAGCCAACCCAATGGAAAGTCATTTTGTAATGGGACAATGAGGTAGGTGTTCAGAGCACCATAAGATGTGACTGGGATAGCAGATGCCACCAAACTTTAGTCATTGGTTCAAAGTCTGGGACACTGGGACTTCTGGCAACATGGTGCTCTAGGCAGAAGCACAATGCTGTCCCTCCACAGCAAAGATCCGAAAAACTAAGCCAGAGAAAACAGAAACCCTAAACATCAAATGAAGAGATGAAGAACTCAGCCAAGCACCAAATGGAATAAGAAACTGACAGAGAACAGAGAGCGAGGAGACATACATGCTGAGGTCCCTATCAGCTAACACAGTCATCTTGGACTCCTATCAGAGACCAGCAAATAGGGGGTATGAGAAAGCAGCTTCACAGAGCTTCCAGCAGGACCCAGAACAACCAGTAACTGGTAATATATGCTTTCCAACCCCCCACCCTACTTCACCCCCACTCGGCCTCCTCTGCTTCCCGCGGCCACAGTCTCTTGGCTGGGAAGCACCAGCTGCTTGAATTCCACCTGCCTGCACCAGCTGACTCTGTGAGTGCCATTTATTGGCTGCTGGTGTTGCTTTTTTCTGCTTGTTTTGATTTCTTCCTTACATCTCACCACCTCCCCCTCCTCTCGCTCAAATACCTGGCTCCGTGCACCGTCTTTGCTTCTTCCTGAGTGGCTGCAGAGCTCCATTCGAGCGTGGAACTGCTTCCCAGTCTGTGCTGCCATGCTGGTGGGATCCTGGGACTTTTGTTTGTTTGTTTTGAATTGTTTGTTTTCTTTTTCTTTTCTTGAGTTGGGAGCACTTTCTGGCCAGGCAGTGCTGTGCAGCTTGGGACCTACCCACTCAGCTTGTGCAGATGCACAGAGGGATCCCTTAGGACATTTCTTTTTTTGTGTTTTTTTTTCCCCTCTGTTTTTTCTTTAGGGGGGGTTTCTTGTTCCTTTTTTTAAATTTGTTTTCTTTTCCCTCTTTTTCCCTTTTTGTCTTCCTTCATTACTCAGTTTCTCATCTCTCTATACCTTCCTTCTCTTCCTGTCCCATGAATACCTGGTACTGAGTGACACCTCTACACCTCCTAGCCAGACTGAACTTCAACACCTGGGAATAACTTCCCCAGACCTCGTAGCTGCACCGGTGAGATTCCTGGGAGCTTGTCTTTTGTTTTTTCTAATTTTTATTTATTTCTTCTTTTCTTTTTTTAGTCTTTCCCTTTTTGTTTTTCTCCATTTCATAGTCTCTCATCTCTCCACTCTGACAGCAAGCTCCCCTGGCACTCTTTTTTGTTTGTTTGTAAGTTTTTGGCTCTGGTTCCTCTCCCTCTCTCCCATACCCATCTTAGCTCCACACATCACAATCTGCCCCCTCCATACTGTTTACCTGCACCATGCGCTTAACATCACACCACCAAGCAGCACAGGCACGGCCTACTGGAACCTGCCCTGCACTGATTACCGACCCTCCCTGGTGGCTGTAGTAGGTGCCACAAACAACCCATCCCAGCAACTCCTCTTCAGCTAGACCTGCCCTTCTGTACCATATCTGAGCGAATGACCTTGCCAATTGGAGAAGGAGGCAAAAAGTATCATGCCAGAGACGAGCAAACAACAAAAGAACCCACAGCCCGCCTGCTCAGACATAGCCAAATTAAAAAAAAAAAGGATGAAACAAACAAATCTGCAATCAATAAACGAGAAAAATAACTACCGAACGCCCCAAAGACAGCAGATAATATCAAAACATTTACAGAAACAGGACAGGATGGTTCTAGTAGGCATCCAAAATCAAATACCAGATTACTTTCCAGTAGAAGAAAAGGCACTAGAACTTCCTGCTAGGGAATTCAAATTTCTAATACTCAGAATTATCCAAGAGTTAAAGCAAAAAGCAGACAAAATTGAGGAAAAAATAGATAAATTCATGGAAAAGGAAGACAAATTATTGGAAAATACAGACAAAAAAATGGAAGAATTCAGGAAAATAATGCAGGAACAAAATGCCAAAATAAATTCACAACTAGAAATTATACAAAAACAACAATTAGAAATCCAAAAG
>NW_004444065.1:2779811-2781556 GCF_000243295.1 Trichechus manatus latirostris
AATTCACAACTAGAAATTATACAAAAACAACAATTAGAAATCCAAAAGATAAACAACAAGATTTCAGAAATGGACAGTGTCATAGAAAGGCTGAGGAGAAGATCTGAAATGGTGGAGGAGAGGATCAGTGGAATTGAAGACAAACACTTAGATACAACACTGTTAAAGGAAAACTCAGAAAAAAGAACAAAGAAAAACGAAGAGACCCTGAGAATTATGTGGGAAACACTCAAAAGCAAAAATTTGCAAGTTATTGGGGTTCCAGAACAGGGGGAGAAAACAGAAAACACAGAGAGGATCACTTAAGAACTGCTGACAGAAAACTTCCCCAAAATCATGAAAGATGAAAAGCTGCCCATTCAAGAAGCTTAACAAACCCTATACAGTGTAGGCCCCTCAAAAAATCACCAAGACATATCATAAACACACTCGCAAAAACCAAAGACAAACCAATCATCCTGAGAGCAGCTTGAGAAAAACAAGAAGTCACATACAGACGAGAAACAATAAAACTAAGCTCAGATTATTTGGCAGAAACCATGCAGGCAAGAAGGCAATGGGATGACATACAAAACCTTGAAAGAAAAAAAAATTGTCAGCCAAGAATAATATATCCTGCAAAACTCTCGTTCAAATATGATGGTGAAATGAGGACATTTCCAGATAAACAGAAATTAAGGAAATACGTAAAAACCAAACCAAACTTACAAGAATTATTAAAGGGAGTCCTTCGATCTGAGAACAAACAACAACAGCTCACAGGCTGAATCTAGGATGCAAGATTGTACTAGTCAGATACCAGTCTAGGAAATAAACTCTAAAGGACTATCCAAAACCAAAAGAAATACAACAGGGAATCAGAGCAGTTAATCTGTAAATGACAACAACTTCAGAACAATAAAAGAGGGAATAAACAGTGTAGGTATAGAACCTTCTAATGGAGAGGAAGGCAAGGTGATACCAAGTAATAATAGACTGCTTCAAACTTAGGAAGATAAGGATAAATTTCATGGTAACCACAAAGAAAGTTAACAAACATACTCATAAAAATAAAGGGGAAAAATATGAAGTCTCAGTAAAAACAAAACCTACAAAAGAAAAGAAATGAAAAAACAATCCACAAACAAAAGGAATTCAGCACAGGGGAGTAAGAAGAACAAAGAAAGTGTCAGCACCACAAAAAAAAAAAAAAAAAACTACAAGATGACAACAATAAACTCACATCTATCAATAATTACACTGAATGTAAATGGAATCAATGCACCCATAAAGAGACGGAGAGTGACAGAATGGATAAAAATACCGGATCCATCAATATGCTGTCTACAAGAAACACACCTTAGAAACAAAGACATGAATTTATTAAAAATCAAAGGTTAGAAAAAAATATATCAAGCTAACAACTACCAAAAAGAGCGAGAGTGGCAATACTGATCTCAGATAAAATAGACTTTAAAACAAAATCTGCCATAAAAGACAAAGAAGGATACTGTATAATGATTAAAGGGGCAATCCACCATAAAGACATAACCTTAATAAACATCTATGCACCCAATGACAGGGCTCTAAAATACATAAAACAAACTCTAACAACACTGAAAAGAGAAATTGATAGTTCCACAATAGTAGTAGGAGACTTCAACACACCACTCTCAGTAAAGGACAGAACATCTAAAATGAAACTCAGCAAAGATACAGAAGACCTAAAGGGCACAATCAGCCAACTTGACCTCATAGACATATAT
>NW_004444065.1:2781656-2787849 GCF_000243295.1 Trichechus manatus latirostris
AAAGATACAGAAGACCTAAAGGGCACAATCAGCCAACTTGACCTCATAGACATATATAGAACACTCCATTCAACAGCTGCAAAGTACACATTCTTTTAAATGCACATGGATCGTTCTCCAGAACAGACCGCATGTTAGGCCACAGAGAAATTCTCAATAAGATCCAAAAGGTTGAGATAATACAAAGTATCTTTTCTGACCACAATGCCATCAAGGTAGAAATTAACAACAGAAAGAGCAAGGAAAAAAAAAATCAGTTACATGGAAACTGAATAATATCCTTCTTACAAACCACCGGGTAATAGAAGAAATCAGAGATGGAATCAAAAAGTTCCTAGAATTAAATGAGAATGAAAACACATCATACCACAACCTTTGGGACTTAGTAAAGGCAGTCCTCAGAGGACAATTTATAGCAATAGATGCACACATCAAAAAAGAAGAAAGGGACAAAATCAAAACTAACTACAGAACTCAAACAAATAGAAAGAGAACAGCAAAAAAGCCCACAGCCACCAGAAGAAAGGAAATAATTAAGATCAGAGCAGAAATAAATGAAATAGAGAATAGAAAAACAATAGAAAGAATCAACAAAACCAAAAGTTGCTTCTTTGAAAGAATCAACAAAATCGACAGACCACTGGCCAGACTGACAAAAGAAAAACAGCAGAGGACACAAATAACCCAAATAAAAAAATGAAATGGGTGACATTACAACAGACCCAACTGAAATAAAAAGGATCGTAACATAGTATTATGAAAAACTATAACAAATTTGAAAACCTAGAGGAAATGGATAAATTTCTAGAAACACACTACCTACCCAAACTACAACAAAGTGATCTTGAAAATCTGGACAGACCCATAAGAAGAGAAAAGATTGAAAAGGTAATAAAAAAAAAAAAAACTCTCACCAAAAAAAACACCCTGGCCCAGATAGCGCCACTGGAGAGTTCTACCAAACATTCAGAGAAGAGCTTGTACCAGTACTACTCAAACTTTTTCAGAGCATAGAAAAGGATGCAACACTTCTGAATTCATTCTATGAAGCCAACATAACCCTGATATCAAAACCGGGCAAAGACGCCACAAAAAAAGAAAATTACAGACCAATATCTCTCATGAATATAGATGCAAAAATTCTCAACAAAATTCTAGCCAATAAAATTTAGCATCATATCAAATTCTGGGACACTTAGGAGGTAATTAGGTCTGAGAGCCTAAAATAACTGTCCTTTTAGAGAGAAATTGAGCAAAAAACACCATGGGTATTTATATTCTGAAAATTAGATTACAAATTGGTTATATAAACATACTACATTACTGAAATGTTATAATGCTTTTAACTAAAGTAATATTTTCTTGTTCACCAAAAAAAAGAACACAATTTTTTTGTTTGTTTGCCTTGGTTGTTGAAAGCTGGGTCAAAAATATGTTACTTTTAGCAGAAGTAAAAATTAAAAATAAAGCTATTTGATAAATCTGTAAATAAAATGATAAAATAAATTTTAGAAAAGGTTCATACGGGTAATAATCCTCACGAGTCTTACCATGTTGTCTGATAACTTCCAATCCAAAGAACAGAATTAGACGTAAGTTTAGGCTATCTTAAAACTCAACAAATATTATTTAGTCCATGATGCATAATAATAAAAATAAAATAGTATCAGGAATATGGAATATGAGTTTTTTGATTTTTTTTTTCTCTATTAGTTGGTTCCTTTGTGTGGCTCTTCGGAGAACTGTGTTATTAAAAAAAAAAAGAGAGAGAAGAATGACATCAAAAAGCTTAAAGTTTATAAATTCTGGATAGAAAAAAAGACTCAGAAAGTATATTTTTTGGGTTAAAAACCTTAAACATATTCATCCTTTATGTGATCTTTTTGAGAGGAATGAGAATTATTTAATCAATCCCTTGGGTATAATTTCGCCTTATATGTGTGCTGTTAATTGTCTAAGAATCCAACAAATCCAATGACCCAAAAAGCACAGTCTCCTGGAAATCTGTTTGATTTCACATTCCCTTAAGACTAGTGTCTCTATTTTAGTTAACTGTTGTTCTTTCATCATGGTTGAGGCTATATGAGAGATACCTTTTCCCTTTCCAAACCGTTGTGTTTTTGTGGTATAATTTCATAACATATATAACTTGCTACAATTTAGAATACGGTCTAGAGTATTTTTTTAAAAAATTTTCAGCAATACATTTATCAATGTAAGAAATTGTTATACCAAATCTATGACGATCATCATGGCATGGTCAACTTGACTCTTACTATAAACTTCATGCCAGTCCCATGAGACAGCTTTTGAAAGCTGTCAGGCTAAATGCAGGAAACCATTTTTTCTGCTATAGGAAATTCCTGCAATCGCTGACAGTGCGCTGGCAGCATAGAGTGTGCTGGCATTGGCTTTGCCTCCTGGGTACAATGTTTTGAGCATTGTTGCCATTTAAATTCTTGGATGAGTTCCAAGTAGGATGATTGGTATAGGCGGTGCAAGTTTATTAGCGAGACTGGGGTTTGCCCTTGGTCCTGAAAGAATTATTTCTTTAGTCTTAAACAATCTTTATTGCTGTGTGAGAGAATGAGATCTGTAGAATCCACTTTATGCTGTTAGTACTGCAATAACAAGAGGCAGAATGCAGTAGCTGGGGTTTGCGTGATTTAAGCTACTCAAGAAAAGCTTAACATGATGCTGCTAACGAAAGAAAAAGAAAGTTGGATGTATGTATTTATTAACATGTTCATGCTTAAGTAATTTAATACTGAGGGTTTTATATGCATTCAGTAGATCTCTATTATATGGAACTCGATTGTGCATCTAGCTAGTCAGTGCTTTTAAAAAAGCTAATTGAGATGCTTTCTGTTGGCACAAGATGGCACTTTAACTTCAGGGATCCAATGTAATCTCAATGAACTTTCTAACTGCAAATGGAAAACATGCAGTAGCTCATCCTCTAAAAGCAGAAACCAGAGCTAGACTAGAAACAGGCAAAGAAAAGCAGAGAATAGTTTTGCAATAGAGAACGTGTTTGTGTTTGCATTATGATGCAAGCAGTGGAGGGGGGAGGTTGGTAGAAGCAATTAGTGAAATAATCTTTGTCTAATGAGTTTGAGAATTGAAAGGTAGTTATTTTACATGTGAACAAAGAGCATGTTTGGAAATATTTTTCATTTTAAAACTCATGTATTCACTCATCAATACCATCGTCTTACCTCATGTCTAAGACACTCTATTGTGAATACAAAAATCTGACTTTTGTGTTTGTATTGTTACCTCATCAGTTTTTTTTGGTCTTAAAGATGTTGCTATTGCTGCTGCTCAGTGTGTGTATCTCTGTGTGTGTGCCTGTGTGTTTGTGTGTTTTTTTTTTTTTTTTTAACAAGGATTGTTACTTCTGGTCTCTAGCTTATTTTTCTGGAAGTTAACATTTTATTTACATGCAATATAATGTTTTTGTATGAATGCATTCTATTACTCGATATCTACATTGTCTGTTGCTACTTAGGCATCCCCTTGGATTGAGAGGTGATGAATTTAAGATGCATGAGCTTGTCAGAGTTACTCTTGCCCTTCTCACTTTCATAATTTGCTGAAAGCATTGTTAGTTCATGATGTGCCTTGTTCCTCAATTTACAAAAATGATTTCAGACATGATACTTAAAATCTTTGGAACAAATATTTCTTATTCCAAGATCCAATAATACTTGTGATTACTAAGTTATTATAAAGAAGGAAACGGTAGGGGGAAAAAGGTTATATAACCTAGTATAATTGGAATTTTTATAAAATATATGCATATTTTGCTTTATTTTTATTGTGCTTTAGGTGAAAGTTTACAGAGAAAATTATTTTCTCATTAGATAGTTTGTACAGAAAGTGTTTCATGACCTTGATTTCATTCCCCACAAAGTGTCAGGATTCTCCCCATTTCTGCCCTGGTTTCCCCATTTTCTTTCACCCTGATTATCTACCTCTCCCTGCCCTCTCTTCTTATAATTGATTGTTCTAAGGAGTATGTTCCTCTCAGGTGTTATTGTTTGTCTTATGTGCTTGTCTATTGTTTGGCTGGGAAGTGGTCTCTGGGAATGGTTTCATTTCCAGGTCAGAAGGGAACTCTATCAACTTGAATGCCACCCTAAGTGCTGTGTAAATGATGAACTTGTAGAATAGTCAGGGGAAAAGAAAAAGTGAGAGTGGTTGACGGTCATAAAGAGATGTGATTTTTTTCATTAAAATATTAAGTTGCCATCAGATATTGTCATGGATTTCTAGGACTCCATGTCATATACAGAGCTGAAGTTGATGGGACTCTCAGACTCTTTCCTTTTCACAGCTCTTCATCGTCTGTAGGGTGTTGACTGCGTTTTGGAAGACCACTCAGCAATGTCTGTGCTCCTATACATGAATAGTTTTTTTTTTTTTTTTTTTTAAGAAAACACTGTTAGACTATATGTCTTGTAGTTTAAGACTGCTCTCAAAATCCCCACTTCCTCAGTTTCACCCACTAAAGGGGGTCCCTCCAGTCTCTGTCAGACCAGAAAGACCAGCCGTTTTTGTTAGTTTGATTGTTTTGTTCTACAATTTTCTCTCGCTCTGTTCAGTACCCTCTGTTGTGATCCCAGTCAGAGCAGTTGTTAGTGTTGGCGGGCACCATCTAGTACTTCTGGCCTTGGGGTCCTGTAGGCTGTGGTTTATGTGGTCCATTAGTCCTTTGGACTAATTTCTCCCTTGAGTCTTTGCTCTCTTTCACTCTCCCTTGCTCCAGATGGGAAGAGATCTATAGTTATATGACCGCTCACACGCTTTTGAGACCCCAAACACTACTCATCAAAGTACAATGCAGAACACTGATTTTATGCATTATGTTGTGCCAATTGACCTAGAAGACCCACTAGTCTTTGGTCCTTTGTCTTCTTGCCTAGGAACTTCATTCTGCAAGGTCTTTCACTATGTCTAAGAGGTGTCCCTGACTTTGCCCCTCGTGTGTTCTATATGAGCCACACCTACAATCATATATGTAGAAATATCTACCATCAAACCTATAGTTGCTGATGAGTGAGTTCCCTTACATTCTCCCACGTCTCTTGGCATATCTATCTACCTATTTGTCCATTCGTAAATTATTGTCCATCACCACTATTACTGCAGGATTATCTAAGCTATGGTAATTACCATTGTTGCCCTTTATTCTTACATTCCTCTCTGTGGCCTGTCTTGCCTTGGTCATGTACTGACTTCCCCGATACAATGTATTGCCTTCCCCTTCACCATTATTAACTCTTATCTCCTATCTAATTGGTGATTTGCCCTCCCTCACCTTCCCATCGCTGGTAATAATCAAAGTTTTTTTTTTTCTTTTTTTCCTGTGTGTATATATTTTGTTGTTACTTTATAGTATTGCTCTCATACAATATTTGTCCCTTTGTGACTGGCTTATTCCACTCAGTGTAATGTCCTCCAAACTCATCCATGCTGAGAGATGTTTCCAGGTTTCATCATTATTTTTATTGTTAGATAGCATTCTATTGTGTTTATGTACCACAGTTTGTTAATCCACTCATCTGTTGATGGGTACTTAGGTTTTTTCCATTTTTTTGCTATTGTGAATAATGCTGCGATGAACATGAGTGTGCATATGTTTATTCATGTCATGGCTCTTATTTCTTTAGGGTATATACCTAGTAGTGGGATTGCTGGATCGTATGGTATTTCTATTTCTAGCTTTTTGATGAAGTGCCATACAGTTTTCCAAAGTGATTTTACCATTTTACATTCCCACTAGCAGTGTATAAATGTTCCAATCTTCCTGCAACCTTACCAACATTTGTTATTATTATTATTATTTTTTTTTATTGTATTGCACTTCAGGCGAAGGCTTACAGAACAAATAGTTTCTCGTGAAACAGAAGCACACATGTTGTTTTATGACATTGGTTAACAACCCCACAACATATCAACCCTCTAACTTCTCAACTTTTTTTTTTGGTGAAAATACACATAGCAAAACATACAGCATTTCAAAAATTTCTACATGCACATTTCAGTGACATTGACTACACTCTTGGAATTGTGCTGTTATTCTCACTTAAGATGAAGGCTTACAGAACAAAAGAGTTTCTCATTTAACAGTTACTACACATGTTGCCCTATGACAATGGTTAACAATCTCACAACACATCAACAATAT
>NW_004444065.1:2789513-2801417 GCF_000243295.1 Trichechus manatus latirostris
TGTTAATGCTGTGTATTAAGGCCTGAAATGTTGGTCCTATTTTCTCTTCTATGAACTTTATAGTTTTTAGGCTTTATATTCAGGTCTTTGATCCATTTTTAAGTCGTTTTTGTATACGGTGTGAGGTATGGGTCCTGTTTCATTTTTTTGCAGGTGGATATCCAGTTTTGCCAGCACCATTTGTTAAAAAGATTGTCTTTTCCCCATTTGATGGACTTTGGGCCCTTGTCGAAGATCAGGTGACCGTAGGTGGATGGATTTACATCTGGGTTCTCAATTCTGTTCCATTGGTCGATGTACCTGTCGTTGTACCAGTACCAGGCTGTTATCTGTTTTTTTGATTAGTGCCAGTAATATTGGGGTGAGATGGTATCTCATTGTAGCTTTGATTTACATCTCTATAATAACTAATGATCACAAGCTGTTCTTCAAATGTTTTTAGCCACCTGAATGTCTTCATTGGTGAATTGTCTGGCCATATCCTTTTCCCATTTTTTAATTTGATTGTTTGCCTTTTTTATTGTTGAGATGTTGAAAGTTTCTATGAATTTTAGAGTAATCCCTTGTCAGATGTCATAGCCAAAAAATGTTTCCCAGTCTGTAGGTTCTCTTTTTACTTTTTTGATGAAGTCTTTTGATGAGCATAGTGTTTAATTTTTATGATTTCCCAGTTATCTAGTTTATTTTCCAGTGTTTTTGCATTGTTAGTTATGGTTTATATAGAATTATTTATTATGGTCCCTTTTTTTTCTTCCGTGATCTTTATCATTTTAGGTTTTATACTTAGGTCTTTGATCCATTTTGAGTTACTTTTGTGTATGGTTTGAGGTATGGGTCCTGTTTCAATTTTTTACAGATGGACATCTAGTTTTGTCAGCACCATCTGTTAAAAAGACTATATTTTCCTCATTTTATGGACTTTGGTCTTATGTCAAAGATTAGCTGACCAATTTATGTGTGGGTT
Organism: Trichechus manatus latirostris; assembly: GCF_000243295.1. Taxonomy (NCBI): domain Eukaryota; kingdom Metazoa; phylum Chordata; class Mammalia; order Sirenia; family Trichechidae; genus Trichechus; species Trichechus manatus. The sequence goes on from NW_004444065.1 coordinate 2,790,478, forward strand.
CTAGATTCTGTTCCTTTGGTCTATGTTTGTCATTGTACCAATACAAGGTTGTTTTGACTACCATGACTGTATAGTATGTTCTGAGATCAGGTAATGTGAGGCCTCCTATTTTGTTCTTCAATATTACTTTAGTTATTGTGGAGTCTCTTTCCTTTCCATATAAAGTTGGTGATTAGTTTTTCCATCTTGGTAAAGAATTGCTGGAATTTGGATTGGGATTGCACTATATCTGTAGATCGCTTTGTGTAGTATTGACATTTTCCCAATGTTGAGTCTTACTATCCATGAGCATGGTATGTTTTTCCGTTTATGTAGGTCTCTTTCGGTTTCTTGCAGTAGTGCTTTGTAGTTTGCTAAGTATATGTCTTTTATGTCCCCAGTTAAATTTATTCCTAAGAATTTTATCTTATGGGATATATAATTTGTATTGTTTTCCTGATTTCCTTTTCAAAATCCTCTTTGTTGTTGTATAGGAATCCAACTGATTTTTGTATCTTGATCTTGTATCCTGCTATTTGGTGAATATTTCTATTAGTTCCAGTAGCTTTCTTGTAGAATCCTTGGTATTTTCCATGTATAGGATCATATCATCTGCAAATAGGGATAATTTTACTTCTTCCTTACCAATTTTATTCCCTTTATTTCCTTTTCTTATCTTATTGCTCTAGCTAGGACTTCCAGTACAATGTTGAGTAAGCATGGTGATAAAGGGCATTCTTGTCTGGTTCACATTCTCAGTGGGAATGATTTCAGTCTCTTTCCATTGAGAATAATATTGGTTTTTTGTTTTGTTTAAATGCTTTTTATTTTGATGAGGAATTTCCCTTCTATTCCTAGTTTACTGAGAGTTTTTAACAGGAATTGGTGTTGAACTTTATCAGATGCATTTTCTGCATCGATTGACATGAGCATGTGATTCTTTTCTTTTGTCTTATGCATGTGGTGGATTACAATGATTGATTTTCTAATGTTGAACTCTCCTTGCATACCTGGTATGAGTCCAACTTGGTCATGAAGTATTATTTTTTTCTATGCTATTGAATTCTATTGGCTAGAATTTTGTTGAGAATTTTTGCATCTATATTCATGAGGGCTATTGGTCTGTAGTTTCTTTTTTTGTGGAGTATTTGCCTGGCTTTGGTATCAGGATTATGTTGTCTTCCTTCTTTTTCTATGCTTTGACATAATTCAAGTAGTACTAGTGTGAGCTCTTCTCTGAATGTTTGGTAGAATTCTCCAGTTAAGCCATCCAGTCCAGGGCTTTTTTGTTGTTGCTGGGAGTTTTTTTTTTAATTACCTTTGCAATATCTTCTGTTGTTATGGGTCTGTTCAGATTTTCTATCTCAGTTTTTGTTAGTTTAAGTAGTTGATGTATTTCTAGAAATTTGTCCATTTCCTCTAGATTTTAAAATTTGTTGGAGTACAATTTTTCATAGTATTTTGTTATGATCCTTTTATTTCAGTTGGTTCTGTTGTAATGTCACCCATCTTATTTATTATGTGGCTTATTTGCTTCCTCTCCTGGTGTTCTTTATCAGTTTGGCCAGTGGTTTGTTGATTTTGTTGATCCTTTCAGAGAACCAAATTCTGGTCTTGTTTACTCTTTCTATTGTTTTTCTGTTCTGTATTTCATTATTTCTACTCTATCCTTTATTATTTCCTTTCTTCTGGTTACTGTAGGCTTCTTTTGTTGCTCACTTTCTATTTGCTCAAGTTGTAGGGTTAGTGTTTTGATTTTTCCCCCTTCCTTTTTTTGATGTGTCCATCTATTGCTATAAGTTGTCCTCTGAGCACTGCTTTTTCTGTGTCCCAAAGGTAAGATGTATTTTCATTCTCATTTGATTCTAAGAATTTTTCCATTTCATCTTTGCTTTCATCTATCACCCATTGTTTTTCAAGTAAAGTGTTATTCAGTTTCCATATGTTTGTTTGTTTCCCTGCCCTTCCTGTTACTGATTTCAATTTTTATAGCATTGTGATCAGAGAAAATATTTTGTATTATTTCAATTTTTTATTTTATTTTATTGAGGCTTGCTTTGAGGCCTCAAATGTGTTCTATTCTGGAGAATGATCCGTGTGCACTGGAAAAAAATGTTTACTTTGTTGCTGTTGAGTGAAATGTTCTGTATATGTCTATGAGGTCAAGTTGGTTGATTGTAGCACTTAGGTCTTCTATATCTTTGTTGAGTTTCTTTCTAGTTATTCTGTCTGTCACCAAAAGTGGCATGCTGAAGTTTCCTACCATTAGTGGGAGCTGTCTGTTTCTTTTCTCGATGTTTTTAAGTTGTTTTATGCATTATTTCAACACCCTTTTATTGGGTACATATATGTTTATTATGGTTATGTACTCTTGGTGGATTGACCCTTTAATCATTATATAATGGCCTTCCTTATCTTTCATGGTTGGTTTTGCCTTCAAGTCTGTTTTATCAGAGATTAATATTGCCATTCTTGCTTATTTTTGTTTATTGTTTATTTGATATATTTTTTCCATCATTTGATTTTTAATACATTATGTCTTTGTTTCTAAGGTGTTATTCTTGTACTGGTGTATTTAAGCCATTCGCATTCAGTGTGATTATTGATGAGTATCTGTTTGCTACTGTCATTTTGTTGTGTTGTGTGTGTGAGTGGTGTTGCATATTTCTTTGTCCCACTTAATTTCTGCTTTTTTGGTGAGTGTTCTTTTCATTTCTTTCACTGTTATTGATTTTGTGAATACTGAGAATTTATGTTTTTCTTCTTTTTTATTTTGATGATTAGGTTTGTTAACTTTCTTAGTAGTTACATTGAAATTTACCCTTATCTGCCTAAGTTTAAAGTAATTTTTTACTTCTTGATATCATCTTGACTTCCTCTCCGTATGAAAGTTCTATAAATTCAATATTTATTCCCCCTTTTTGTTTTGACATTGTCATCATCTACGGATTGATTTCTCTGATTCCCTGTTTTCAGTCTTTCGGCTTTGTTTTATTTTTAGAATTCTTTATCAGGGTTGGTATCTGGCTGCTGATACAGCCCTGTGTCCTAATCTTAGATTGTTTTCTAATGTTGATGATCCTCTGTCCAAAGGACTCCTTGTAAATATTTCTTGTGAGTTTGGTCTGTTTTTTACAAATTCCCTTAATTTCTGTTTATCAGGAAATGTCCTAAATTCACCATCATATTTGACAGACAATTTTTCTGGATATATAATTCTTGCCTGGCAGTTTTTTTTCTTTCAAGGTTTTATGTATGTTACCCCATTTCCTCCTTGCTTGCATGTTTTCTGCCGAGTAATCAGAGATTAATCTTATTGGTTTCCCTTTGTAGGTGACTTTTTGTTTTTCATGAGCTGCTCTCAGGGTTCTTTCTTTGTTTTTGATTTTGGCAAATTTGATTTTGATTTATCTTGGTGACGTTCTGTTGTGGTCTATCCTGTAAGGGGTTCGCTGATCTTCTTGGATGTTTATCTTCTCATCTTTCATGATAAAAAGGAAGCTTTCTTTCAGCAAATCTTCATCAATTCTCTGTGTTTTCCATTGCTTCCCTCTGTTCTGGAACTCCAATCGTGCAAATTTTTCCTCTTGATGGTGTCACACATGATTCTTAGGCTTTTGTCAATTTCTTTTTCATTCTTTTTTCAGAGTATTCGTCAAACAAGTTGGCATCAAGGGATTTGTCCTCAATTTCTATTAGTCTGCCTTCCAGTAGTTCAGTTCTGCTCCTATAGCCTTCTATTAAATTGTCCATTCCTGAGAATTTGTTAAACTTTTGGATTTCTAGTTGCTGTTTATGTGCTGTTTCTAGTTGTCTATTTATTTTGTCCTTTTGTTCTTGTATTGTTTTTCTGAATTCTTCAATTGCCTTATTTGTCTTTTCCTTGGCTTTATCTGTGGTTTCCTTACTCTCTTTCTTGATCTCTCAGAGTACAATGTATATTAGTCTTTTGAATTCCTTTTCAGGAAGTTCCATTACCATTTCTTCCCCTGGAAGGTTATTTGGTTCTTTAGTTTGGTCACTTGCTAGAGCCATCTTGACCTGCTTCTTTAAGTGATTTGATATTGTCTGTTGTTACCAAGACTTCTAGGAGTTATTATATTTATTGATTTATTGTATGTTTGTTTGCTGTGATCAGATTTTTTATTTTGTTTTGATATATCCAAGTAAGGGGGCATGTGTGCTACTCTGATCACCACTCTGGCTGCACTGGAGCTCCCACCACCCAACTCTGGGTGGGCAGGGCAGTGACTGAGTGTGAGAGCTCAGCTGTCTGTTCACTAGTCTTGTTTGGGCAGCTGAAGATATAGCTAACATTTCTGGTGAGATGATGTGTCTGTCCAGCTGGTCAGGTGGATGAGGCTGCAGGGAGCATTCTCACTGGTCACTGGGTTGGGTATTGTGTATGCATACTTCTGGTTGCTGGGTCCTCTGGTTGAGGGTGTCTGGGTCATCAGTCACCAGGTAAGTGGCATGGTACCTTTCAATGATGGTGCCTGGCTGGCCAGGTCAGGCAGGGGTGGTCAGAATGTGCACAGACCTCTGGTTATAGAGGGTGGGTGATGTGGGGGGCAAGGTAAGAGACATATCAGCAGCCCATGGGTGTCCACTTGGAAGAGGTGCCCCTATCTGCTAGAGCACACTGTGGGGGAGGGTCTGTTGCTAGTCCTAGGTCCCCTGGAACAGGTGGTTGGAGGAAGTAGAAGGTGCCACTGACCGCAGACTCAGTACTGGTGGTTAGGCATAGGAGCATGCGGGTTTCTGCACTCACTAGATAAACTGAGCCAGGGCTGCCTGCAGGCACCCAGGTTGCTCAGGGCAGGGGGAATGGGCAAGGCTGAAGCCATGCCAGAGCTCCCTTCCTGTGCTCATGTTGCTGGGGATGCAGGGAGAAGGGAGGGGTCAGAGCAGGGCTGGAGCTCCCCATCTGTGCTCAGGTTGATTGGGCAAGGGATGAGGTGGGGCCAGGCTGAAGCCACATGGAGCTCCCCACCTGCACTCATGTCACTCAGGTGAGGACAGTATGAGGAGGGCAGCAAGATGTAGGGGGCAGAAAGAGAAAAGAAAAAGAGAGAAAAGGGGAGGTTTGTACATGGTCCCCAATGAATTGGGCTGCAGGAGTGGGGGGGCTTGTGCTGCTGATCACATAGGGGACGGTGGCCAAGATGGCAGACTAGTCAGATGCATCACACCGGTTCCTCTGCAGCAAAGACCTGAAAAACCAAGTGAAACAGATGTCAGTCCTGGAACTCTGAGAATCAAATGAAGGGATAAAGAACTAGATTGAATACAAAAAGGAAGAAGAAACTGACTGAAAACATCGAAAAAGAAAAAATTGAGTGAAGGTGCCTAACCAAGTGGCCTGGCACAATGGAATCATCTTAAGAAAAGACAGCTGTGATCTGGATGCGGCACACAGAAGGCAATTTCACGGAATTCCCATCAGGGCAGAGGGAAACTAAGAAGACACACCGGAATTGAAACAAGGTAATCAGCTTTATTGTTTTTAAGGAATGCGTAAAACAAAAATGTAGTACGGTCACAATTTAGAATTATTTAAAGGCATGTAATAACCATTACAAAAATAAAATCTTAAATTTATATATATACTATATATATATATACTGTAGTATATACTATAGTATATATATAAATATATATGTACTATATATAAACATATATATACTATATATATAGTATATATAGTATATATATAAATTTAAGATGTGATGGTTAAGAATGTATGTCAACTTGTGTAGACCATTATTCTCAGCGTTTTAGCAGCCGTATAATGTTGTGATCACCTCCATGATGGAATCTGCTCAGTGGTACTGGCGGAGGCGGGGCCTCTGCCAGCTCACCACCCTGTCAGTTTCATCTCTCTGCCTTCTGCCGGTTACTTGCTGTCTGCTCGCCTTGCTAAGGTTTTTCGCTTGTTCCAGACTCAGCAGCTGCCTCTTATTGTCTCACCTCCGGTTCATGGGACTTCAGCTAGCAGCTTACCTATTGATCTCAGAATTCTTTGAACTTCTCAGCGTGTGAGCGGGAGCCCCTCTTCGACCTGCCGACCTTGGGTTCACCAGCTTCTGCAGCTATGTGAACTGGGAGAAGCCTCCACCCTGATCGGTGGACTTGGGAAGTTTTCGCCTCTACAATTGCATGAGCTATTTCCTTGATATAAATCTCTCTTTATATATATTTATATGCTTTACTGGTTTTGCTTCTCTAGAACCCAGCCTAAAACAGTTTATAAAAATATCCTGAACATTTTTTTAATACATCACCCACAATCTTGGTCCTTAATTGCAAACAACTGAATTCAGTCAAGCTAATTTAAGCAGAAAGGGATTTAATATAATGATATGTGAGATCTCATGGAAACCCCACAATGGGCGGGGGAACTATGTGCATAAATACATACCAGTAGCCTCAAAATCAAAAGTGGTGATAAGAGTGCTGGGATGAGGACTCTATTGTTCAATACATTTGGGTCGTACAAACAAGACACTTATACAGTGTTGGCAATTGGAAGCTATTATTATTATTTATAGAAGGTAAACAGTGAATAACAGGAATAGATTTGAGAACTGGTGTCCACCTCCACAAGTACTTCACCTAGTATTGTAGGGGAAGAACCCACTTATACCTAAAAAGGCACCTGCTCACCCTACCAAATTACTCATGTCCATTTTTGAGTCACTGGGTGGGTACACCGTGGATCAATCAGGTATCAGCTTAGCAGGTATGCCTTCAGCTCAGGTCAGGTGTGGTGTGGCTGTGTTCATTCTCTCTCTTTCTGTCTCCCTCTATGGCTTTACTTGGCTAACTCTGGTTCCTGTGCTTGCTGGTCCATCTCTCAGCCAGCAGCTTTTGGACAACCCAGGGTCAGTGCCATGGTTAGGACGGCATTACAATACCTCTCATGGCAACACTTTCACATACAACCTGTTTATTGTGTATGCCCAAGCCTCTGCTCCTTTGGTGACCTCCTCCCAGAAGTACCCACCTCTGTTTGTGACCTGTCCAGAAGTGCCCAGTTACATTCCATGAACAGACTTGCCCACCAAGATCATCTTTGTCACGGGCCAACTCTGCCCACCACTGCCAATGTCTGCCAGTCTTGTGGTTCCTTCCACTCACACTGTTGCCCCCGTTTCTCTTCCAATTGACTCTGCTGTGCTTGCCATCATTTCTCTCAGTCTTCAGTATTATCAGCTTAGTGAGTGTTAGAAGCTCAGTGTTACAGCCCTTGGTCTACATTACAGCTTTTCTAGGAAGTTCTCAGTGCAGGGCCCTGTATCCAAAGACATACTTCTCTCCTGGTTCTAGTTGATCAGGAAGCCTGAAAACCTATGTGAGATTGGCTGTTTATATAGGAAAACCCCTTGTCAATTTCAGGGTGTGGATTTTGTAAAGTAACAAATCCTTTAGGTGAATCGTAAACCCACCAATCCTATTTGGTAGATTTGCAAGTCTCTTATGCGGATAACAAACCGACCAACGCTTGTAAGCCACTTATGCAGATAGGAAACTGACCAATCCCTGCAAGCCACTAATAAGGATAGCAAACCAACCAATCCTTTACAAGATTGCAGTTGACCAGTCATTTTAGGAGAATTACAAACCGAGGGCTGGAAAGGACATATAAAAGAAATCTGTTGCACTATATCAGGGAAGCCAGACTTGGATGCTACACTCAGGACAAAGTAGTTAGCAACAATACCCACCACACCACAGGGTTGTGATGCCAACAACTGCCACTTGGTGCTGATAATCCTACTACAAGCACATGGGGCTACCCAAGAAGAAGCATATGCCTTTGCCAAACTGCTTGTCAGAAGATGATTTCCCACAATTACCTCATTACCTCACTCCCTTCCACATCCACATTTCAGGAAGTCAAGTGGCTTTCCTGAAATTTAGATCACATCTCTGCACCCAAGCTGCAAGGAAATATGGAAAATAAAGCTCCCTCCTCAACCCCTTCAGGAAAGTGGGTGGACAATATGGAAGTTGTCACAATACGTAGAGATGTTTCAAAAGGTTTTTGACAGATGGGCTACAATAGGTGGTTCAAAAAAGTTTTTATTGTGTTGTATTTTGGATGGAAATACAGTTGATCCTCATTATTTTCACGTTCTGTGTTTGTGAATTCACCAACTCACTAAAATTTACTTGTAACTCCAAAATCAACACTTGTGGTCCTTTTGCAGTCTTTCACAGACATGTGCAGAGTGGTGAAAAATTTTAATCACCTGACATGCATGTTCCCAACTGGGGTAGAAAAAGGCAATGCTCTGCCTTCTTGTTTCAGCTCTATACCTTAAACAAGTGTGCTTTTTGTGGTTTATTTAGTGCCCCTTTTTTCATGTTTTTGTGCTTTTTTTGTGTGTGATTTTGCTGTTTAAAACGGCTCCCAAGCACAGTGCTGAAATGCTGCCTAGTGTTCCAAAGTACAAAGTACATTATATATATCTATATATATATATATATATATATATATATATATATATATACAATAAGATGTCTTTAAACAGACACATATATAAAACAAGGTTTTGTATTGATCAGTTGACGGGAAATGTTGTGACTAGAGGCTTCAAGGACCAAACCCTGTATTTCCCCAGGAGCAATGGTTCAGTATTAGCTATTTCAGGATTTGCAGCAATATTATAGAACATAACTACTGAGAATATTGAGAATTAATTGTAGTTGGAACTCAGATGTTTTGAGCTTTAATTCATATGAAGAGTACCCATTCAGCTCTGCAGTTGCTAATATACTCAGAATATGTAATATTTAACTTATCTGCATTGTTAAGATCTCTTGGGAAATCTCAGTACTAAGCTTATTTCTACATACTAGAAATATTCATTTAAAAATGTGAAACCTCAGTTTTATTTTAGTAGAGATGTAATCATTATGTATCCCTAAGGCTGGAAGAATTTCTGGCACAAAGGCAAAATCAGTTGGCTACAGCTCTGGCAAGAAATAATAAAAAAAGCAAACCTCTTGCCAAAATGCTGGCCTTGGTGTTTCAGAAGGAAGTTTTATTTTAAGAAAATAATCACTTGATAGTAGATCTTGTAGGTATCCCCTGCTTTTAGAAAGTTCACTTTACACCACTTCGCTTATTAAAGACTTGCATTGGTACCTGTTTTCAATAACTGAAAGAAATCCAAAGAGGATTTTCTCTTTTACAAAAAAAAAGCTAATAGAGCATTCATCAAGAGAGCCACACCAGTTCTTACTCCTCCGGAGCAAGCAAGAGGCTCAGTAAAATGTCTAGGTCAATTCAGTAGCCTCTTGTTTTACATAGCGGCTTGACCAACTTCTCCTTTCAAACACCACCACCCTCATTGAAAGAGCCACCCATACCCTGTAAAAGGCCTGGTGACGTATAAATGCACCATGCACCGTGATATCCCATCCTCGACTTGTCCTCTCCTATGCATTTCGCAAACTGTAGGATTCACCCCTTAGCAAGCACAGTTAATATAAATCTGCTCTTCTGTAGGATTTGAACCCCGGCCCTTCAGCCCAGCCCCATATGCCATTCCCAGCCAGGCAACCAGGGCCACCATCATCACCATCACCAACTCTCAGCCTTCCAGTGTGCTCACTGTCTTCCCTATTGTGGTAAGTGAAACTACACTGTACATATATTATTTCTACTTTATATAGGCTGTGTATTTATCATATCATTCCTACTTTTACTATATGTTAGTGTTATTTTAGGTTTTATGTGTTTTTTAGTATGACTTGATATGTTATTTTTTGAGCCTGGGGATGCTCAAAAATTTTTCCTGTAAAAATTAATCATAATTCTGTCTTCCCTTTATGCCATATTGGCTCACAAAAAGTTTCATAGCAATGCTCTACTTTCAGATAACTGGGGAAACATGTATAGGAAAAAAAAAAAAAAGCCTGAGACCAACAAATCTCTAATTCAAACACTCCCTAGCGATCCTCTCTGATTTTGATTGATTATACCAAAATCTTAAATTGTTGCAATCTTCTCTACAATGCCTTTTATACTCTTGTACAGGGGTGGTCATTGATGCTCTCCCCTCCTTTTCTGGACTTTGTAAGTGAAGCCATGTGTTCTCCATTGCATTATTTTACAGTATCTCCCAAAGGAGCTTTCTATAGGTATTATAAGGAGCAGCCTGAGGGTTACCCCTTTGATACTGCCGGTCATCTTATTTTCATTAACTTATAGAACTTCATGGATTGTATGTCAGTCTCTTGTAGACACTGCTATCTCTACTTATCCCTAATATACTGAAATCTTATGTTTTATAGGAATTGAATTTATTCAGAAAGAAACTGTTCTGTCTCATAAAACTGGCAATGGGGTCAAAGTAGTGCAGGATAGCCAAAATCCTCAAGGATTGGAACCATGGTCTCAGTGCCACCAGAACTCTTTTTCTCCTATCTCCTCATGGGTTGTCCAGCTTCGAATGCATATGAGGAAATTGAAAATACCATTGCTTGGGTCAGGCACACCTTATTCCTCAAAGTGACAACTTTGCTTTTTAACACTTTAAGGAGGTCTTTTGCAGCATATTTGCCTAGCGCAATACATCATTTGATTTTTTATTTTTTCCCATAAAAAAAATTTATACATACCTTGTTATGTGACCCTAATTTCTCTCCCTATGCTGTGACAGCACACGTCTCCTTTCCACCCCTGATTCAACAAGCTCCTAACCCTCTCTGCCTTCCCATCTCTCCTCCGGACAGAATCTGCCCATTTAGTCTCTTGTATTTACTTGAGCGAAGAGACACACTCCTCTCAAGTATCACTTTATGTCCCACAGCCCAGTCCAATTCCAGTCTGAAGAGTTGGCCTTGTAAACTGTTTTAGTTCTGGGCTGATAGAGAATCCAGGGGCCATGCTTTCTGGGGTTCCTCCAGTCTCAGTCAGACCATTAAGTCTGGTCTTCTTACTAGAATTT